>NC_090381.1:106415794-106722737 GCF_036365525.1 Heterodontus francisci | reverse complement strand
TCATCTACTCTGTCAAAGCCCCTCATAATCTACCAAATCGTTGATTAATCTACTCTGCTCTAAAGGTGAACAAACCAGCTTCTCTAGTCTCTTCTTGTTGGAATTCAATACAACAAATGGACTTGGACATTGCACTTTAGTGGGACCAGGCCAACTCTTTGATGGCACTGTAAGATCAAGTAGGTCACTAGATAGTCATCAAAAGTGTGGACGCCGCCCCCCCCCTCCCCCCCCCCAGCCCACCACCACACCATGAATGATTTTTCTCCATCTTAGTTCGAGGGTGATTTAAGCAGCTAACTCAGCACTGAGCAGAGATTTCCTGCTCTCTAACTCAATTCCACATTCTGCGAGCAGTGCATTTACCACTGAAGTCAATGAGGTTTTATTCCCTCAGTTGGGGAATTTCCCCAGTTCTGCTGTTTTCAGGATGGTTGTTACTATTGTTCAGAAGGCTGTTCTTTTACTCTTGGGGCCAGATCTGGAATCGAATTCTGATAAATGTAATGTCACACTGCTGCAGGAGTGACTCATGGAGTGGAGTATGGTTGTGTAGTGGTTATGTGACTGGACCACTAATCCAGACAATGTGAGTTCAAATGCCTACTATGGCAATTTGAGAATTTGAACTTAGTTTATCTGTGTATAAATAGGTGGTATCTGAAATAGGTGGCAAACATCTTCAGCTGCTTCATCAATGACCTTCCTTCCATCGTAAGATCAAAAGTGAGGATTTTCGCTGATGATTACACAAGGTTCAGCACCATTCGCGACTCCTCAGATGCTGAAGCAGCCCATGTCCAGATGCAGCAAAACCTGAACAACATCCAGGCTTGGGCTGTTAAATGGCAAGTCACATTCACACCAAACAAGTGCAAGGCATTGACCATCTCAAACAAGAGAGAATCCAACCATCTCCACTTGACATTCAATGGCATTACCATTGCTGAATCCCCCACTATTAATATCCTGTGGCTCACCATTGACCAGAAACTGAACTGGACCAGGCACATAAATGCTGTGGCTACAAGAGCAGGTCAGAGGCTGGGAATTCTGTGGTGAGTAACTCACCTCCTGTCTGGCCAATGGATGCCGCTCCAGCAACACTCAAGAAGCTCGACACCATCCAGGACATACCATCCCACTTCATTGTCACTCCATGCACCACCTTCAACATTCTTTCCCTGCACCACCGACACACAGTGGCATCAGTGTGTACCATCTACAAGATGCACTGCAGCAACACACCATGCCTCCTTTGACAGCACCTTCCAAACCCGCAAACTCTACGACCTAGAAGGACAAGAGCAGCAGATGCAAGGGAACACCACCACCTGCAAGTTCCCCTCCAAGCCACACACCATCCTGACTTAGAACTATATCGCTGTTCCTTCACTGTCACTGAGTCAAAATCCTGGAACTCCCATCCTAACAGGACTGTGCCTACACACCAAGGACTGCAGCGGTTCAAGAAGGCAGCTCACCACCACCTTCTCAAGGGCAGTTAGGGATGGGCAATAAATGCTGTCCTAGCCAGCAACACCCACATCCCACGAATGAATAAAAAAACTATTGCTATAAAAGCCCAGCTGGCTTACTCATGTCCTTTAGGGAAGGAAACCTGCCATTCTTACCCTGTATGGCTTGCATGTGATTCCAGTCCCATCCCGATGTGAGTTGACACTGGTCTGCCTCTGAAATGATGCAGCAAGCCATTCAGTAGGACCAAACTGTGACCAGCAGTTTAGAGGGAAGGCGCACCATGTTCTTAGGGTAACTGGTTGGCATCTTTCCATCTACGAAAGGTGATGGACATGCAGCAACCAATCCATTGAGGTGGGGTGATCTTCTCTTGGTGCACCTTTGTTGATGGCTGTGAAGGCCAATCCTTGAGAGGCAGGTTCTGCCACAACTGCTGCACGTGAAGCTGCCAAGTGACACTGTGAGTTGTTGTTTTTGAGGTTGGTGCCTGTTGCCAAGCTTCTGTAGTAACTGGTCATCATGGTAGTGCACACAGGGTCCACAGGATGTGTCACCATTTCCCTCTTTCACTAGGTAGTGATTCTCAGGTGCGATCGTCGACATTTAGAGCCTTCATGTCATACTTGCAAGCATACTTGAAGTGGAGTTTTGGGCAACTAGGGCTAGACAATAAATGCCAGCCTTGCCAATGTCGCCCACATTGCATGAATAAATGAAGCATTCTTGTCAGCTACAAAACTACTATTTCAAATGCGCAAAACTCATCCTAACTTGAGACTAATTGGCACTAAATTGCCAGCCTTGTTCAAATAGATCTCAAGAAGGGATGGTGTAGAAAGTGTAATGTCACACGTCATACTGCTACAGAAGTGACTTAAGCTCTGGACAGTCTCTTTTGAGGCAGTGAATTGAGAGCTTCCTTCTACACCTAGCCCAGGATCTACCTGGATAACAACATTGGCTGCAGGTCAAGATGTGAAGCACCTTGAAACTCAATCAGGAATTATATAAATAGCCAGAAATAATTTGATTTTTATAGCTACTTTCACAACCTAAAGAGGTTCCAAAGTGCATTACAGCCAATAAGGTAGATTGAAATGTAGCCACTGTTGTAATGTCAGAAACGCTGCAGCCAATTTGCACACAGCAAGCTCCCACAAACAGCAATTTGGTAATGACCAGATAATCTGTTTTTGTGATGTTAGTTGAGGGAATAAGTATTGACTAGACTTAGACAATGGGACGTTAAATTGGGATCCCAAACCCACAGCATCCAGCACCTAGAAGGGCAAGGGCAGAAGGTTCACCACCATCTTCTCAAGGGCAATTAGGGATGAACAATGAATGCCATCATTGGTAGCAATGCCCATAACCCCAAAATGAATAAACAAAGGCAGGTTAGAGAACATGACACTGACCTAGTCCCATATGCCATGTCATGACACTTGCTGTTGCTTGATGCAGGAGCACATAGATACATTGAATGGGTTGAGCACATGTAGCAGGCAAATAGAGAAGGACACTGATGGGAAAGCCGATTGGAGACCCATTAAAAAAAGACAGCTGCGTGGAGATTTCTCTGTTTACTTGGAAGAGTGCAGTAGACTGTGCGTCAGCATAGAGCCATAGAATCATAGAAAAGTTACGGCACAAAAAGAAGCCATTCAGCCCATTGTGTCTGCGCTGGCTGAAAAAATTAGCCGCCCAATCTAATCCCACCTTCCAGCACCTGGTCCATAGCCTTGTAGGTTACAGCACTTCAGGTGCAGGTCCAGGTGCCTTTTCAATGAGTTGAAGGTTTCTGCCTCCACCACTGATCTGGGCAGTGAAGTCCGGACACCCACCACCCTCTGGGTGAAAAAGTTTTTCCTCATGCCCTCTATGATCCTTCTACCAATCACCTTAAATCTGTGCCCCCGGTAATTGACCTCTCCGTTAGGGGAAACAGGTCCTTCCTGTCCACTCTAACTAGGCCCCTCACAATTTTGTCACCTCAATTAAGTCACTCTTCAGCCTCCTCTGTTCTAAGGAAAACAACCCTAGCTGATCCCATCTTTCCTTGTAGCTGCAACTTTCAAGCCCTGGCAACATTCCTGTAAATTTCCTCTGTACTCTCTCCAGAGCAATTATGTCCTTTCTGTAATGCAGTGACCAGAACTGAGTGCAATACTCCAGCTGTGGCCTAACCAGCATTTTATACAGTTCCAGCATTACATCCCTGCTTTTGTATTCTATACCTTGGTCAATAGAGAAAAGCATTCCATATGCCTTCTTTACCACTCTATCTACCTGTCCTGCCACCTTTAGGGACATGTGGACATGCTCTTTCACTTCTTCTACTCCTCTCAATATCCTTCTGTTTATTGTGTATTCCCTTGCTTTGTTTGCTCTCCCCAAATGCATTACATCACACTTTTCCAGACTGAATTCCATTTGCCACTTTTCCGCCCACTCAACCAAACCATTGATATCATTCTGGAGTCTACAGCTATCCTCTTCACTATCAACTACACGGCCAATTTTTTGTCATCTGCAAATTTCCAAATCATGCCTCCCACATTTAAGTCCAAATCATGAATATATACCACAAACAACAAGGGACCGAGCACTGAGCACTGTGAAATGCCACTGGAAACTGTCTTTCATTTCCAAAAACATCCATCAACCATTACCCTTTGCTTCCTGTCACTGAGCCAGTTTTGGATCCAACTTACCACAGTCCCCTGTATCCCATGGGCTTTTATTTTTCTGATCAGTCTGCCACCTTGTCAAATGCCTTACTAAAATCCATGTCGACCACATCAACTGCACTACTCTCATCAATCCTCCTTGTTACTTCCTCAAAAAATTCAATTACGTTAGTAAGACACGACCTTCCCTTAACAAATCCATGCTGACTATCCCTGATTAATCCGTGCTTTTCCAAGTGGCAGTTTATCCTGTCTCTCAGAATTGATTCTAATAATCTAATAACTGACCGGCCTATAATTTTTTGGTCTATCCTTCACACCCTTTTTAAACAATGGTACAACGTTAACAGACCTCCAATCCTCTGGTCGCTCGCCTGTATCTAGTGAGGATTTGAAGATTATCCTCAGAGCATTCGATATTTCCTCTCTGGCTTCCCTGAACAGCCTGGTATACAATCCATCCAGCCCTGGTTATTTATCTACTTTTAAGGATATCAGACCTTATCTACTTTTAAGGATATCAGACCATCTAGTACTTCCTCTCTCATAATGATTATTGTATCTAATATTTCACACTCCTCTTTTGCTACAATGTCTGCATCATTCCTCTCCGTTGTGAAGATAGAGACAAAGAACTCATTAAGAACCCTGCCCACATTTTCAGTATCCACACATAAGTTCCCTTGTACATCTCTGAAAGGCCCTACCCTTTCCGTTGTTATCGTCTTGCTCTTAACGTACTCATAAAACATCTTTGGGTTTTCCTTGATTTTACCTGCCAATAATTTTCCTGTCCTCTCTTTGCTTTCCTAATTTCCTTTTTTACTTCACTCCTGCACTTTCTTTACTGCTCTAAGTTTTCTAAAGTATTAAATTTTTTGTGATCATCATCAGCTTTCTTTTTCTGCTTTATCTTGCTCTGTATGCTTCTAGATAGCCAGGGGCTCTAGATTTTGCAGTACCACCCTTTTTCGTTGTGGGGACATGTTTACACTGTGCCTGTAGAATCTCGCTTTTGAATGCCTCCCATTGGTTTGCCACTGATATTCCATCAAGTAGCTGTATCCAGTCTACTTTTGCCATATCACCTCTCAGCTTCGTAAAATTTGCTTTCTCCCAGTTTAAAACTTTTACACCTGTTCTATCTTTGTCCTTTGCCATGATTATGCTAAAACTATCCGTATTATGGTCACACTCCAAAACGGTCACTCACTGCTACTTCATCCACTTGTCTAGCTTCATTTCCAAAGACTAAATCTAGAATTGTAACCCCTCTCATTGGGCTTTGTACGTGCAGGCTAAAAACGTTCTCTTGAATGCAGTTCAAGAATTTTGTGCCTTCTGTGCCCTTCACACTGTTCGTATCCCAGTTGATATTAGGGTGGTTGAAATCCTTAACTATTATTGCTCTATTAATTTGGCACTCAAATTCGCCTACATATTTGTTCTTCTACCTCCCTCTCACTATTTGAGGGTCTATAGTACACTCCTAGTAGTGTGGCTGCCCCTTTTTTATTTCTGAGCTTAACCCATATGGCTTCATTTGATGATTCATTTTGCATATCATCCTTCCTCACAGCTGTTATTGATTCTTTAACCAACAATGCTGCACCCCCTCCTTTTTTATCCCCCTCTCTATCCTGCCTGAAAACTCGATATCCAGGGATGATGAGCTGCCATTTTTGGCCCTCTTTAAACCAAGTTTCCGTTATAACAATGATATCATGCTACCACGTGTCTATCTGTGCCCTCAGCTCAGTGGCTTTATTTGCTATACTGCTTGCAGTTAAATAAATACCTTTTAACACTGCCAAATTCCTGTGTTGCACACTTTTTAACCTATCTGAAACTGCCCTCAGATTCCCATCCCCCTGCCAATCTAGTTTAAACCATCCCCAACAGCACTAGTAAACCTTCCTGCAAGGATATTCGTCCTAGTCCTGTTCCGGTGTAGACGCTCGGTGATATCCATGACCCCAACTATAGAATCCCCTATGACTATTGCTCTCCTGTCATTTCTCCTCCCTCCCTGCACAGCAGAGCCACCCATGGTGTTCTGGTCATGACTCTCGCTGCACTCTCCAGAGGAACCCTCTCTCCCATTGCTTCTCAGAACTGAATACCGGTTAAAAATGGGATGCCCTCCGGGGACTCCTGCACTACCTGCCTTGTCCTTCTTGTCTGTCTGGCAGCCACTCAGTCCCTCTCTGCCTGCGCTCTCTTAAGCTCTGGGGTGACCACCTCCTGAAACGTGCTATCCATGTATCTTTCATCCTCGCGAATGCACCTCAGTGACACCAGCTGCTCCTTGAGTTCCAAGGATCACTACCTTTACAGTATCATAGGAATGCCTTTATATCCAGAAAATCAAATTCACCTTTCATCTGTCAGTCATGTGGTGTATTTTTAATGGCTACTGCATCAGATAGTCTGTAATATTAATGTAAGATGTGAATACTGCATTGTGCTACCTCAATCAGGAGTTTGGTTCGAGGACTAAGCAATTCTTTATGAACCTATTCATCAGCAGCCAAGCCTCACAGTATTTTTGTAGGAGGACCTATGCAGAGCCACCTTACCATCAGTTCACCTGTCATCCTTAACCTTTTAGATTTTAACCAATTAGAATACAATAAGCTGTCATTTTTTTTAATAAACATGGTCAGATTTAACGAATTAGCAGTCTGGGCAGAGAGCTACGTGTGCAATGGGATGCATGTTGGGAATTTGGGAAAGCTTGCCCTCCCCACCCAATTGATGGGTGTTCCTGATCAAATTATGAACTGGGACACTGATCTCTCCACCTCAATTAATAAAATTTGGTCCTGTCACGCAAAGCTCGCTGTTAAATCATCAAATTCACCTCATAAATACTTAAAATAGAAAGTAGGAAATTTAGGAACAGGAGGCGACCATTCAGCCCCCTCGAGCCTGCCCACCATGCAATTAGATCCTGGTTGCTCAGTACCTGTACTCAATTTAGGAACATAGGAACAGGAGTAGGCTATTCAGCCCATCGAGCCTGCTCCGCCATTCAATATGATCATGGCTGATCATCCACTTCAATATCTTTTTCCCATATTATCTCCATATCCCTTTATATCATTAGTATTTAGAAATCTGTCAATTTCTACTTTAAACATACTCAATGACTGAGCTTCCACAGCCCTCTGGGGTAGAGAATTCCAAAGATTCACAACCCTCTGAGTAAAGAAATTTCTCGGCATCTCTGTCCTAAGTGGCTTCCCCTTATTTTGAAATTGTGTCCCCTGGTTCTAGACTCCCCAACCAGGGGAAACATCTTACCTGCATTTACCCTGTCAATCCCTTTAAGTATTTTGTAGTTTACAATGAGATCACCTCTCATTCTTCAAAACGCTAGAGATTACAGGCCCAGTTTCCCCAATCTCTCTTCATAGGACGGTCCCACCATCCGGGGAACAAGTCTGATGAACCTTCGTTGTACTCCCTCTATGGCAATAATATCCTTCCTAAGGTAAGGGGACCTAAACTATACACAGTACTCCAGGTGCGGTCTAACCAAGGTTCTAAATAATTGAAGTAAGACTTCACTACTCCTATACTCAAATCCTCTTGCGATAAAGGCTAACATACCATTAGCCTTCCTAATTGCTTGCTGCACCTGTATGTTAGCTTTCAGAGACTTATTGATGAGGACACCCAGGTCCCTTTGTACATCTACACTTTCTAATATTTTACCATTTAAGAAATACTCTACTCATCTGTTCCTCCTACCACATTATATTCCACCTGCCATGTTCTTGCCCACTCACTAAGTCTGTCCAAATCCCTTAGAAGCTGCTTTGCATCTTCCTCACACTACACGTTACCACCGAGTTTTGTGTCATCCGTAATCTTGGAAATAGTACATTTGATCCCCACATCCAAATCATTGATATATATTGTGAACATCTGGGGCCCAAGAACTGATCCTTGCGGTACCCCACTAGTCACAGCCTGCCAACGTGAGAATGGCCCATTTATTCCTAGTCTCTGATTTCTGCCTGTTAACCGATCCTTAATCCATGCCAGTATATTATCTCCTATCCCATGTGCTTTAATTTTGCTAACCAAACTCCTGTGGGGGACTTTACCAAAAGCCTTCTGAAAATCCAAGTATACCACGTCCACCAACTCCCCTTTATCAATTCTGTTAGTAACATCCTCAAAAAACTCCAACAGATTCGTCAAACATGATTTCCCATTCATAAATCCATGTTGACTATGCCCAATCAGATCATGATGATCCAAGTGTCCATTTATTCCATCCTTTAGAATAGATTTTCCCTACTACTGATGTAAGGCTAACAGGTCTGTCGTTCCCTGTTTTCTCTCTCCCTCCCTTCTTAAATAGTGGGGTCACATTTGCTACCTTCCAATCTGTAGGAACCATTCCATAATCTATAGAAACCAATGCATCCACTATCTCTATAGCTACCTCTTTCAACACTCTTTTGCCTCCCTTTGCTCCATATCCCTTGATACCCTTACCCAATAAAAATCTATCCATCTCAGTCTTGAATGCAACTTTGTTCCTGCATAGACACTGTAAAAAATTTACTTGAGAATCTATGCTTTAGTTTCCTCACTTCCTCTGATGTTCATTGCACTGCCCAGTGTAGAAGTGATCCTTAAAGACCAGCCAGGCCCAGTTTCAATCCTTGCTTTCTATCTGTTTGATTGTTGATCTTAATGGTTGCACAGTACACTGGTCTCAGCATGTCAATTTTATAGTGGTGCAAAATCTACCCAGCGCTTTCCTCCTAGATCACTATCCAAATTAACTCTTGTTGAAAAATGTGCCTGTCATTACGTTGAGGGAGAACATGAGAATCAGGGTCAATATCCTGCTCAACGCCCTCATGGAACCACACATCAGCAGATTCAGACTGTGGGACTCAAGCTAATTCTAATCCCCCAACTCAAAATTGTTTGAGTCAGAACTAAGGAGGGAAATCAGGAGGCATTTCTTCATACAAAGGTTGGTAGACATTTGGAATTCTCTCCCCACAAAAGGCTGTGGACCCTGGAGGACAATTGGAGCTTTTTGTTAGGTGCGGGTATCAAGGGAGATAATGGAGTTGAGTTGCAGATCAGCCATGATCTAATTGAATGGTGAAGTAGGTCTGCGCAGTTTGTATGGCCTATGCCTGGTCTTAATGTTACTATCAGCTAACGCTACATAGTCCAGGGATGAAATCTGCCACCTTACTGGTCACAGTGTCAGTCTCAGTTTCGTGCTAAGACATTGGAAGAGGAGATGAAGTAAATGGCCAAATAAATATTTTATCTCTGGCAGTGTTTCAGTGGGAGATGCTTATTTATGTGCAAATGAACACCGGAATGAGAAGACAATGGTGTGCAAGTTCTCCCTGTAACTGCGTGGGTTTCCGCCGGGTGCTCCGGTTTCCTCCCACAGCCAAAGACTTGCAGGTTGATAGGTAAATTGGCCATTGTAAATTGACCCTAGTGTAGGTAGGTGGTAGGAGAATTGAGGGGGTGTGGTAGGAATATGGGATTAATGTAGGATTAGTATAAATGGGTGGTTGATGGTCGGCAGAGACTCGGTGGACCAAAGGGCTGTGCTGTATCTCTAAATAAATAAAATAAAATAAATAGGTTAAAATTTCTGACTGGATTGTACTAGTTATACAAATTATGAAATCAGGACCCTGAAAATCCTATGTTTTGGATGGGAGGGGTGGGCAAAGGAGATTCCAGATGAGCCTTGCTACCACCCAACTCCGCCCCTTTCTTAAGTTAGGTTATTCTGGTGGAGGTGGGTGGCACTTGGTCCCTCCGTTACGATGTCACTCAGATGCAGGACTGAGAGGACATCATCACACTCACCCTCTGCACCACCAGAAATCCTGCCAGTTCCACCTTTACTAAGTGTCTTGAGGGAAAGTACCTCAACTCAAGTATAATTACTTTACTATTGTCAGAGGAGGGACCTCATGCTGGTTTCCCCAGTGACAATCAGTCACAGAGCAATGGATTGCTGTTCGAACAGGAAAACCAAGAGTTAGCTGGATTCTTTTGCATTTATCGTGTAATCAACTCTGGAACCAGGATGACAAATGTATTTTTGATGGCAGAGACTTGATTGGGAATATGGGAAATATTTGGAGGCCCTGCCCCCTTCATGTCAATGACCCAGTATTGGCCGCAATACAGAGGAACATTCTGCCCACCTTGTCATGTTGGTATATAGTCATTGCATAAACTTGAGGTCATCCAAAAACTCTGCTGTCCATGTCCTAACTCGCAACAATTCCTGTTCATACATCACCCCGTTATCATTGACTCCACTGGCTTCCGGTCCAGCAACGCTTTGATTTTAAAATCTTCATCCTTGTTTTCCAATTTCTCCATGGCCCCCCTATCCCTGGAACCTCCTCCAGCTCCAGAACGCTTCAAGATATCTGCATTCCTCCAATTCTTGAGCATCCCTGATTTCAATTGCTCCACTGAAATAAAAGCAAAATACTGTAGATGCTGAAAATCTGAAATAAAAACAGAGTGTGCTGGAAATACTCAGCAGATCTGGCAGCATCTGTGGAGAGAGAAGCAGTGTTAACGTTTCAGGTCTGTGACCTTTCATCAGAACTGGCAAAGGTTCGAAAAGAATTAGGTTTTAAGCAAGCGAGGGGTGGGGGGGCGCAGTTTGGTGGGGAACACAACAAGAGGGAAGGTGTGTGATAGGGCAGAGGGCAGGAGAGATTAAATAACAAAGCTGTCATGGAACAAATGCAAAGAGTGTGTTAATGCTTGTGGTGAAAGACAAAGCATTAGTCCAGAGAGTGTTCATGGCAGAATAATGAGCAGCTCTGGCTACATGAAAAACAGGCACATGGTCAAAAACAAAACAAAATACAATAATAAAAAAAAGAAAAATATAAAAAAAGGCCAGTCATGCTCTGAAATTGTTGATCTCAAGGTTGAGTCTGCAAGGCTGTAGAGTGCCTAATCGAAAGATCAGTTGCTGTTCCTCGAGCTTGCCTTGATGTTCATTGGAACACTGGAACACTGCAGCAGGCCAAGGACAGAAATGTGGGCATGAAAGCAGGGGTGTGTGATTGTGTCTTGACTACACTTCCTCACACCCTGTTTCCTGTAAGGACTCCATCCCATTCTTCCAGTTTCTCCGTCTCTGATGCGTCTGTTCTGATGATGCAATCTTCCACAACAGCGCTTCTGACATGTCTTCCTTTTTCCTCAACCGAGGATGCCCACCCATTGTGGTTTGATAGGGCCCTCAACTGTGTCCGACCTATTTCCCGCAGCTCTGCCCTCACCCCTTCCTCTCCTTCCCAGAACCGCGACAGGGTTCCCCTTGTCCTCAATTTCCACTGCACCAGCCTCCACATCCAAAGGATCATCCTCCGCCATTTCCGCCACCTCCAGCGTGATGCCACTACCAAACACATCTTCCCTTCCCCTCCCTGTCAGCATTCCGTCGGGATTGTTCCGTCCGCGACACCCTGGTCCACTCCTCCATCACCCTTGACATCTTGTCCCCTTCCCATGGCACCTTCGCAGGAGGAGTAATATCGCAGGAGGAGTAACATCTCCTCACCATCCAAGGCCCCAAATACTCCTTCCAGGTGAAGCAGAAATTTACTTGCACTTCCTTCAATTTAGTATACTGTATTCACCGCTCATAATGCGGTTGCCTCTACATTGAGGGAGACCAAACGCAGATTGGGTGACTGCTTTGCAGAACACCTCTGCTCAGTTCGAAAGCATGACCCCGAGCTTGCCATTTCAACACCCCCCCACCCCGGTCTCATGCCCACTTTTCTGCCTTTGGCCTGTTGTAGTGTTCCAGTGAACATCAATGTAAGCTCAACGAGCAGCACCTGATCTTTTGATTAGGCACTCTACAGCCTCGCGGACTCAACCTTGAGTTCAACAATTTCAGAGCATGACTGGCCTTTATAAAAAAAAAATTATTATTTTATTTTATTTTTTTAACCATGTGCCTGTTTTTCATGTGGACAGGGGAGCTCATTATTCTGCCATTAACATTTCCTCTGGACCAATGCTTTGTTTTTCACCACAATCATTTGCCTGTGTGCCCTGTTAGCTTTGTTGTTTAATCTCTCCTGCCCTCTGTCCTATCACACACCTTGCCTTTTGTTCTCTTCCCCATCAAACTACCCCTCCCTTTACTTGCTTAAAACCTAATTATTTTCTAACCTTTGCCTGTTCTGATGAAAGGTCATAGACCTGAAGCGTTAACTCTGCTTCTCTCCCCACAGATGCTGCCTGACCTTCTGAGTACTTCCAGCACTTTCCGTTTTTATTTCAATTGCTTCACCATTGGTGGCCGTGCCTTCAGTTGTCTAGGTGCTGAACTCTGGAATTCTCTCCCAACACCTCTCTGCCTTTCCGCCTCTCCTTTTTCCTTCAAGACGCTCCTTAAAACCTACCTGTTTGGCCGAGCACTTGGTCACCTGCCCTCAGGTGGCTCAGTGTCAAAGTTTGTTTGGTAATGCTTCTGTGAGGCAATCTGGGACAAGCTGTTGCTGTTGTCTATGCCGGTATGTAAGTGCATGAGAAGAGGGACAAGAGTCCTGATCTTGAGATCTTCTTGCCTTCATCTTCCCCTGCTCCCTCTGCTCTAATAGGCAAGAAATGATGTCCATGGTGGCTTCTTGAAAAGGAGTCAAGAGGTAATATTAACATTCTGGTTCAATTCAACTCTGCTACCTTCGATTTTGAGCAGAGGCGTTCTCCCTGGTGCCCTGGCCAATATTTATTCCTCAGCCAAAATCACTAAAAACAGATCATCTGGTTCTGCCGAAGAGACATATCTGACATGAAACGTTAACTCTGTTTCTCTCTCCACAGATGCGGTCAGAGCTGTTGAGTATTTCCAGCACTTTCTGTTTTTATTTCAGATTTCCAGCAGCTGCAGTGTTTTGCTTTTATTCACCTGGCTATCCATTTGATTGCTGTTTGTAAGTCCTTGCTGTGTGTAAATTGGCTGCTGCACTTCCAACATTAGGACAGTGACTACACTCCAAAAGTATTTAATCAGTTGTAAAGTGCTTTGGGGCATCCTGAGATCATGAAATGTGTAATATAAATGCAAGTCTTTTTTATTCCTAATAATACTAAAATGAATACTGCAGCAGAATAACTGAATCAATGGGTGGTAAGCAGATGGCAGCCTATGGAATGCTATACTTTTCCGCTGTAACCTTTCACCTATTCCGGATATGGGGCTTTGTCACAGTGTAAACGTGACAATGGCTTGGCTTAGAATAGCCATCTGGGGAATGAATGCATTTGTAATTCAGAAAGTTGTTAAGAGTACAATAAACAAGTCAACATAACTTTGAATCCTGCTTCATTGGGTTTCTATTTGATTTTGCGTTGCCAAGTTCAAAATGATTCAATTCTTGGACAAGCACCAGTTTCACAAACACTTACAGAAAATGCCAGAATGAATTCAACATAAACTGATATTCCTTGGGGAACCAGACATTCCCAGCAGCTGAAATTTGGAAGGTAGAGGCTTTTCGAACCCATCCAATTATTCATTGTCAATGCCAGGATTACGCCTTCACTGATCAGGCTGGCCGCTGGAGGAAATGATAAATCTCAGCTCTAATTATTCATAGGATCACACGGGAGGCTTGGACTAAAAGCCCGATGCCAAGTCATCATTCCAGAATACAACTACTACAATTTGCATTTATATCACACCTTTAACATAATCAAAAGTCCTAACGTGCTTCACAGGAGTGTATTTAGACAAAAATTGATATTTGGCTGCAATTTATACTCCCGCCGAAATAATGGCGGCCCGCACACATTGCAGAGCTACTATGATATTAAGCACGGCGTGTGCCGGCCAGCGGCACAAAGATCGCTCTGGGACAGAAAGTGGGAGCGTAAGTATAATTAATTCATTGATTGTAATTTAGTTAAATATTTAAATGGGGGTCCCGTCGTAGAGCAGCGGGTGGGCCACCATGAGGCCTCACCGCTGCCGGCAAGATCGGGCCGGGCCGGGCCCCTCCCGGTGTCGGGGTGCATGGCAGCCCTCTCCTGGAGGTATTTTCAGACCCTCCTTGCCACAACACCCAACACGGGGGGTGGGGTCACTAAAATTCAGTCAGTTGAACCTGATAAGGAGATATTAGGCCGAGCAAGCCACTCAAGCCGGAATTTAATGCCACCCCAGCGAGCCGGATGGTGGTGGTGGTGGCGTAAAATGGAGCGGGAGACTCCGGGAGGCCTTCCCGACCCACTCTCGTCTCCACCCCATTTTAAGTGGGCTGCGGGGGGGTGCAGAAAACGGACCACCCACCCCAGGCCAATCAAGGCCCTTAAGTTGCCAATTAATGGCCAATTAACAGCCTTTGCCCGCCTGCCGGGGGATTTTACCCATGGCAAGCGGGCCTCCTGGAACCGGGAAAGGCCGCCCGGTGAGAGTTGGTGTCATCTCCGTGCCCCGGGGGCCGACCAATTACCGAGGGTGCCCGATTGAGGGCCGCCCTCCTTTCCCCAACCACCCCCAGTACCCAAGATGCCCCCCCTTCCCCCCAAACGACCACCCTCGGTAATTGGTCGGGCCCCGGCGAGACAACCCAAATTTACCTGCACGCCTGGCTCCATGTCCTCGGCTGGAACAGCAGCTCAATGAGGCGGGACTTCCTCCCCCAAGTGGGTGGAAGGCTCACCTCGGAACAATTAAAGCCCGGTGACCCGTAAAATGTGAGACGGATCCCCGGGCTAGGCGGAAGCGGGTTCGCCACCGACTTTTACGTCGGTGGCCAGCTCCTGTCCGCCTGATGTAAAATCCAGCCCTCAGTTGTATCAAACCGCTACAAAGTCCGTAAGGAATGAACGGACGGACCACCTGGCATCGACCTAGGCACTGGAAACGACAATGGCAAGCCCAGCCCTGTCAACCCTGCAAAGTCCTCCTTACTAACATCTAGGGGTTTGTGCCAAAGTTGGGAGAGCTGTGCCACAACAGTCACAGAATCACACCATGTAGACAATGTCCCAGACACTGCCATCACCATCCCCGGGTATGTCCTGTCCCACCAGCAGGAAAGACCCAGCAGAGGTGGCGGCACAGTGGTATACAGTTGGGAGGGAGTTGCCCTGGGAGTCCTCAACATCGACTTGGACCCCATGAGGTCACATGGCATCAGGTCAAATATGATCTGATGATTACCACCAGCCAACCACCCCCATCCCCCATCTCAGCCGATGAGTCAGTACTCCTCTATGCTGAACACCACTTGGAGGAAGCGCTGAGGGTGGCAAGGGTGCAGAATGTACTCTGGGTGGGGGACTTCAATGTCAATCACCAAGAGTGGCTCGGTAGCACCACTACTGACCAAGCTGCCTGAGTCCTAATGGACATATCTGCTATACTGAGTATGCGGCAGGTGGTGAGGGTATCAACAAGAGGGAAAAACATATTTGACCTCATCCTCACCAATCTGCCTGTTACAGATGCATCTATCCATGACAGTATTGGTAGGAGTGACCACCACACCGTCCTTGTGGAGAAGCATCCCGTCTTCACATTGAGCATACCGTCCATCATGTTGTGTGGTACTACCACCGTACTAAATGGGATAGATTTTGAACATATCTAGCAATGCAAAACTGGGCAGCCATGAGGCACTGTGGGCCATCAGCAGCAGCAGTATTGTACTCAAGCACAATCTGTAACCTCATGGCCCGGCATATCCCCCACTCCATTATCCATTACCATCAAGCCGGGGTTCAATGAAAAGTGCAGGAGGGCATGCCAGGAACAGCACCAGACATACCTCAAAATGAGATGTCAGCCTGGTGAAGCTACAACCCAGGACTACTTGCGTGCCAAACAGTGTAAGCAGCATGCAATCGACAGAGCTAAGCGATCCCACGACCAACGGATCAGATCTAAGCTCTGCAGTCCTGCCACATACAGTCGTGAATGGTGATGGACAATTAAACAAATAACTTGAAGATAAAAGCAAAATACTGCGGATGCTGAAAATCTGAAATAAAAACAAGAAATGCTGGAACCACTCAGCGGTCTGGCAGTATCTGTGGAAAGAGAAGCAGAGTTGGCTCCACAAATATCCCCATCCTCAATAAAAGCAAAATACTGCGGATGCTGGAAATCTGAAACAAAAACAAGAAATGCTGGAACCACTCAGCAGGTCTGGCAGCATCTGTGGAAAGAGAAGCAGAGTTAACGTTTCGGGTCAGTGACCCTTCTTCGGAACTGGGTCAGCTGCATCCTGGACTCAACCATTTTTGCTGCCATCTCATTCCAATGTTTCATCAACCTCTGTGTAAAGGAATACTTTCTGCTTTCTTCATTAAAATTGCTATTTACAGCAATGACTCTGAGTCCACTGTTTTAATGCAAATGAGTTGAAACAATCATTGTTAATGTGGAAGCTTTGTCACTGTGGGCCTTATAGGTGTAGATCATGGAGTCTCGAGGGCCATCTATAATTTAAAGTCCATGTTCCGATTGATGTATATATGTTGCTGACTCTAACAAATCTAGGTGTGCTGATTTAGGCTTTATCCACAGCACTAAAAACACCACTTTCCAAACCTCGAGGCCAATAAAAATTAAATGGAGCAAAACCAGCATAGAAGAAAAATAAACCAACGTGAATAGGGCCAGAGTGCTAGGGGCTGAGGAACACGCATCGCCCTCTCATAAAGAATATCAGTTTCACAAGACTGTACTCTTGTACAGATCGCGCACACTTGAGGGTGTTTGTGATAATGATGCACTCAGTTATATCAATGCCACCAAATGGAACCTCATCGAACATTCCCACACTCTCCTGACCTCAATGGTTCAGTTGGGTTTCCATGTTCTGGCTTTGCTGAGATAACTGATTTCAGTTGCAACATCAGTTGGTGTGTTACAATTGGCTGGGGATAGGGAGGGGGCAAGACAGCCGGGGATGCCATTGCTGATTGTTATCCAACAATACCTGTTGGAAAGAACGATGCGGAAACCTAATGGACAGGACCTTGAGGGCCGTACGATTTGAGCTTCCCCCGAGCACCTCCCTTGGTGAAACCAACCCTTGTGTCTAAATCCTAAAGCTAGACACCAGCCAGTTAAGGTCCTTCATAATGTGTCAGCCATGATACAGTTGGTAGCACTCCCACCTCTAGAGTGGTGTTCAAGTCCCAGTCCAGAAACTGGAGCACAAAATCCAACACTCCCAGTGCAGTACTGAAGGAATGCTGCACCGTCAAGGGTGCCCTTTTCAAATGAGACATTAAACTGAAGCCCCTTCACCCCCTCTCAGGTGAGCGCGAAAGTTCCCAAAGCACTACTCAAAGAAGTGCAGGGGAGCTCGCCCTTATGTGCTGACCGATATTTATCCCTCAACCAATATAACAAGAAATAGATTATCTGGTCATTATCATATGGTTGTTTGTGGGAGCTTGCTGTGTTCAAATTGGTGGCTGCATTTCCTACATTACAACAGTGACTAACTACATTTCAAAAGTACTTCATTGGCTGTAGAGCACTTTTGGATATTCAGAGGTTGTGAAAGGTGCTATATAAATGCAAATTGCACATGGAATAGTTGAGGCAAATAGCATAGATGCATTTGAAGGGAGGCTAGTGAAGCACATGAGGGGGAAAGAAATAGAAGGATATGCTAATAGAGTTAGATAAAGAGAGATGTGAGGAGGCTCGTGTAGAATATAAACATCAGCATAGACCAGTTGGGCCGAATGGCCTGTTTCTGTGCTGTAAATTCTATGTAAATAACAGTTCCTTCTTTCGCACATTGAGAGCCAGGCTGCCTTGAGACACAAAAATCACAGGGTTCACTGACAATTAAAAGATAGGCCTTTTAAAACTGCTTTAGTGCAAATGCTCTTGCAGAAACAGGACAAAAAGGCACAGCTGAAACATAGCGTTCAGCGCAACGTCCACTGCATAATCCAACAGCCGCTGTCAAACTAGTGCTGCTAAATCTCTCCGAGCAGGCAGCTGGGGTCCTCTGAGAAAGCAGGACTGAAGATGGACCACTGTAAGGCAGCAACTCTGTCCGGAAGGACTAGTACCTGCTACAAGCAGACATGCAAGAATTACTAAAACAGAATACGGCAGACACTGGAAATTTGAAATAAAAGCAGAAATGCTGGAAATACTTGGCAGGTCAGGCAGCATCGGTGGAGAGAAAAAGAGTTAACTGACAAAAGGTCATCAAATTGAAAGGTTAACTTTGTTTCTCTGGTCACAAATGCTGCCTGACCTGCTGAGTATTTCCAGAATGTTCTGCTTTTAATTATGCAAGAATTACATAGCATTTGCAGCGCAGAAACAGGCCTTTAGGGGAGACGGTGATGTAGTGGTAATGTTGCAGAACTAGTAATCCAGAAGCCCAGGTTAATGCTCCTGGGACATGGGTTCAAATCCCACCATGGAATCTGTTGGAATTAAAATTCAATTAATTCATAAAAATAAATCTGGAATTGAAAGCTAGTCTCAGGAGTGGTGCCATGAAATGACCGGATTGTTGGAAAAACCCATCTGGTTCACTAATGCTCCTTCGGGAAGGAAATCTGCTGTCCTTAGATGGTTTGGCCTACATGTGACTCCAGACTCACAGCAATATGGTTGACTCTTAACTGCCCTCTGAGATGGCCTAGCAAGCCACTCAGGTGTCGAGGGCAATTAGGAATGGACAACAAATGCTGGCTTTGCCAGTGACGTCCACATCCCATGAAAGAATAAATTTAAAAGTTCTCTGTTGGTGTTTATTCTCCACACAAGCCTCCTTCCATCTTGCTTCATCTCACCCTATCCACATATCCCTCTATTCCCTTTTCTTTCATGCAGTTAGCTAGCTTCAATCTTAAAGGCATCTATGCTATTCACTTCAAGCACTCCTTGTGGCAGTGAGTTCCACATGCTCACCATTCTCTGAATAATGAGGTTTTATTGAACACATTTCTGGATTTATTCGTGATTGGATGCCCGCAAAAGTAGAAACATCTTTACATCTAACCTGTCAAAACTCTTTTAAATACCTCCATCAGCTCACCTGTCTTCCCTTTTCTAGAGAAAACAGCCCATTTACTGCTGCTCACCCCAAATTCCTTCACTTATGAAGTTTCTCCTTGCCAACTAATGTTTCCTTTCCTGCTGTAACATAAGGAAGGATGCATGCACAAGAGAAATAGCCAGCGTTGTGTGATTGCCTTTAAGAGTGATGTCCCTTTAAGATCTTAGTATGCTAATGAGCTAAGTGCCTGGATGCAGTCATGTGATTCGGAGCCAGGGGCACTCTGTAACTGTAACACATAGAGGCAGGTCCTGTAAATAGTTAGCTCTGTACTGTAGATAATAGCTGTTATAAACCTGTTTGAGATCTTCAACCAACTGGACTCCACGCATCTCATTAATGTTGCATCAGATAACATAAAAAAAGAACTAATTACAACCAGATTTATAAATAAGGCTATGGAGCATTGCTTGAGGGAGGGAAGGAGACAGTCTTTGGGACAGATGTGCACCTCCTTCCTGCTTCCTGATATTTCCCATGCTATTCCAATGCCTTCCTGGCCATCCTCCAATCTTCTACTCTCCTTAAATTTGAGTTCTTACAAAACTCTGCGGCCAGTATCCTAACTCTCCCTAAGCTTTGTTCACCCATCTGCCTGTACTCGCCAACTTACACTGCCTCCTGGTTTGGCAACATAGAAGAAAGTTCTTCCTTTTTTCTCAATAATTCCAGTAATACAAGCTTGTCAGACCCAAGGCATCCTCAGTTCCCAGAAGCTACTCCTCCTCCACACCAATTTGCTGTGGCACAATAAATAGTCTCTTCACTTCCCCTCTCCTCATCATTGGCAGCCATACCTTCATCTACTTGGACCCAGTGCACTGCATTAGCCTTCCCAAACACTTCTTTTCTCCTTTAAGACCCTCCTTTACAACTATTTCTTTGCCCCAACTTTTGGTTACTCTTCCAAACATCTCCTTCTTAGGTATGATGTCCATTTTACTCCTCTGTGAAGTTCCTAGAGCTGTTTTTTTCTATGAAAACCCCTACATCATCTCAAGTTGTTGTTCTCCTTTCAGCTTGTTGCTGCCAGATTTAATTGGCCATCAAGCAAACACATTGTCATAGCAGAATGAGCTGATAAACATGGAAAAGCTGTGCATTTTAAAACTACAGGGACAGAGTTCTCTCCTCCTGTGAGGCTTGACCAACTTTACGGTGCATTGTAAAACCATTGCATAATGAAGCAAAATGCAAGCCAATGCTTGTTATGGCAGCCTTTCTGACACCAGTAAGTATAACTTTCAGCTACCTCTATCTGCACAGCTCCTAGGGCTGTTCTTTTCTGGAGGTTGTCCCTCCAATCCATGAAGTCTGTTTGATTTTGTTTTTTCAGCAATGCTGTACAATCCACCAAGATCTCTGCACCTTTCTAATTCTGGCCTCTTGCGCATCCCCGATTTCCTTCACCCCACCATTCTTGGCCGAGCCTTCAGCCGTCTAGGCCCTCAGCTCTGGAATTTCCTCCCTAAACCTCTCTACCTCTCCCTCGTCTGTTGTGACGTTCCTTAAAAACTACATCTTAGACATAGCTTTTGGCCACCTGTCTTAATCCCTCCTTCTGTGGCTTGGCATAAAGTTTTGTTTGATTACAATCCTGTGAAGCACCTTGGGATGTTTTACTACATTAAAGGTGCTTTATAAATGCAAGTTGTGTTTGTTGGTGTAGTTGCATTTACCAACTGATCCATCAGGGGGCCCCCTTTTGACACCTGGAGCAAAGGCCATTAAATGGAGTGCAGGTAAGTCAGGGTCCAACTGAATGGCCTGCCCCTGTTCCTAATGTTCCTATGATTCACACAGTTGAACCTTAATTTCTACTAAGGGGTTAATTATAAAATAAGATCCGTGGGATAAAAGGCCACTTGAGTGTTGTAAACTAAGCACTAACTGCACATCACACTCCAAACCAATCAATTTCTACCAAGACACCAGGGTATGTCACAAGAATCGGTCACGGTGACCATTGAACACAAATAAAGATGATAAGGAAAACAGGAAGCTCTAGTATTTGCTTGCCTTTTCATGTTTATTTTTCAGCCTTATTCTAATCAACAAAATCTAGGGCACTTTATCTAATGACTTCCCAGGGGTCTAGACAGACTTTTAATCCATTAGCACCTTGTCACTAGTCTAAATTATACCAATAATAAAAACTCATTCCACTCAGGAGCTTTGGAGAGAGAAAAATTACATTCAAAGGCTCAATTATTATTTCTCCAATGTCAAACCATACTGTGGTAAAATGCCTTGATACTTTTCCATTACATTTACCGACATGCTTTCCCTTCTGATTTTTGCCATGCCCCTCGTGATGGCAGTGAAGTCTAACTATAGCTACCGAATCTTGGCTGGGTGGCTAGTCTTTATGATGACTGTAGGCATTAAGTTCACATATTCACTCTCCTGCTTTGCCCAGTGATCAGAAGCATGAACTGCGGCCGATTCTGCTTCCCCACCACTTAGGATTTTATAGGATTTATGACTTTGAAGAGAGCCATTTTGGTACTGTGGCAGGGGCGGAAACCTGCTTGGAGGGATTCAAACATGGAGTTCTGGGAAAGATGGACATGGATTTGGGAGATGCAAACATGTTCAAGGAGAGGAAAAGGACTTAGAGATGGGCAGTAGTTTACTCCTGAAAAACTGTGAGTGCTGATAGCGTTACTGTTACTTCTACCGCCAAATCTGGGCCAACGGAAATAAAAATTGGGAGATGTAAAGCAGGCTGCAACTTGCTTATTTTACAGCATCACACCCCACTAGTTATTCTAGTGACTTAAATATATATGGCCTCTGGACAAATGCACTAGAGCTAAGACTCACCAGCTCTGTGCCCACACTCCTCTATTTAGGCTTGTTGGGCTGCTAATTGAAAAAATTCTTACCATTAACAGTAAAGTGACAGTTCAAAAAAAGTTGGTTCTTCATTTCCCAGAAATGACCAGCTTTATAGTCTGAGCATCACAGTCGCGAGGAAGTCTTGAATCTATAGTCAATGGAGTTCCTTTAACAGTAAACCATCTTTATAGCAGGCAACGGAAGTTAAACACTGAAGTGTAGCCTACAGCAAAGGCAGGTCAACCTTGTGAGTGACGCATCAAAGCAACAACCATATCAGTATCTCCCTGACCATCCATGCCTGATCTTAGCACGGTCTGGCTGATAATATCAAAGGGATAATTTAATGGGTATTGGTGGGAGCTGGAGTAAACCCACTCATTCCCATGATAAGGAGAGCACAAACTTTAACCCTTTTCATCCCAGAATGCTTCTCACAGTCAACCTCCATTAACAAATAGCTGCATTTGTTTAAAACTGGTCTCCTGGTGCCTGTTCCCTTACCCAGGTTCTCGTGCTTTTATGACAGTGCTGGTGCAAAATTGCTAAGGCCAGTGGCCAGTCTAGACTGGGTACTTTTTTTTGGGGTTTGGGTCTAATTCTGGCCTCTAGAACCCCCCGCCCCCATTTCCTTCACCTCTCCACTGGTGGTTGTGCCTTCAGCTATCACGGGCGGCACAGTGGCGCAGTGGTTAGCACCGCAGCCTCACAGCTCCAGGGACCCGGGTTCGATTCCGGGTACTGCCTGTGTGGAGTTTGCAAGTTCTCCCTGTGTCTGCGTGGGTTTTCTCCGGGTGCTCTGGTTTCCTCCCACAAGCCAAAAGACTTGCAGGTTGACAGGTAAATTGGCCATTTTAAATTGTCACCAGTATAGGTAGGTGGTGGGGATGTTTGGTGGGCGTGTGGGATTAGTGTAGGATTAGTATAAATGGGTGGTTGATGTTCGGCACAGACTCGGTGGGCCGAAGGGCCTGTTTCAGTGCTGTATCTCTAATCTAATGTAATCTAAATCTAATCTATCTAACGCCCTAAGCTTTAGAATTCCTTCCCTAAGCAACCCTGCCTCTTGACCCCTCTCTCCTCCTTAAAACTTACCTCTTTGACCAAACTGGAGGAGTGAAGAGTGGCTTATTAGATAAAATTGTGAAGGGGTTCAATAGGATAGATGTAGAGAAGACATTTCCACACGTGGGAGACCAAAACTCAATGCCAAAAATAGAAGATAGTCACTAATAAATCCTACAGGGAATTCGAGAGAAAAGTCTTTACAAAAGAATGGTTAGGATGTTGAACTTGCTACCACAATTAGTACTTGAGGCAAATGGCACAGTTGCTTTTAAGTATGTGACGAAGAAAGGAATAGAATGTTGTGCTAATAGGGTGGGAGGAGACTCGAGTGGAGCAACTGAGCCAAATGGTCTGTTTCTGCGCTGCACATTCTATGCAATTCTATGTAAATTCTGGCCACTTATCCGAATTTCTCCTTATGTGGCTTGGTGTCAAATTTTTGTCTGCTAACGCTCCTGTGAAGCACCTTGAGACATGTTAATATGTTGAGGGCACTATATATTTGCAAGTTCTTGTTGTGCACCTTGCTGTTGATATAGCAACACAAGATCCAGGCACCAGTGGGCAAAATTGATCTTAGACTGCGCCAATAGGCACTGTTATCTCAATTTATTGGAATCAACGACAGATACAACGTTCCACTAACATTGTCAGCTCTCAGCAATATAAAAGCAACAATAACAACTTGCTTTTATATAGTGCCGTAGTAAAACATCCCAAGGTGCTTCATCGGAGCATTATCAAACACAATTTGACATCAAGCCACATGAGATATTAGAACAGATGACCAAAACTTTGGCCAAAGAGGTAGGTTTTAAGACGTATCAGAGGAGAGAGAAATAGATAGAAGGAGATGTTTGTGCAGAGAATTATAGAGCTCAGGGTCTAGGCACCAAAAGGCATGGCGACCAATGGTGGAGCAATAAAGATCGGGGATGCTCCAGAGGTCAGAATTGGAGGAGCACAGTGGTCATGAAGTTTTGGAGGAAGTTACAGAGATTGTGATCAGTGAAGCCCAAGAGAGATTTGAACATAAGGATGAGAATTTTGAAAAGGACGCAATGACATTGAAGACCCAAATTGTTTTTGGGTCTCGTGAGCTGCAATTGGATTGATGTCTCCTGTACCTAAGGGCAGATTAAAGCATGGATATATGGCGTCCCATGTCCAAGGGCCTCAGTCAAATACCACAGCTTCTGATGAAACTCAGCATAACACATAAGTGACCCTCTGACCTCCCCCTCTCTGATGCTGAGCGTTCTGTACTCAGCAAAGGTCTCAGTTTTATCCCCTTACGCCCCCACCTCAATGAATTTCACGCTCGGCATGACGTTGAGCTCTTCTTCCGTCGCCTCCGCCTCCGGGCTCACTTCTTCGACCAGGAGTCCTCCCCCCGACCAGCAGACCCATTCACCCGCCTCCAGCATTCTCCCTCTACCTGGACCCCTCACCCTGGCCTCTTACCCACTCTTGATCTCTTCATTGAAAACTGTCGGCGAGACATTGGTCGTCTCAATTTCTCTGCCCCCCTCACTCACTCTAACCTGTTCCCCTCTGAACTTGAGGCACTCCGTTCTCTCAGGTCTAACCCCGACATGGTCATCAAACCTGCAGACAAGGGTGGTGCTGTTGTTGTATGGCGTACTGACCTCTACCTTGCAGAAGCTCAACGCCAACTCACAGACACCTCTTCCTACCTCCCTCTGGACCATGACCCCACCACCGAACATCAAGCCACCGTCCAAAGGACTGTCACTGACCTCATCTCCTCTGGAGATCTTCCCTCTACAGCTTCCAACCTCATAGTCCCGCAACCCCGGACAGCCCGCTTCTACCTCCTTCCCAAAATCCACAAATGGGACTGTCCCGGCAGACCCATTGTGTCAGCCTGCTCCTGCCCAACTGAACTTATTTCTTCCTATCTAGACTCTATCTTTTCTCCGCTGGTCCAGTCTCTTCCCACCTACATCCATGACTCTTCTGACGCCCTACGTCATTTTGACAATTTCCAGTTTCCTGGTCCCAACCGCCTCCTCTTCACTATGGACGTCCAATCACTCTACACCTCCATCCCCCACCAGGATGGTTTGAGGGCTCTCCGCTTCTTCCTGGAACAGAGGCCCAACCAGTCCCCATCCACCAACACCCTCCTCCGCCTGGCTGAACTTGTTCTCACATTGAACAACTTCTCCTTCAACTCCATGCATTTCCTTCAAGTAAAAGGTGTCGCTATGGGTACCCGCATGGGTCCTAGTTATGCCTGTCTTTTTGTGGGATATGTCGAGCATTCTTTGTTCCAGTCCTACTCAGGCCCCCTCCCCCAACTCTTTTTCCGGTACATTGATGACTGTATCGGTGCCGTTTCCTGCTCCCGCCCCGAACTAGAAAACTTTATCAACTTTGCTTCCAATTTCCACCCTTCTCTCACCTTTACATGGTCCATCTCTGACACTTCCCTTCCCTTCCTCGACTTCTCTGTCTCCATCTCTGGGGATAGGTTGTCTACCAATATCCATTATAAGCCCACTGACTCCCACAGCTACCTCGACTACACTTCTTCACACCCTACCTCCTGTAAGGACTCCATTCCATTCTCCCAGTTTCTCCGTCTCCGACGCATCTGCTCTGATGATGCTACCTTCCATGACGGTGCTTCTGATATGACCTCCTTTTTCCTCAACCGAGGATTTCCCCCCACTGTGGTTGACAGGGCCCTCAACCGTGTCCGACCCATTCCCCGCACCTCTACCCTCACCCCTTCCCCTCCCTCCCAGAACCGTGACAGGGTTCCCCTTGTCCTCACTTTTCATCCCACCAGCCTCCATATCCAAAGGATCATCCTCCGCCATTTTCGCCACCTCCAGCGTGATGCCACTACCAGTCGCATCTTCCCCTCCCTTCCCCTGTCAGCATTCCGAAGGGATCGTTCCCTCCGCGACACCCTGGTCCACTCCTCCATTACCCCCACCACCTCGTCCCCGTCCCAGGGCACCTTCCCTTGCAATCGCAGGAGGTGTAATACCTGCTCATTTACCTCCTCTCTCCTCACTATCCCAGGCCCCAAACACTCCTTTCAGGTGAAGCAGCGATTTACTTGTACTTCTTTCAATGTAGTATACTGTATTCGCTGCTCACAGTGTGGTCTCCTCTACATTGGGGAGACCAAGCGCAGACTGGGTGACCGCTTTGCGGAACATCTCCGCTCAGTCCGCAAGCAGGACCCTGAGCTTCCGGTTGCTTGCCATTTCAACACTCCCCCCTGCTCTCATGCTCACATCTCTGTCCTGGGATTGCTGCAGTGTTCCAGTGAACATCAATGCAAGCTCGAGGAACAGCATCTCATCTACCGATTAGGCACACTACAGCCTGCCGGACTGAACATTGAGTTCAATAATTTCAGAGCATGACAGCCCCCCACTTTACTTTCATTTTTAGTCATTTTTAGTTATTTTTTCTTCCCTTTTTTTTTTTGCATTCCTTTTTACATTTTTTACAATCTTTTTTTGCATTTATTTCATTTCATCTTAGTTTGTTCAGTTTGCTTACCCACTGTTTTTTTCAGGTTGTTTTTCTTCAGGTTTGCACTTGCTGATGTTCAATATTCAGTATATTCACACCTAATCTGTACTAATGCTTTGTCTTTCAACACACCATTAACATATTGTTTGCCTTTGCTCCGTGACCTTTTGGTCAGCTATGTGGCCTGGTCCAATCTGCACCTTCTCCTTTGTTATCTCTTGCCCAACCCCCACCTCACTTGTTTATAATCTGTGACTTTTCTAATATTTGTCAGTTCCGAAGAAGGGTCACTGACCCGAAACGTTAACTCTGCTTCTCTTTCCACAGATGCTGCCAGACCTGCTGAGTGAATCCAGCATTTCTTGTTTTTGTAACACATAAGTGCACTGGATCAGTCTCATTTAAGTGTAGCATATTGTGGCATGATTTTTTATTAACACAGTGTATAAACATTCTTTGCACCCATCCTAGTACACTTGGATTTTCAGAAGGCTTTTGATAAAGTCCCCCACAGGAGGTTGGTTAGCAAAATTAAAGCACATGGGATAGGAGGTAATATACTGGTATGGATTAAGGATTGGTTAACAGTCAGAAAACAGAGAGTAGGAATGAACGGGTCATTCTCGTGTTAGCAGGCTGTGGCTAGTACTTGGACCCCAGCTATTCACAATATATATCAATGATTTGGATGTGGGGACCAAATGTAATATTTCCAGGTTCGCAGATGACACAAAACTAGGTGAGAATGTGTGTTGTGAGGAAGATGCAACGGAGCTTCAAGGGGATTTGGACAGACTTAGTCGGCAAGAACATGGCAGATGGAATATAAAGTGGAAAAATGTGAGGTTATCCACTTTGGTAGGAGGAATAGATGTGCAGAGTATTTCTTAAATGGTAAGAGATTAGAAAGTGTGGATGTACAAAGGGACCTGTGTGTCCTTGTCAATAAGTCACTGAAAGCTAACACGCAGGTGCAGCAAGCAAATAGGAAGGCTAATGGTATGTTAACCTTTATTGCACGAGGATGTGAGTATAGGAGTAGTGAAGACTTGCTTCAATAGAATCTTGGCTTGACTGCACTTGGAGTTCCCTTACCTTAGGAAGGATATTATTGCCATAGAGGGAGTGCACGAAGGTTAACCAGACTTGTTAACCAGACCGGGATGGCGGGACTGCCCTGTGAAGAGAGGTGGGGGAAACTGGGTCTATATTCTCTACATTTTTGAAGAATGAGAGGTGATCTAATTGAAACCTACAAAATACTTAAAGGGATAGACTGGGTAGTTGCAGGTACGATGTTTTCCCTGGTTGAGGAGTCTGGAACTAGGGGGACATAATTTCAAAATAAGGGGGAAGCCACTTAGGACCGAGATGAGGAGAAATTTCTTTACTCAGAGTGTTGTGAATCTTTGGAATTCTGTACCCCAGAGGGCTGTGGAAGCTTAGACATTGAGTATGTTTAAAGCAGAGATTGACAGGTTTCTAAATAACAGTGATGTAAAGGGATATGGGGATAGGGTGGGAAAAAGGCATTGAAGTGGATGATCAGCCATGATCATACTGAATGGTGGAGCAGGCTCGATGGGCTGAATGGCCTACTCCTGCTCCTATGTTCCTATCTGTTTATGAATTTACTACACATTTGTGTCTTAATGAATCAGGATTGGGGTGGAATGGGGGGAGAG
This sequence comes from Heterodontus francisci, assembly GCF_036365525.1. Taxonomy (NCBI): domain Eukaryota; kingdom Metazoa; phylum Chordata; class Chondrichthyes; order Heterodontiformes; family Heterodontidae; genus Heterodontus; species Heterodontus francisci. The sequence goes on along the minus strand of NC_090381.1, from coordinate 106,694,348 downwards.
GGGTAGAGTTGGGGTTGTGCAGTGAATGTGTAGAGTCCCTGAATGCTCTTATTGCCCAGGACCCCCAGAATTCTTCATCTGGATATGCATGTCCTGTTTTGTGGTCTGTACAATTACATTTTTACTCTATTTCATGCCAGAAGGTACTCCAAGTGTGGTCTAACCAAGATTCTAATAGCTCTATAGCACCTTGTTTAGACCAGACTTAGGGACTGTGGTCTCCATATTCTTAAATGGACATAAGGGAACTGGAGAAGGATCAAAAAAGATTGGCTACAGTGATGCCAGAACTGAGAGGTTATACCTGTCAAGAAATAGTGAACAGGCTGGGGCTCTTCTCTCTAGAAAAAAGAAGACTGAGGACTGATCTTATAGAGTTCCTTAAGATTATGGAAAGGTTTGATAGAGTAGATGTAGAGATGATATCTCCACTAGGGGTCATCAATATAAGATAGTCACTAATAAATCCCATAGGGAATTCAGGAGAAACTCCTTTACTCAGAATGTGGTTAGAATGTGGAACTCGTGATCGCAAGTATTTGGGCAAATAGATCTATTTAATACATGAGAGAGAAAGGAATAGTAGGAAATTTTGATTGGGTTAGGTGAGAAGGGCTTTTGCAGAATATAAACACTGGCATGGACCAGTTGGGCCGAATGGCATGTTTCTGCACAGTAAATATTATGCAATATTATATAATGACATGACCATGCCTGCACATGGGACAGGCTCCGAATAGATTCTTGGGCCAGGTGTTTTATGTGAAGAAACTCATGGTTCAGGCTGCTCTTTCTGAGCCTGAGAGGGGTAATAATTTATCCTTAGAAAGAACAACACCTACTTATTACTTCTTGTGTAGAAGAACATCTTAGAGTGATTTGCAAAGGGGGAGAGCGGCAATGAAAGAGATGACGCTATTACAAAAGGGAGCAGAGAGATTCTCTCTGGTGTCTTGGCCAATATTTATCCCACAACCAACATCATTAAAAGTAATTATCAGGTCATTATCACATTGCTATTTGTGGGATCTTGCTGTGTGCAAATTGTCTGCTGCATTTCCTACATTACAACAGTGACTAGACTTCGAAATTACTTATTTGGCTGTAAAGTGCTATGGAACGTCATGAAGTTGTGAAGGCTGCGATATAAATGCAAGTTCTTTCTTGCTATTGAACTGATTAACATTGGCATATGAACAACAACTGGCTAGTTTCAAGCAAGATCTGGACAAGGCCCATGGCCACCCACTAACCTGAGCTGCTGAAACTGCTGTTTGGCAAATTCACTCTCAGGTTTTCATTACCTCATTGAAAGGACCTCGAGATGTAATGATTTAGAGCTTGCACTAAGAGACCACAGGGGTGGAGGCAGATTACATGAATTACATAGATTATACAGCACAGAAACAGGCCATTTAGCCCAACCAGACCATGCCAGTGTTTAGGCTTCAGTCAAGCCTCCTCCCAGCCTTCCTCATTTAATTTTATCAGCATAATCCTCTATTCCCTTCTCTCTCATATGCTTATCCAGCCTCCCCTTAAAGGCATCTATCCTGTTTACTCATCCATTCACTGTGGTAGTGAGTTCCACATTCTCACCAGTCTGGGGAAAGAAGTTTCTTCTGAATTCCGTTTGATTTCTTGGTGACTATCTTATATTGATGGGCTATAGTTTTTTTTTTAGAGATACAGCACTGAAACAGGCCCTTAGGCCCACCGAGTCTGTGCCGACCATCAACCACCCATTTATACTCATCCTACACTAATCCCATATTCCTACCAAACATCCCCACCTGTCCCTATATTTCCCTACCACCTACCTATACTAGTGGCAATTTATAATGGCCAACTTACCTACCAACCTACCAACCTGCAAGTCTTTTGGCTTGTGGGAGGAAACCGGAGCACCCGGAGAAAACCCACGCAGACACAGGGAGTACCCAGAATTGAACCCGGGTCGCTGGAGCTGTGAGGCTGCAGTGCTAACCACTGCGCCACTGTGCCGCCCCTGTGCTCTTCCCCACAAGCAGAAATACTCTTTCTCTCTGTCAAAGGTCCTCTATCAAAACCTGCCATTATTTTAAAGAACTCTATTAAGATGGACTGTAATCAGCAACAAAAGAGTGGATGAGGTTTGATGCTGCGAGGAGGAGGTTTCCAATATGAACAAACAACAGAGTGAGAGAAGCTCTGTGATCTGACATTCTGGTAAATAAAATGATGATCACTTTACTCATTGTTCTAAGATCCATCAAAAGAAATAGTTTCTACCGGCACCTCTAAAGTTATCAAACTAATAAAGATGGCAGTTTCCACAGCACCAGGACCCTGAGGCATTCCTTAACTCCAGAAACTTGAGCATATAACCAAGGATGAAACTCTAGTGCAGTACTGAGAGAATGTTGCGCTGTTGTAGGTGATGACTTTTCAGATGAGACATTAAACTGAAGCTTTGTCTATCCTTTCAGGTGGTCATAAAAGATCCTATGACACATTTTGAAGAAGAGCAGAGGAGTTCTCCCTAGTGTCCTGGCCAATATTTATCCCTCAACCAACATCACTAAAACCGATTATTAGATTGCTGTTTTTGGGAGCTTGCTGTGTGCAAATTGGCTGCTGCATCTCCTATATTACAACAGTGACTATACTTCAAAAACATTTAATTAGCTGCAAAGTGCTTTGAGATGGACTGAGGTCATGAAAAGTTGCTTTATAAATGTGTCTTTTTTTTAAGGAGGTTAAGCGGCATAAACTCTGAACAAACTCTACTGCTTTCTCCTCTTTCTCTTTGCTGGTCTCTCTTATATTGATTTATTGCCACTAAGAACCCCTCCTGTTGTATCTGTAGTGTAAATAGAGCAGACTGTCAGTTGTCTTATCAAACTGGCATGCCCCATGAGAGAAGCCAGTGTCACTAGTTAGGTTGTGTAAATTGCACTAATTGCTGCCTGTCTGTAGCTGAATTCTGACATGTGACAAGAGAACTGTTAACACTGGAGATACAGAAAGAGTGACCTTCATGATAAGCAAAAGGGATACAGATTCTAAACACATGTCAACACACGAGTGGGTAATTCCTCAATGCTGCATTCTTGCAGAGAGTGTGCATTGGACTTTGGACAACAGTGGTGCAGCCCCAAACCTTTTACCCACACTTGCTGTGAGCACACCCTCCCGCGGACAGTGCTGTGTTGTGCTCATTACCTGTCGTGGACTGGAGGCTTGGTAACCAAAAGACAGACATTTAAGGTAGGGAAAATGAAGAGAATGTTTTTCTTTAAACATAGAGAGTTGTTATGATCTGGAATGTATTGCCTGAAAGGGTGGTGGAAGCAGATTCAAGGTAACTTTCACAAGGGAATTGGATAAACACTTGAAAAGGAAAAATTTGGAGGGCAATGGGGAAAGAGCAGCGGGGAGTGGGACTAATTGGACAGCTCTTTCAAGGAGCTGGTACAGACACGATGGGCTGAATAGCTACCTTCTGTGCTGTGAGATTCTCTGAGTTCCTGTCTTCCCAGATGTAACAACATCCTGGGGGTCACTATTGACCAGAAACTGAACTGGACCAGCCACGTAAATACTGCGCCTACAAGAACGGGTCAGAGGCTGGGAATTCTGTGGCTAGTAACTCATTTCCTAACTCCCAAAGCTTGTCCATCATCTTCAAGTCACAAGTCAGGAGTTTGATGGAATACTCTCCACTTGCAGCTCCAACAACACTCAAGAACCTCAACATCATCCAGGACAAAACAGCCCACTTGATTTGGCACCCCATCCACCACCTTGAACATTCACTCCCTCTACCACCAGTGCACTGTGGCAGCAGTGTGTACCATCTACAAGTTGCACTGCAGCAACTCCTTAGATAGCACCTTCCAAACCCGCGACCTCTGCCACCTAGAAAGACCAGGGCAGCAGATGCATGGGAACACCACCACCTGCAAGTCCCCCTTAAAGCCACACAGCATCCTGACTTGAAACTATATCGCCATTCCTTCGCTGTCACTGAGTCAAAATCCTGGAACTCCCTTCCTAACAACACTGTGGGTGTACCTACACCACAAGGACTGCAACGGTTCAAGAATGCAGCTCAACACCACCTTCTCAAGGGAAATTAGGGATGGGCAATAAATGTTGGCCTGTTCAGCGATTCCCACATCCCAGGAACGAATAAAAAAGAAGTATGTCTGCATGATGGAGACTGACGTAGTTGATTCTGAGACAAGGGTCCTGAATTTTAGTAAAGGAAACTACGAAGGTATGAGGCACGAGTTGGCCATGATGGATGGGGAAACGTTACTTAAAGGGATGACTGTGGATAGGCAATGGCAAACATTTAAAGAGTGCATGGATGAACTGCAACAATTGCTTATCCCGGTCTGGCACAAAAGTAAAACAGGAAAGGTAGCCAAACCATGACTTACGAGGGAAATTAGAGATAGCATTAGATCCAAGGAAGAGGCATAGAAATTTGCCAGGAAAAACAATAGACCTGAGGATTGGGAGCAGGTTAGAATTCAGCAAAGGAGGACCAAGGGATTGATTAAGAAGGGGAAAACAGAGTACGAAAGCAAGCTTGCGGGGAACATAAAAACTGACTGTAAAAGTTTCTATAGGTATGTGAAGAGAAAAAGATTGGTGAGGTCAAATGTAGGTCCCTTACAGTCAGAAACAGGGGAATTTATTATGGGGAATAAAGAAATGGCTGACTAACTAAATGCATACTTTGGTTCTGTCTTCACAAAGGAGGACACAAATATCATACCAGAAATGTTGGGGAACACAGGGTTTAGTGAGAGAGAGGAACTGAAAGAAATCAGTATTAGTAGAGAAATGGTGTTGGGGAAATTGATGGGATTGAAGGCCGATAAATCCCCAGGACCTGATGGTATGCATCCCACACTACTTAAGGAAGTGTCCCTAGAAATAGTGGATGCATTGGTGGTCATCTTCCAAGATTCTCTAGACTCTGGAACAGTTCCTACAGATTGGAGGGTAGCTAATATAACCCCACTATTTAAAAAGGGAGGTAGAGAGAAAGCAGGGAATTATAGACCAGTCAGCCTGATGTCAGTAGTGGGGAAAATTCTAGAGTCCATTATCAAAGATTTTATAGCAAAGCACTTTGAGAACAGTGGTAGAATTGGACAGAGTCAGCATGGATTTACAAAAGGAAAATCATGCTTGACAAATCTACTAGAATTCTTCGAGGGTGTAACTAGTAGAGTTGATGAGGGGGAGCCAGTGGATGTGGTTTATTTGGACTTTCAGAAGGCTTTCAACAAAGTCCCATATAAGAGATTAGCGTGTAAAATTAAAGCGCATGGGATTGGGGGTAGTGTATTACGATGGAAAGAAAATTGGTTGGCGGACAGGAAACAAAAAGTAGGGATAAATGGGTCTTTTTCCGAATGGCAGGCAGTGACTGTTGGGGTACTGTAGGGATCGGTGCTAGGACCCCAGCTATTCACAATATACATTAATGATTTAGATGAAGGAACTAAATGTAATATCTCCAAATTTGCTGATGACACAAAACTGGGTGGGGGGGGTGGGTGGTGAGTTGTGAGGAGGATGCAGGGTGATTTGGACAAATTGAGTGAGTGGGCTAATGCGTGGCAGATGCAATATAATGTGGATAAATGTGAGATTATCCACTTTGGTAGCAAAAACAGGAATGCAGATTATTATCGGAACGGCTATATACTGAGCGAGGGGAATATTCAGCGAGACCTGGGTGTTCTCGTACACCAGTCACTGAAGGTAAGCATGCAGGTGCAACAGGCGGTAAAAAAGGCAAACGGTATGTTGGCCTTCATAGCGAGAGGATTCGAGGATAAGAGCAGGGATGTCTTGCTGCAATTATACAGGGCCTTGGTGAGGCCACACCTGGAATATTGTGTGCAATTTTGGTCTCCTTATCTGAGGAAGGACGTTCTTGCTATAGAGGGAGTGCAGCAAAGGTTTACTAGATTGATTCCTGGGATGGCGGGACTGACGTATGAGGAGAGATTGAGTCGGTTAGGATTACATTCGCTGGAGTTCAGAAGGGTGAGGGTGGATCTCATAGAAACCTATAAAATTCTAACAGGACTTGATGGGGTTGATGCAGGAAGGATGTTCCCAATGGTGGGGGAGTCCAGAACCAGGGGTCATAGTCTAAGGATACAGGGTAAACCTTTCACGACTGAGAGGAGGAGAACTTTCTTCACCCAGAGAGTGGTTAGCCTGTGGAATTCGCTACCACAGAAAGCAGCTGAGGCCAAAACATTGTATGTTTTCAAGAAGGAGTTAGATATAGCTCTTGGGTTTAAAGGGATCAAAGGATATGGGGAGAAAGTGGGAACAGGTTACTGAGTTGGATCAGCCATGATCATAATGAATGGCGGAGCAGGCTTGAAGAGCCGTATGGCCTACTCCTGCTCCTATTTTCTATGTTTCTATGATGAACTATACTAGCATATCAGGACAAGATCCTGGAGGAATTGGCATCCAGAATTACAGGTTTCCTGATGTTAGCTCTGAATTGTCCAAACTTTTGCCCAGCTCTTGCCATCTCATAGAATCATAGAATCATAGAAAGTTTATGGTACGGAAAGTGATCACTTGGCCCCTTGTGTCTGCGCTGCCGAAAAACGAGCCACCCAACCTAATCCCACTTTCCAGCATTTGGTCTGTAGCCCTGCAGGTTACAGCACTTCAGGTGCACATCCAGGCACCTTTTAAATGAATTGAGGGTTTCTGCTTCTACCACCCTTTCAGGCAGTGATTTTCAGACACCCCTCCACCCCCCCACCACCCACTGGATGAAAAAACGTTTCCTCATCTCCTCTCTAATCATTCTATCAATTACTTTAAATCTATGCCCCCTCTTCATTGACCTCTCTGCTAAAGTGAATAGACGCTTCCCATCCACTTTATCCAGGCCTCTCAAAATTTTGTACATTTCAATCAAAGCTACCCTCAGCCTTCTCCCCTCCAAGGAGAACAACCCCAGCCTATCCAATCTTTCCTCATAGTTGCATTTTTCCTGGCCTGGCAACATCCTCGTAAATCTCCTTTGTACCCTCCCTAGTGCAATTACATCCTTTCTGTAATGAGGTGACCAGAATTGCAAACAGTACTCAAGTTGTGGCATAACTAATGATTTATACAGTACCAGCATAACCTCCCTGCTCTTATATTCTATACCTTGGCTAATAAAGTAAAGGATTCCATGTAATAAAAGCAAAATACTGCAGATGCTGGAAATCTGAAATGCTGGAAATACTCAGCAGGTCTGGTAGCATCTGTGGAGAGAGAAGCAGAGTTAACGTTTCAGGTCAGTGACCCTTCATCAGAACTGGCAAATATTAGAAATGTAACAAGTTTTAAGCAAATAAAGCGGGGATGAAGCAAGAGATAACCAAAGAGAAGGTGTTGATAGGGCAAGGTCACAGAGAATAACTGACCAGAAGTATTATTAAAGGATTCCAATTGCCTTCTTAACCACCTTATTGACCTGTCCTGCTACCTTCAGGGATCTGTGGACATTCACTCCAAGGTCTCTCACTTCCTCTGGACCTCTCAGTATTCTCCCATTAATCGTGTATTCCTTTGCCTTGTTTGACCTTCCCAAATTCATCACCTCACATTTCTCCAGGTTGAATTCCATTTGCCACTTTTCTGCCCATCTGAGCAGTTCATTGATATCTTCCTGCAGTCTAGAGCTATCCTCCTCACTATCAACCACATGGCCAATCTTTGTGCCGTCTGCTAACGTCTTGATCATGTCCCCTACATTTACGTCCAACGTGTTCTATATACCACAAACTGTCTTCAGACAGAACAACTAGTCCCTTCAACATTCAATCAAGGCAAAGCTCCAAAATTCTTGTCTCCCTCCCCCAGGATTTGGGTTGGAGTTAGGGGTGCAGCAGACTGGGAGGCAGGAGGCCCTGCCTGGAAGATTGGGACTAGAGGAAATTCGGGTCAACCTCATTATGAGAGATTCAGCTTTTGGAAAGCTCCTGGCTTCAGTCTCACAGTACAACAAACAGATTGAGAGGTCATCATAGCACTTGGAAGGAATCTTGGCTCTGTTATCATTAATTGCACAGCTGTTGTTGTTCTGGCACTGACAGGAAGTGTCTAATTCCATAAAAATGTCCCTGATGTCAGCTCCAACATGTAAGAAATTAAGTTGAGAGAGCAAAGTTTTACAATAGCCTGAAGTCAAACAATGAAACCAAGAGCAGAACATAACATATTGGTAGGGTGGAGCTCTCCTCAGATGGATTGTTCCATTGGCTCTTGTGAGGCTGTAGTAAAGCAAGAGTTACTCTTGTAGTGACATCGCCAATGTGTGCGTCCTCCCCTATGGCCAGCTATGGCCTACCTTTACAATCTTCTCCAATCCCTATCTCCCATCAGATACTTAGGCTGAATTTGGCTACAGCATGGTTTTATTTTCCGTCCTCCACCAATGGCAACGGGACCTTTCTGCCTCCATGGCCTTGAATTGTCTTCATATGCCTTATTGGCAAAGCTGGATTAAGATTTCTTGAGGCCCTGAGAATGACGAACATTCTGTGCCCCTCTGGAGCCCCGGTACAACATCCCCCCCATTGCCATCACCCCCAGGTTCGTACCCCCAACCCAAACTCCATCGAAACACAGGTGCATTTTGCTGGGTAGTCCAAATTTACAGAGAACCCTGGCGGGAGCGCCACATTTAGCTGAAGACCCTGGGGATGGGCCCCATAGGTACTGCTAATTGGCTTCCTATTTCTCTTACCTCAACAACAACTTATATTTATATAGCACTATTAATGTAGACAACTGACAGTCTGCTCTATTTACACTACAGATACAACAGGAGGGGTTCTTAGTGGCACTTCATAGGATTGTTATCAGACAAAATGTGACCCGGAGCCACATGGGGAGATGTAAGGACAGATGACCGAAAGCTTGGTGAAAGAGGTGGGGTTGAAGGAGTGTCTAAAAGGAGGAGAGATAGAGAAGTGGAAAGGTTTAAGGGGGGGATCTTGGGCCCGGGCAACTAAAAGTAAGGACACCAATGGTGGAGTGCTAAAAGTCAGCAATGCACAAGAGCCCAGAATTGGAGGAGCGCAGAGATTTAAGAAGATTGTCGGGCTGGAGGTGGTTAAAGAAATCGGGAGGGGCGAGGCCTTGGAGGGGTTTGAAAACAAGAATGAGAATTCAATTGAATTGACTGTCTGCAGAAAATACAGAAGGAACATGAATATTGCTGAAAATAGAGACATGCTGTGGAAGCTTTTCATCTTGCACTCCCTGGGACAATCCACAAGAATAATCAATGCAATGGAAAACAACAACTTATAATGCATGAAAAGACAGTGCTGACTGGTTGGCAAGTGAACTCTGATTGGTAGAGGCTTTGCCATGGAGAATGCACCAGTTTACGGTGACTGACAGTTAACTGCCAAGCTTTGTTTGAAATTTAAACCAGGCAGCTTGACTCTGATTGGTAATGGCATTGCCCTGAGGAATGAACCAGCGAATGGCTGCCACTTATTTTGTTCAGCTGAAACAGGGCCCTGTGGATTAATATATGTAGCTTCCAGTACATGCAAATGCGCCACACTGCGAGCTCTACTGACCATCTTAAATTGGTTGTCGGCGTAATTCTTACCACACTGTAGGTTATTTAACAAATGTTGTCCAATCGCAGAATCACGTCTAATGTTGTACACTGTGTTTTGAGTTTTGCAGGAACGGGTTGGTTGGGTACGGCCTGTACCTTGTCCCTTGCAAGCAGTAGAAGGTACTGTTGTTTGATACGATCCAGCAGTCTTTGGGATGTACGGCCTATATACCTAGCATCACACTGGCATTGAAATTCATATATCACATTACTCATTTGTGTGATAGGCAGGACATCTTTTTGGTTTGACGGCAGCATCCTATTAGTGGCGAACACCACACGTGTTGCTACTGCATAATATCAGCGTGAAACAGCTAGCTTTACCTGTTGCTCAAATTTCTGGAATACATTACTCCAGGGTAATTTGAGGTAGGCTGGGCACGTTTCATTGTCAAAAAGGATGGCCTTAGGCCCATTCATAAGTTTGCGCGATGTGCAGTGAGAAATGATCTGATCAGGGTAGCCATTGTCACATAGGATGCCTTTGATTCACCCTATTTCAGCATCAAGCTTGTATGGTGAGCAAATGGCTCAGACCCTATTTACGAGGTTGCCGATAAGGACAATCTTATAGCGCATGGAACTGTAAGAATCCCAATGCGTGTATTGACCAGTGAAGGCAGGCTTGCGGTAGACCGTGGCAGAGAACCCCTTAGCAGATTTCTCAGCTAGTACGTCAAGGAAAGGGAGCTCATTTGACTGCTCCATTTCAAAGGTAAGTTTGAGCGCAGGATGGAGCCCTTAAGACGTGTAAGGAAATTATTACATGCAGCTGCGGATTCAAATATAGCAAACGTATCATCTACATAACAGAAATATGCAAGAGGTCGGAGGTTAGGTGTCATTCCATCAAAGACACGTTTCTCATGGAACCCAACAAAGATGTTTGTGAGAGCTGGGCCTAGAGGGGATCCCATGGCAACACCATCTATTTGGGCATACATGATGTCATTAAAACTGAATTCAACTGCACGAGTTGCTGAGTTCATAAGTTCATTGAATACTGATTCACGCAATGGTGGTGGGTCTAGATCGCCATGAAAAAGTGTTGCAGCGCAAATATCTGTAGCTTCCTTAAGTGGTACATTGGTGAATAAGCTAGCAATGTCAAATGAGCACATGGACATTGCATTGCTATCGATATGCATGTCCAGCATGATCTTCGCAAATGTGAAGGAATCCTTCACCGTGTATGTAGAGAACTGGTTGTCACAATTTGCCCAAACATTTGGCCAGTTCATGTTGTGCAGAACCGGTCATAGATAAGATAGGGCATAGAGGGACATCACTTTTGTGTGTCTTAGGCAGCCCATACATACGCGGAGGCCGCGAGCTGTGAGGATGAACCCTGTCATATATATCACCTGGTAGCTCATTGCTCTTACACATGTCCAGCAAGCGTTTCTTTAGCTTACTTTCAAGCAAGGCTGTCCGGTCATGTTGAGTGGCAGGTCCGATGGCTATGAATTTGGACCCGTCATTAAGAATGGCGTGCATTTTGTTGATATAGTCACACTTGTTAAGCATGACTATTCCCGTCCCTTTGTCAGATTTACTGTTGTATATGTTCGGGTTGCTCTTACGGCCTCGCAACACTGTCAGACATTCACGTTGCATGTGGAAATCAGACATGTCATTCGGAATCCCGCAATATGCGTGCGCTAGATCAGTGTGGCGTGCTTTCAAGGATTCAACGTCTTCAGTGGACGCTGGTTTGTAGCGGGAAATTTGGGAGTAGAGGAGTTCAAACTCAGCAAATATCTCTTCCCCTTTAATTTGGGATGAAGGCACACCTGCTGTCCAGCAGATTTTCCATCATTCATTTGAATGGGTGGATAATTGGATGAGTTTCCTAATGAGCTTCCATTCATTTCAAGCCCAATTTTCCAGTATTCGCTGTTCTCAGACAATCTAATTAACCCAGGTGCAGAAAGATAAAAATCTGCCCTACACCATCCATTCCTTTTAATTCATAATCAATTCTTCAAATCTTCTTTTGGATCAAAGATGACTTTCAAGTATCAAAAGCAGACTGGGGATGCAATAGGACATGGAGTGTTTGGATTTGTTGTAGTGATAATCATAGTAATAGGGAGACAAAAAGACAACAAAAATAAACACACAGACAGCCAATTATTTGGAGCCTAAAATGTGAGCAGGAAATTCAGAGCAAGGTCTGTCAGCACCTGAGAACAGAGAGACAGGGCGACAGAGCCCATTAACGGATGGCACCCTTTAACAATTGACAGGCAGGCGTGTCAGAACCCACACCAAACCTGAGGTTCAAAGGTAGCAGAAGCTCACAGATGGTTAAGAGTGTCACTTCCCTGCCAGTCCCAGATCTTGGAGACACGGTGTCTGGTTTCAATGGCTAGGTATGTACCTCCCAGCCTCTCAAGCCTGCACCTTGTTTCTGGCCTCCCCTAATACCAGTGCACCATCCTGCTATCGGACAAACCTGCAAAATGGCCCAGCTTATTAACCCAGCTGCACATGACTACCCCCCCCAACAACACCCCCTGCCCCGCCCCGCTTTTGCTTTTGAAACTGTTCTTTCCACAAGGGCAAGCCTTGTCCAAGGATTTAACTCACACACTTGACTTGATTCCTTTTAATTCATTCATGGGACATTGGCGTCGCTGATTATGTCAGCATTTATTGTCCATCCCTACTTTCTCTTGAGAAAGTGGTGGTGAGCCACTTTCCTGATAACTGACTTGCCAGAACACTTCGGAGGGAAGTTAAGAGTCAACCATGTTGCTGTACGTCTGGACTCACATACAGACAAGACCAGGTAAGGACAGACAGCAGATTTCCATCCCTATGGGACATTCATGAGCCAGATTGGTTTTCATAATAATCTGGTACAGTTACATGGTCATCATTAACTGACAGTATCTTGAGAACTCCAGATTTATCTAATTAACCAAAGTTAAATTCCCAGCTGCTGTGGTGGGATTTGAACGCCTGGCTGGGATTTTTAATCACCCGTGGTGGCGAGATTGGTGTGGGTGCTGTTACGAAAGTGCTTCTATATTATTTGTTAAGTATATGTTTTTGAGGACTTATATTTAAATTGTGGAGATGGGTTAATTGGAAGGCTGAAGATTTCATAGAAACTTAACTTTGCTTTATTGTTGACAGTTCATTGAAAGGACACTGAGATGTTGTTGAAAAACAGCCTTGCTGGAAGTGATGTGCTTTAAGCAATGAGCAACAGAAACCTTGGTGACCTGGGGAAGATGTTTACAAAGATGTGACAGGTCAAGATTTATAGGGGTCAGGAGGCTTGACTCTTGAGATATTGCTTTTGGTTTTGCTTTGGACAGTGTGTTGGGGTGTGAACTGTTTTGAAGACAGTTGTAGAAAACCAGCCAAGAGAGCAGCCACCATCAGCTCAACCTCTTCCATTTCTTTGAGAACTTCTTGAGAATCAAGTCTAAGAAATAGAGAAACTGATGGTGCATTTCTCCTGAAAAGCCTGCCAGAAATCCCTGATGCTGCATTTCTCCTGGACTGCCTGCCAAACTGATCCTCAATGTTGCCTGAAAAGAAATGCTCTTGGAAGATCCCAGTGACAGCCGTCTATGTGTATTTGGGACGCCAGACCAAAAAGGGACAACTGACATCTTTCCATTTCCCTTTTTTCTTCAAGAATTAGCAAGTATTTGGCCAAAGTATTCTTTTTTGTCATTTTTTAAAAAAAACAACCTCTGCAGAGAGAATTCCTATCTGTTTTTACTGTGTGCGTGAGGAATTTAAAAAGGGGAGCTTTCATATTTGAAGCTGTGTGTTAATGCTTTGCTTCATTACTGGTGAAGTCTTGTTTTATAATAAACTGATTATTATAAACTGATAATTTTGTTTTTATAAAGAAACTTGGTTGGTGTATTTTATTCAGGGATAAAGAGTAGAGTCTATGATTGACTGAATTGATAACTGGGTAAACATTTAAATATATGTTGTGACCTGTGGAGAAGGGAAACTAGAAGAGAGAATGTACTCCTCCCACCTTGATCATAACAGTGCACTTTGAAAATATTACTCCCAAGTGGCGTGTCAGCATCCCAATGCCTCTGGGACGTGCTGCTGTTTTCAAAGTGAGGACAGAGTGAGGGGAGTCTGGAACCAGCTCACTCCTTGAGGAGCATGTTAAAGGGCTGGGGAGGGCCAGAAGGCAATTTTGAAATGGCAGATTGGCGAACCCAAACAGTTGGGGGAATGTGAGTGCACAACTGTCGGGTGCCATGCGGGGTGCTATCAAGTGAAGTTAATGGTGAAGAAAATATTTTGACGAACAGGGTTATTGCATCAGTACCTTTATGTTGGTCATTTGGCCACTTCTCTGCTGGCCCTCTGATCTCCTGCCTCCTTTATTTTGCAAGACAGTGGTAAGCCCATTCACGGCTGCCGTCTGCCTTTGAAGATTATATTCAGCAGTCAGTTCTTCTCTCCTGCAGTGTTCGGTGCCACTAATTGGGTGTCGAGCTCGCTTCCAGCCCAGTTTGCTGATCTGTAATGGAAGATAGCGTCGTGTTAGCGACACAGACGTGGCGCGGGGTCAGAACCTGGAAATGATCCAGCTGTCCGGTTCCTGGCCCCGGATTGGAAATCAATCCCCATGTCGCTGGATCAATAGTCCAGGCCTCTGGATTACTAGTCCAGTTGCATAACCACTATGCTACCATACTTGGTACAGTGGCTGCAGCTTTTTTGCGTTAGTAGAAATGTAAATTCATCAGTTCCCCATTCGCAGCAGGGAATCGCACTTGATTGCATGTGACAGTTACAATACAGTCACGCTGATTCTTTGGCCTGCACTGTCTTTGAAAGAGGCTCCCACTGGAAAGACAGGATCAGTTTGTGTGGTTGAAGCTAGAATCTTCAACTAAGTTCCCTAGGCTAAGTGTGGTTTTCCAGGCCATTTTCCTATCTTACTGCCAGTGGAAAGTAAGTCTCAGCCATTACCAGAGGTCAAAAGGCCCACTTCCTGTTGTGAGGCTGTTCATTGGTATCATGACATCTGTTATTTTATTGGAAAGCTCAATATACCCCTGGTGGCAATTTAAACCAAGAACATGAAGTAAATCACGTTGTGTTTACCACCCAAATAGTGGCTGACAGTACAATTCTGTCCTATGTTTTTGCTGATGTCAAATATGCTCCCAGGCATTGTAAGGCCCAGAAGTTCCTCCCACCCAGTTCCCCAAATGATGTAATTAGTACAATTTAAACAGAAATTCCCACAAGAGATCAACAGAAACATATTAAAGCTAATCGAGCTGCTCTAAACTGTGACTGCTTGGCTTTGGAACCAAGGAACTGGCGGCCCAGCCCAGCCGTTTCTTTAATCAGGGCAGGGGTATTAAAGAACAGTCCTCCAGGGGCAAGAGAGAGAGAGAGGGGGAAAGAAAAAGAGAGAAAAAGAAAGATTTGCATTTATACCATGCCGATTATGCCCTCAGGATGTCCCATAGTCGCTTTACAGCCAATTCAGCACTTTGGAAGCATTGTTGTATACTGTGATATTGTAGGAAATGCAACAGCAAATTCATGCAAGGCAAGCTGCCACAAACATTAATGAGATAGCGAGAAGATCATTTATTTGAGTGATGCTGGTTGAAGGATAAATATTTGCTGGGAAATCAGGGAGACTTGCCCTGGTCTTCTTCAAAATAGTGCCATGGGATCTTTTACATACACCTGCGAGGGCAGACATTATTTAACATCCCACCAACTGTAACAGTGAAGAACACCCTCAGTATCAGCTTAGATTTTGTGCTTGCCTCTGGAGTGAGACCTGAACTTTGATCACTCAAGAACAACGACAGCTTGCATTAATAGATGGATGGCCTTTAACATAATAAAACTTCCAAAGCTGCTTCACAGGAACATTATCAAACGCTGAGTCACAGAAGGAGATATTAGGACAGGTGACAAAAAACAGTCAAATATAGATTTTAAGGAGAGTCTTAAAAGAGGAGAAACAGAGACATTTAAGGAGGATATTCCAGAGTTTAGGGCCTGGGTCTTATTGGGGAGGCAGTGGCATAGTGGTATTGTCACTGGACTAGTTACCCAGAGACCCAAGGTATTGCTCTGGGGACATGGGTTCGAATCCCACCATGGCAGAAAGTGGAATGTGAATTCAATTAATCTGGAATTAAAACCTAGTCTAATGATGGTCATGAAACCATTGTCGATTATTGTAAAACCCCATCTGGTTCACTAATGACTTTTAGGGAAGGAACTCTGCTGTCCTTACCTGGTTTGACCAACATGTGACTCCAGACTCACAGAAATGTGGTTGACTCTGAATTCCTGTCTGAAATAGCTGAGAAAGCCACTCAGTTGTATCTAACTGCTACAAAGTCGATAAGGAATGAAATCGGATGGACCACCCACCATCGGCCTAGGCACCAGCCCTGTCAACCCTGCAAAGTCCTCCTTACTCACATTTGGGAGCTTGTGCCAAAGGGGGGAGAACTGTCCCACAGACTAGTCAAGCAACAGCCTGACAGAGTCATACTCACCGAATCATATCTTACAGACAATGTCTCAGACACCACCATCCCCGATATGTCCTGTTCCACTGGCAGGATAGGCAGATCAGAGGTGGCAGCACAGTGCTATACAGTTGGGTGGGAGTTGTCCTGGGAGTTCTCAACATTGACTCTACACCCCATGAAGTCTCATGGCATCAGGTCAAACATGGACAAGGAAACCTCCTGCTGATTACCACCTACCGCACCACCCCCCCACAGCTGATGAGTCAGTACTCCTCCATGTTGAACGCCACTTGGAGGAAGAACTTAGGGTGGCAAGGGTGCAGAATGTACTCTGGGTACTCTGGGGGACTTCAATGTCCATCACCAAGAGTGGCTTGGTAGCACCACTGTTGGCCGATTCCTAAAGGACAGAGCTTCTAGACTCGTTCTGCGGCAGGTGGTGCAGCGAACAACAAGAGGGAAAGACATACTTGACCTCGTCCTCACGAATCTGCCTACCGCAGATGCATCTGTCCATGACAGTATTGGTAGGAGTGACCACCACGCAGTCGTTGTGGAGACGATTCCCGTCTTCACATTGAGCATACCCTCCTTCGTGTTGTGTGGCACTACCACCGTGCTAAATGGGATAGATTTTGAACAGATCTAGCAATGCAAAACTGGGCATCCATGAGGCGCCATCAGCAGCAGCAGAATTGCACTCAACCACAATCTATAACCTCATAGCTCTGCATATCCCCCACTCTACCATTACCATCAAGCCGGGGGATCAATCCTGGTTCAATGAAAAGTGCAGGAGGGCATGCCAGGGGCAGCACCAACATACCTCAAAATGAGGTGTCAACCTGGTGAAGCTACAACCCAGGGCTACTTGCATGACAAACAGCGTAGGCAGCATGCGATAGACAGAGCTAAGTAATCTCACAACCAACAGATCAGATCTAAGCTCTGCAGTCCTGCCACATCCAGTCGTGAATGGTGGTGGACAATTAAACAACTAACAGGAGGAGGTGGTTCCACAAATATCCCCATCCTCAATGATGGGGGAGCCCAGCATATCAGTGCAAAAGATAAGGCTGAAGCATTTGCAACAACCTTCAGCCAGAAGTGCCGAGTTGATGATCCATCTCGGCCTCCTCCTGATGTCCCCAGCATCACAGATGCCAGACTTCAGCCAATTCGATGCACTCTGCGTGATATCAGGAAACGACTGAAGGCACTGGATACAGCAAAGGCTATGGGCCCTGAAAACATTCTGGCAATAGTACTGAAGACCTGTGCTCCAGAACGTGTTGCGAACTGAGAAAGCTGTTCCAGTACAGCTGCAACATTGGCATCTACCCAGTAATGTGGAAAATTGCCCAGGTATATCCTGTACACAAAAAGCAGGACAATCCAACCTGACCAATCCCACCAGTATACTCTCGATCATCAGTAAAGTGATGGAAGATGTCATCGACAGTGCTATCAAGCAGCACTTGCTTAGCAATAACCTGTCCAGTGACGCTCAGTTTGGGTTCCGCCAGGGCCATTCAACTCCTGACCTCATTACAGACTTGGTTCAAACATGGAAAAAGAGCTGAACTCAAGAGATGAGGTGAGAGTGACATCAAGGCAGCATTTGACCAAGTATGGCATCAAGGAGCCCTAGCAAAACTGGAGTTAATGGGAATTGGGGGAAAACCCTCCGCTGGTTGGAGTTACACCTAGCACAAAGGAAGATGGTTGTAGTTGTTGAAGGTCAACCATCTCAGCTCCAGGACATCACTGCAGGAGTTCCTCAGGTAGTGTCCTAGGCCCAACCATCTTCAGTTGCTTCATCAATGAGAGGTGGTGACATAGTGGTAATATCAATGGACTAGTAATCCAGAGCCCAGGCTAATGCTCTGGGGACACAGGTTCGAATCCCCCATGGCAGATGGTGAAATTTGAACTCAATTAATAAATCTGGAATTAAAAGCTAGTGTAATGATGACCATTAAACCATTGTCGATTGTTGTAAAAACCCATCTGGTTCACTAACGTCCTTTAGGGAAGGAAATCTGCTGTCCTTACCTGATCTGGCCTACATGTGACTCCAGACCACAGCAATATGGTTGGCTCTTAAAATGCCCTCTGAAATGACCTAGCAAGCCATTCAGTTCAAGGGCAATTAGGGATAGGCAATAAATGCTGGCCTAGCCAGCTAAACCCTCTTCCCAAAAAAAACAAGTAAAAAAAATCATAGGGTCAAAAGTGGGCAACTCCTCAGATGCTGAAGCAGTCTGTGTAGAAATGCAGCAAGACCTGGACAATATCCAGGCTTGCTCTGTTAAGTGGCAAGTAACATTCGCTCCAAACAAATGCCAGGTAATGACCATCTCCAACAAGAGAGAATCTAACCATCCCCCCTTGACATTCAACGGCATTACGATTGCTGAATCCCCCACTATCAACACCCTGGGGGTTACCATTAACCCGAAACTGAACTGGAGTAGCTATATAAATACTGTGTCAGGTCAGAGGCTAGGAATCCTGCAGCGAGTAACTCACCTCCTGACCCCCCAAAGCCTGTCCACCATCTACAAGGCACAAATCAGGAGTGTGATGGAATACTCTCCAATTGCCTGGATGGGTGCAGCTCCAACAACACTCAAGAAGCTTGACACCATCCAGGACAAGGCACCCCATTCACCACCTTCAACAACCACCAATGCACAGTCGCAGCAGTGTGTACCATCTACAAGATGCACTGTGGCAATGCACCAAGGCTCCTTAGACAGCACCTTCCAAATCCACGACCTCTACCACTTAGAAGGACAAGGGCAGCAGATGCATGGGAACACCACCACCTGCACGTTCTGCTCCAAGTCACACACCATCCTGACTTGGAACTATATCACCTTTCCTTCACTGCCGCTGGTTCAAAATTCTGGAACTCCCTTCCTAACAGCACTGTGGGTGTACCTACCCCAAATGGACTGTAGCGGTTCAAGAAGGCAGCTCACCACCACCTTCTCATGGGCAATTAGGGATGGGCAATAAATGCTGGCCTGGCCAGCAATGCTCACATCTATAAACAAATAAAAAAAATGAAGGCATGGCCACCAATGGTGGAGCAATTAAAATCGGGAATGTGAAAGAGGCCAGATTTGGAGGAACACAGATATCTTGGAGGGTTGTAGGAGTGGAGGAGGTTTCAGAGATAGGGAGGGGTGCGGCCATGGAGGGATTTGCAAACAAAGAAGAGCACTTTACATTCAAGGCATTGCTTAACCAGGAGCTAATGTAGGTCAACGAGCACAGGGTGATAGGTGAACAGAATGTAGTGCAAGTTAGGATATGGTGAGCAGAGGTTTGGTGAGTTCAAGTTCATATGGAAGGCCAGCTAGGGGAGAATTCGAATAGTTGACTGCAGAGGTAACAAAGGCATTGATAAGGGTTTCAGCAGCAGTTGAGCCAAAGCAACGGCAGAGGATGGCAATGGTACGGAAATGGAAGTAATCGGTCTTGATGATGTAGATATGTGATCGGAGGCTCATCTCAGTTAAAGGCCTGCTACCCGACCCGAACATGACGGGACCCGACAACATGTGTCGGGTTCAGGTCGGGTCAGGTCGGGCCGGATTGGACATGCTCCATCATCACCTCAGGTAAGTGACTCTAATGTTAATTTACTTTTTGGACTTTGAAGGTGGTTTTGTTACAGTTATTTTAAGTTTGTGCAGGTAAGGAACAAAGTGAAAAATGGAAGGTAAGTTAACTGATGGTCGGGTTGGGTTGGGTCGGGCACAGGAAAAAATGGAAGGACTCGGGCCAGGTCGGGCTCGGATGGGGTTCTGTCGGGCTTGGGTCGGGTTTCATTTGCAGACACGAGCAGGCCTTTAATCTCAGGATCAAATACAACAGTAATATTGCAAACAGTCTCAGATAGTGACCAGGGAGAGGGATGGAGTCAGTGGCTAGGGAACGGGGATTGTGGCGGGGTCCGAAGACAATGGCTTTGGTCTTTCCAATATTTAGTTGGAGGAAACTTCTGCTCATCTAGGACTGGATGTCGGATAAGCAGTGTGAAGAATCAAACACAGTGGAGAGGTTGAGAGAGGTGGATGAGAAATAGAAGGGCACCGAGGATAGATCCTTGGGGGACACCAGAGTAATGGAGTGGGAGTGAGCAGAGAATCCATTGCCAGTCATTCTCTGGCTACGACTAGATAGAAAAGAATGGAACCAGGTGAATGCAGTTCGAAAGGTGATTGGAGGAGGATGATATGGTTACCTGTCAAAGGTTGACGAGTGATACTTTACCTTTGTCGCAGTCACATTGGATATAATTTGTGACTTTAATAAAGGGTATTACAGTGTTGTGGCAGGGGCTGAAACCTGATTGGAGGGAGTCAGGCATGGAACTTAGTGAAAACTGGCCATGGATTTGGGAGGCGACAACCTGTTTAAGGACTTTAGACAGGAAATGGAGGTTGGAGATGTGGCAATGGCTTGCACAGAGGGGTGAAGGGTAGCTTTTCTAATGATGGGAGTGATGAAGGCAGATTTGAAGAGGAAGGAGACATGAAAAAAAGGATAGAGATCTATTAACAATATCAGCCAACATGTGGACGAGGAAGGGAAGTTGGTGAGAGTGCTACCACTGAGCTACAGCTAGAACTTAGGTAGTGGAAGCCTAACAATTAACCTCAGCACTCCTTGCAAAGAAAAGGAAAAGGAAAGTCAGCCAGGGTTCCCATACAATTATTATTCAGTGATCCCCATGGGTGACTGGTGACATGAGAGAGGCATTGACTAGGGTACCTTACCCACAGCTTGCCCACACTCACTATTCAAGCCACACCATGAAAAGTAACTGCTCGAATGGAGGAAAGAATTGTATTTATGTAACGTCTTTCACAGCCTGAGGACATCCCTAAGCCCTTTTGAAGAACTTTTTGAAGGGTAGTCACTGTTGCAATGTAGGATGCGTGCCTGCCAATTTGCACAGCAAGCTCCCACAAACAGCGATGTGATAATGACCAGATAAACTGTTTTTGTGATGTTGATTTGAATGATAAATATTGGACGGGAGAAAGGTTGACTGGCCCTCAGAATGGTAGCCCAGCATGAGGGATCACCTTCAGGAGATGATGAGGGTGGGGGCGGGGGAACATTGATGGGGAAGAAAGCAAGGCAAAGTACCCTGTCTTGCCAGCTGCAATCCCTGTTGCATGGGAAAACCCTGCCTCGTAACATTTGCCCCCAACACTGCCAGGACTCCACGGTGTGCTCTGTTTGCAGAGAAGAAGAAGGCATTTGAAGAACAATTGAACTTTGCATATCTTTTCAATCATTGTTTCTCTTCTGAAAGCTCCCAAGAGGTTTCATTCCGTAAAACCAGGTTAAATCAGCGGTGGGTAGCATTTGCAATTCCTGCTAAAATGAATACAAAACTGACATTTAAATTATAGGATGCGGACAATTTGATGCCAAAAGTCCATATGATTAAAGTGTAACATTTCATACAAAAAGAAAATATTCCACCGTACTTTTATATTTGTCCAGCCAAGGCTTCCACTGGGTATAATCCACAGGGTGCATAACACAAAACAAAGGTGAAAAGAAAAGCATAATTCATTAGAAACCGTTGGAAGCTGCGTTTCAAATCCTTTTGCTTCGCTTTTTATTAAATCAAACGTGGAAGAAACTCTTGGGAGCTTGCTGCTTGATTCAGAATGACTGACGTCAACAGCACATTGCTGCCATCTCCCAAAAGTGATGCAGGCAGCTAGAAATCATGGCCAACACCACCAGGTCAGCTTTCTAAAAGTATCTCTGAGACAATGTCTGCAATTTCTGTTCACCTGAGACCAAAGTCAGTTCCACTTGGAATCTCAAGTTGGAGTCAAAAGAATTTAATATAGTGGGGTAACCTCAGATTTTCCAGAGTGTTGGTCAGACCCTGTATGAAGTATTGTGTTCAGTTCTGGGCACTTCCCCTCAGGAAGGATATATTGGCCTTGGAGGTAGTGTGGCACAGATTCACCAGAATGGTACTGGGCCTTAAAGGGTTAAATTATGAGGACAGGCTGCATAAACTTGACTTGTATTCTCTCGAGTTTATGAGGTTGATGTGTTTAAAGTGTTAAAAACATTCAATAGGGTCTTTAGAATGAAACTATTTCCTCTAAGAATGTAAGAACATGAGAAATAGGAGATGGAGTGGACCATACAGCCCCTCAAACCTGCTCCGTCATTCAATAATATCATGGATGATCCCCAATCTCAACTCCACATTCCTACCCGATCCCCATTTCCCTTGATTCCCCCAGTCCAGAAATCTATTTATCTCAGCCTTGAATATACTCAATAACTGAGCACCCGCAGCCCTGTAGGGTAGAGAATTCCAAAGATTCAGAACTGTCTGAGTGAAGAAATTTCTCCTCACAATCCTCAAGATTCACACCTCTCTGGAGGGCCATGTTATGGAGAACAAGCAGACCACCACAATGAGTGAGACCCCTGCAGGAGGGTATTGGAGGACGCTACCTGATAGCTCCAGACACGACCAGGCATGGTCTGCTCAATCTTTGTCCTAGTGAGCAGGTGGCATTGGTTGTATCCTCCCTGTGCTTCTGTCTGGGCTTCCTGTAGAGGGATCAGTAGTCATCTCTTCAAGGAATATTCCTTGTTCCCTAGGATCCATCCACGAACTTTAGGGGCTGGAGTGAAAATCTGAGGCAGGCTGGACTGGCGGAGAGTGAAGGAGTCATAGCAACTGCCAGGAAAGAGAGTGCACACCTGGAAGAAGCTCTTATTGTGATCACAAAAAAGTCGAATGTTGAGGGAGTGGAATCCCTTCTTGTTGATGAATCTGACAGGTCAGACACTGGGTGCCTTAATGGCCACATGGGTGCAATCAATGATGCCCTACACCTGGAGGAATCCAGCGATGTAGGGAAAACCCTCTGTCTTCTGTCCCTGTGAGGTTGCATCTGTCGTGAAATGAATGTACTGTCCAACTCTGGCAAAGATGGGCATCAATCACCAGCGAGATGCAGTGATGTGCTACCATTTGTGAGATGCCAGTAAGGTCCACAGCTGATCCTGGGAAGGAGCCAGACGTGAAGTTCAAGGCCACAGTGACTTTGACAGCTACTGGCAGAGCATGGTGTCCAGTTCTGCGAGGTGCGAAGTCTTCAGCAACATGGTCACAGATATCTGTAACCATCTGCCTGGAGAATCACAGACTCCTGTGGCACTGGGCCTTGGTCATCTGCAGATAGCTCCACCTTCGGCAGTAAATCCTGTTCTGACAGTATGACCTCCATTGCCTTGATGCCCCTCTTTGCTCTCCCATGCCCTCCTGCTGCTCAGGGTTCTGCCCTTCCTGCGGAGGGTGCTGCCCGTCATCACCACTGGGCCCAAATCATGTCCCCAATGCCAGCTGCATCCTTCCTTGTTGACAGATAACCACCCTATTGTGATTGGTAGCCTTGCCCCCTGCCCTTCTGTCCCATGATGCCAGGAGGGTGATAAGCCCATTCAGTGTCCGAATGTTCATTGCCCACTCTCCCCGCTAGCGCCAACGTCATCTCCTTTGCAAAGACCAAGTCCCCCTCTTATGGGGCCGGTGTATTTCTCTGGGGAAGCCATGACTGGCACCCCACTCTGTACCTGCCTCCCTTCAGTTGGTCAGCAACAGACAGTGTGTGCAACATGTGTGCCCCGGTGAGAATTCCAACTCCCCCTGATAATGAGCTCTTTAACAACTTTAATTGGCCGTAATTGGGAGGTGGGCAGGATTGCTATCCTGGCCTCTCCCTCATCCTGGTGAACATTGCAGGCACTGGTCACAATGTCTCAAAACTAACAAGCTGCCCGGCGCTGATATTTTCGGGGGAGCCTCGTCCTCCGCCATTCCTGCCCCTGGCGGAACATGAAAATTCAGCCCTTTCTGTCCTCCTCACAGCTTACTTTCTCACCTAGTTTTGTATCATCAGTAAACTTGTATACATTACATTTGGTCCCTTCATCTAAGTCATCAACGTAGATTGTTAATGAGATGCCAGCACTGGACCCCACTGATAGCAGCCTGCCAACATGAAAATGACCTGTTTGCTCCTACTCTCTGTTTTCTGTCCTTTAACCAATCCTCTCTCCATGCAAATATATTACCCCTGACCCCATGAGCCCTTATCTTGTGCAACAGCCCTTTGTGAGGCATCTTTGTTTAGAGGTGCGGCAAACAGTGAGAATGATATGAACTGCCTGCAACAGGACATGGATAGGCTAGCAGAATGGGCAGAGGGGTGGCAGATGGAATTTAATACTGACAAGCATGAGGTGATGCATTGTGGCAGAAGGAATAGGAACAGACAATATATACTTAATGGCACAGTTCGAAAGAGTGTGCAGAACAGAGGGTCCTGGTGGTGCATGTGCATTGATCTTTGAAGGTGGCTGGACATATTGAGAGTGGTTAGTAAAGCGTATGGGATCTTGGGCTTCATAAATAGAGACATTGAGTACAAAAGCAGGGAAGTAATGTTGAATATTTATGAAGCTCTGTATAGGCCCCAAATGGAGTATTGTATCCTGTTTTAGTCACCACTTTAGGAAGGATGTGACGGTCATTGAGAGGGTGCAGAGGAGATTTACCAGAAAAGTTCCAGGGATGGCGGATTTTAGTTACAAGGTTAGGTTGAAAAAGCTGGGGTTGTTCTCCTTAGAACAAAAGAGATTGAGGGGAGACTTAATGGAAGTGTACAAGATTACGACAGGCTTAGAACCATAGAAAAGTTACGGCACAGAAGGAGGACATTCAGCCCATTGTGTCTGCACCGGATTATAAAAACAAGTTGCCCAATCTAATCCCACCTTCCAGCACCTGGTCTGTAGCCTTGCAGGTTACAACACTTCAGGTGCAGGGTCCAGGTACCTTTTAAATGAGTTGAGTATTTCTGCCTCCACCACTGATCCAGGCAGTGAATTCCAGACACCCACCACCCTCTGGGTGAAAAGGTTTTTCCTCATGCTCCCTCTAATCCTTCTTCCAATCACCTTACATTTGTGTCGCCTGGTAATTGACCTATACGCTAGGGGAAACAGGTCCTTCCTGTCTACTCTATCTAGGCCCCTTATAATTTTGAACACCTCAATTAATTCACCCTTCAGCCTCCTGTGCTCGAAGGAAAACAACCCTAGCCGATCCCATCTTTCCTCATAGCTGCAACTTTCAAGCCCTGGCAACATTCCTGTAAATCGCCTCTGTACTCTCTCCAGAGCAATTATGTCCTTTCTGTAATGTGGTGACCAGAGCTGTATGCAATACTCCAACTGTGGCCTAACCAGCATTTTACACAGTTCCAGCATTACATCCCTGCTTTTGTATTCTATACCTCAGACAATAAAGGAAAGCATTCCATATGCCTTCTTTACCACTCTATCTACCTGTCCTACCACCTTCAGGGACCTGTGGACATGCACTCCAAGGTATTTCACTTCCTCTACCCCTCTCAATAGCCTCCCATTTATTGTGTATTCCCTTCCTTTGTTTGCCCTTCCCAAATCCATTACCACACACTTCTCTGGATTGAATTCCATTTTCCACTTTTCCGACCACTCAACCAAGCCATTGATATCATTCTGGAGCCTACAGCTATCCTCTTCACTATCAACTACATGGCCAATTTTTTGTCGTCTGCAAATTTCCCAATCATGCCTCCCACATTTAAGTCCAAATCATTGATATATATCACAAACAACAGGGGACCCGACACTGAGCCCTGTGGATCGCCACTGGAAACAGCTTTCCATTCGCAAAAATATCTGTCGACCATTACCCTTTGTTGCCTGTCATTGAGTCAATTTTGGAAACAACCTGCCACATTCCCCTGTATCCCATGGGCTTTTAATCTTCTGACCAGTCTGCCATGTGGGACCTTGTCAAATGTTTTACTAAAATCCACGTAGACCAGATCCACTGCGCGACCCTCATCAATCTTTCTTGTTACTTCCTCAAAAAATTCAATTAAATTAGTAAGACACAACCTTCCCTTAGCAAATCCATGTAGACTATCCTTGATTAACCTGTGCCTTTCTAAGTGGCAGTTTATTCTATCTCTCAGAATTGATTCTAATAATTTACCCACCACTGAGGTCAGACTGACCGGCCTATAATTATTTGGCCTATCCCTCACACCCTTTTTAAACAATGGTACAACTTTCGCAGACCTCCAATCATCTGGTCACTCGCCTATATTTGGTGAAGATTTGAAGATGATCCTCAGAGCCTCCTCTATTTCCTCGCTGGCTTCCTTTAACAACCTGAGATACAATCCACCCAGCCCGGGCGATTTATCCACTTTCAAGATATCAGACCCTCCAGCACTTCCTCTCTCATTATGCTTATCATATCTAATACTTCACACTCCTCCTCTTTTGCTACACTGTCTGCATCATCCCTCTCCTTTGTGAAGACAGAGTCAAAAATCTCATTCAGAACCACATCTTCTGCATCCATGCATAAGTTCCCTGTACATCTCTGAAAGGCCCTACCCTTTCCTTAGTTAACCTCTTGCTCTTAACGTACTGAGAAAACATCTTTGGGTTTTCCTTGATTTTACTTGCCAATAATTTTTCATGTCCTCTCTTTGCTTTCAGAATTTCCTTTTTTACTTCACCCCTGAAATTTCTATACTCCTCTAGGCATTCTAAATTATTAAGCTTTTTGTGACCATCATGTTTTCTTTTTCTGCTTTATCTTACCCTCTATGCTTCTAGATAACCAGGGGGCCTTTAGATTTGGCCATACCCCCACCCTTTATCTTAGTGGGGTCATGTCTACACTGTGCCTGTAGAATCTCGCTTATGAATGACTCCCACTGGTTTGCCATTGATTTTCCGTCAAGTTGCTATATCAATCCAGTCTACTTTTGCTAGATCACTTCTCAGCTTTGTAAAATTTGCCTTCCCCCAATTTAGAACTTTGTCCTTTTCCATGATTATACTAAAACTATCTGTATTATGGTCACTATCTCCAAAATGGTCACCCACTGTTACTTCATCCACTTGCCCAGCTTCATTTCTGAAGACTAAATCTAGAATTGTGCCTCCTCTCTTTGGGCTTGTTATATGCTGGCTAAAAATGTTCTCTTGAATGCAGTTCAAGAATTTCGTGCCCTCTGTGCCCTTCACACTGTTTGTATCCCAGTTGATATTAGCGTAGTTGAAATCCCCAACTATTATTGCTCTATAGTTTTTGCAGTCAGAAATTTGCCTACATATTTGTTCTTCTATTTCCCTCTCAGTATTTGAGAGTCTATAGTAGTGTGGCTACCCCTTTTTTATTTCTGAGCTCAATCCATATGGCCTCATTTGATGATTCATTTAGCATAACATCCCTCGATAAGTTAGACAAGGAAAAACTGTTCTCATTAACTAATAGTACATGGACTAGGGGACACAGATTGTAAATTTTGGGTAAGAGGTGCGGGGGAATATGAGGAAGAGCTTTTTTATGCAGCAGGTGGTAATGACCTGGAACTTGCTGCCCACAAAGGTTGTGGAAGCAGAGACAATCAATGACTTCAAAAGGAAATTGGACGGCCACCTGAAGGAAATAATCTGCAAGGCTATGGCGGTCGAGCAGCGGAGTGGGATTGACTTGATAGCTCCATGGAGAGCTGGCATGGGCTTGATGGGCCAAATGGCCTCCTTCTGTGCCATAAATGATTCTATGGCCTGAATTCAACAAGCTCACTGCTGATCTCGATGGCGAGCTTCGAAAGCGGCGCAGCGCAAGCACGAGATGTGTGCCGCGGAGCTGCCGTCATATTTTGCGCAGTGGCTCATTTACATGTCCAGGTCGGACCGCCCGCCCCTGATGACGTAGAGGGAGCGGGCGCTCTGTCCCCGGCAATGGCGCCTGGCGCCGCCACACAGGCACCGGCGCCATATTTAAAGGGTTTCAGGCCCTTCCGTATCATTTAAATGTTTAAAGTCACAGATTTTTAAAACATTAAAATGAAAATTTATTCACAATTCCAATCCCCTCTCCCACCTCCCAATGTCTAATCAGTTTATTATTTGTCCCCCCCCCAAAAAAAAAGTAAACTCTCGATCCCGATCTTCCCCCCTTGAACTTTCTTTACTTTAACCTTCAACCCCTTTCCACCATCTCCTCCACCAATTGCGTTAGTTTTTTGCCATTTTCCCCACCCCACCGCACCATGAAAAACTCACTCCTCACCCCTCCCCACCAGTCGTCTGCCTCGGATCTCCGAGAAGGCACTGGAGCTCCAGCAGCCGGCCGGAATATTCGAGCAGGATGGTTGTCGTGAAAAGGTAAGTGTTTATTCATGCAATTTAAATTAATCAAAATATTTTAATTTGCCCCCTATTGCCAAGCAACAGGGGGGCCGCCATGAGGCGTTGCCGCTGCCAGTAATGTGGGGCGGGGCCTTTCCCCGCCATCGAGGCCTATGGCGGGCCTGTCCCGTAGATATTTTCTGGCCCCCCCTCCCCCCCACCCCGCCACGACCCCAGATGTCGGAGACTGATAAAATCCAGCCCTATGACTCTATGACCTCTTGAATGCCTTTTGAAAATCCAAATATACTACAGCCACTGCTTCCCTTTATCGACACTGCTATTTCCATCCTCAAAAAAACTCAAATAGATTTGTCAAACACTGTTTCCCTTTCATAAAACCATGACTCTGTCTAAATATATTATGATTTTTAAGTGCCTTGTTATAACTTCTTTAATAATAGATTCCAGTATTTTCACAATCACTGATGTCAGCCTAACTGGCTTGTAGTTCCCAGTTTTCTTTTTCTCTTCTTGAATAGGGGTGTTACATGTGTTACCTTCCCAGCCACTGGGAACATTCCAGAAGTTAGAGAATTTTGGAAGATCACAGCCAGTGCTTCCACTATGTCTGCAACTGCCTCTCAGAACTCTAGGATGTAAGCCATCTGGTTCATGGGATTTGTCAACTTTTAGTCCCATTAATTTCTCCACTACTTTTTCTTTACTAATATTAATTTCTTTAACATCCCCACTGACATTAGACCCTTGGTTCCCCAGTATTTCTGGTATGTAATTTGTGCCGTCTACTGTGAAGACAGACCCAAAATAATTATTTAATGTCTCTGCCATTTCCTTATCTCCCAGTTTAATTTCTTCTGTTTCAGCCTTTAAGAGACCCAGGTTTACTTTCACTACTTTCTGCATTTTACATACTCATAGAACCCCTTACATTGTGTTTTTAGAGTTCTTGCTGATTTACTTTCATATTCCATTTTCTTCCTCTTTATCAATTTTTGGTCATCCTTTGCTGGAGTCCAAAGCTCCCAATCCTCAGGCTATTTACTCGTCCTGGCAATGTTATAAGCCTGTTCTTTTAATCTAATACTAGCCTTACCCTCTTTAGTTAGCCATGATGGATC
Source organism: Heterodontus francisci (assembly GCF_036365525.1). Taxonomy (NCBI): domain Eukaryota; kingdom Metazoa; phylum Chordata; class Chondrichthyes; order Heterodontiformes; family Heterodontidae; genus Heterodontus; species Heterodontus francisci. Next base: position 106,664,748 of record NC_090381.1, on the reverse strand, counting down.
TCTTTGCCTGAGGTATTTTTATTTCTCAATTGAACATAGATTCATTGAGAATTATGAAATATTACTTTAAATGTTTACCATTGCTCATCTACCATCATAGCTTTTAATCTAAATTCCTTATCGACTTCAGCCAATTTACCACTCATACCTATGTAATTGGCTTTATTTAATTTGAGTACTCTAGTCTCAGACTTATGTATGTTACTCTCAAACTCAATGTGAAATTCTATTATGATCACTCTTTCCTAGAGGATCCCTTACTGTGATATTACTAATTAACCTGTCTCATTACACATAACAAGTTCTAAAAAAGCTTCTTCCCTAGTTGATTCCATAATATTTTGTTCTAGGAAACTTTCTTGAATGGATTCCAATGACTCGTCCTCCAAACTACTTTGGCCGATATGATTTGTCCTCCTTGCAATCTCTTTGTTACAAGCTCCTCTTTCTCTTGGTTAATACTCTGTTCAACAGTATAGCTAATGTTATGGGGCATATAAACCCCCCAACAGTATTTTCTGACCCTTGTTATTTCTTATCTTTACCCATACTGATTCTACTTCCTGTTCTTCACGAGCCAAGACCCTTCCTCACTATTATCCTATGTCATCCTTTATTACCAACTCTGATTTGTTTGACCCGATGCCAATTTGCATGTGGCTCAGCTAGTAATCCAGAGATTATTACCCTTGAGGTTTTGCTTATTAATTTTGATCCGAGCTCCTCAAACTCCCTCAGCAGAACCTCATTCCTTGTTCTACCTATGTCTTTGGTTCCTACATGGAGCATGCCAACTGGATTCACCCCCCTCCCACTCCACATTCATCACCAGCCACAAGGAGATATGCTTAACCCTGGCACCGGGCAGACAATGCAGCCTTTGGGACTCCCGGTCGTGGCTGCAGAGAACAGTATCTATTCCCCTGATTCTATTGTCCCCTACCACCACCACAATCCTTTTCACGGCCCCCATTTGAATGCCCTTCACACATAAAAGGTAGTGGATATCTGGGACTCTCTCCTCCAAAAGGCATTCTGGGATAATTGGAGTTTTCAAGGAGAGACAAGTCAACAGACTTCAGGTACAGATCAGCCAGGATCAAATTAAATAGCACAGCATGCTCAACAGGCCTAAAGTCCTACTCCTGTTTGTATGTTTCTATATGTATGTTTCAGGTTGTGATGAGCAATATCTGTATAAGCAGAGTGGATTTCATGGGAATTTTAACTTCAGGAGTGAAGTTAGGAAACACTTCCATATGCAAAGGGTAATGGCAATTGATGACGGGTTATTTGTTAATTTTAAATTAAACATTAATAGATTTTTGTTAATTGATGGTAATAAGGGATATGGGGCAAAGGTGGGTATATGGCATTAAGTTGCAGATCAACCATGATCTCATTATATGGCGGAACAGGCTTGAGGGGCTGAATGGCCTCCTCCTGTTCCTATGCTGCTATGTATTTTGGAGTTCAGTTCAAAACAAGATTATTTCCCAATCTCCAATCTCAAATAAAGGGAGAGGTATGTGATTGATGGCAACTTCCCAAGTGACCCAAGATCATCATTCTAATTAAACATCTGGTGGTCATATACATGTTAAACATTGAGCTGTCACTGCGACATCAAGGATCAAAGTCATATCCAACCCTGGATCATCTGGAATCAGTCACATAAGCGACACAGAAAAATCAGCAATCAGGCACATACCCACTCTGGACCATCAGAAATCAGATATATTCCGAAGAAGGGTCACTGACCTGAAACGTTAACTCTGCTTCTCTTTTCACAGATGCTGCCAGACCTGCTGAGTGGTTCCAGCATTTCTTGTTTTTATTCCAGATTTCCAGCATCCGCAGTATTTTGCTTTTAGATATATTCCTAACTCTGGAAACGCAGGGTTCAGACACATGCCCAACCCTGGAAGATCAGGGATCAGACATGTACCCGACCCAAGAAAACCCGAGGTTAGACACATGTCACAGATTAAACCATCAGCACTAAACTTCCAGGTTTGACATAGCAGAGGTTAGATGTCAAGCAAAACTGCCAGCCTTTTCTTGGATGGGATGGGCTGAATGGCATTTGTCTTCTTTGCCGATCTTGTTATCGAATGCGGTTAGATTCAAGCTGAAGTTTCAGAGGTGGATGAGCTTTATTCTTAACCCAATGAACTGCTCAGTCCATTGCTCAGAAACACTCTTGATCTGAAATGTTTCAGTATGTGGCAAGGCCAGCATTTAAAACATCTGGTCTGTCGATGGCCAAGTGCTTCTGTCAGCAAGAAAACCATCAAAGTCGGCAGGCAAGTGAAAGCAACTGGAGTGAAATGAGCAAACACTTCCTGCTGATTAACCATGTATAAACAGGACAATTATCTCATCAATCACTGGAGCACATAGCACATATGCTAGAGATATATATATCCCTATGTCTGTGTGTGTTCAAGGGAGCAAATTACTTACAATTCAAATTTCTTGCTTCATTTTACAAATCAGGTTCAGTTGATGATACCCATTATCTATTGTTACACCTGCACAATGTTATTAATAGGCCAGATAAGCATTTCTTCCTGAATGGTCAAAGCTTGAAATAGGTAGGTCCATATTGAACAGTTTAATCAGACCTTTATCCCATTTAGTCTCATGAAACTCATCCCTCTTCTCCCAGCCTAAAATCCAACTGTGTTTCAAATGACCCGAAGTTTGTGGCTTTATTCACCTGGCAGATTATTCCAGACTCTGATACCTGTGAGTTAAGAGAAAACTTTCTTACATAGAAATTTACAGCGTAGACACAGGCTATTCTTTTTTTTATTGGTTTATGGGATATGGGCATTGCTGGCTAGGCCAGCATTTATTGCCCATCCCAAATTGCCCTTGAGAAGATGGTGGTGAGCCGTCTTCTTGAACCGCTGCTGTCCATGTTGTTGTGACCGAGACGGGAAACAATGCACTGTCAATTCAGTCCCATCACTCCGCAGGTTGCAGCATATTATTAAAGTTTTCCCACCCAACCGGAAAACAGCCAAATTAAACACTCTAGTAACCTCCAGAATTAATCAGACCAAACCAGGTATCTTTAGACAAGAACAAATTAACTATTTATTAAACTAAATCTTAAACACTATTAATATAAACCTATGTCTAAAGACCTTATAACTTCTTATTTTAACCTAACTCCCCCATTCACATACATACACTCAAAAATCATGGTTAACCAGTTTCCTTTTTTTAAAAATGATGTTTTAAAAATTAGCTGTTTCTTAAGAATAAATAAATAACTGGCATATAAGTCATTGTGGGTTACGTTCCTGAGGGGTGAGGTATTCTAATGTGAAAATAATCAAATGCCACTCAAAGTCTCCACGCGTATTTGATGAAATAGTGTCTTAGTAGATAAGCATTTAAAACATTTCAGCTGCAGCAGGAATCAAACAATTCTTTCAACAATGAGCACAGCAATAGGTCTACTTGAATTTTAAAACCAGCAGTCTCTCAGTCGAAACTTTACTTCAGCAATACAAACAGTCCCTTTCTAAGGATTTTTTCCTCCTTAGGCAGTTAGCTCCTTGTAGAATTTTTGCTGAGAGAAATAGACAGCTCTTTCCTTTCAGTAAGCACGCTCACTGATGAGTCTCAACAACTGGTTTCAGCTGGTTTTTCCACACAGTTAAGTTGAAGCATTATACCATGTGACCTCTCTCTCCTGCTGTGGCCTAGGTAACAAGTGCAACTGGCACACTGTGCCTCAGAAATCCAAAAGCTTTCCTCCTTGTCTTAAAGGTACGCTGTTTTAATCTGAGGAGAAAAAAATATGGTTCCTTGACAATGCGCGGTAGGTACACCCACATTACTGTGAGGAAGGGAGTTCCAGGATTTTGACCCAGTAACATTGAAGGAATGGCAACATTGTTCCAAGTCAGGATGGTGTGTGGCTTGAAGGGGAACTTGCAGGTGGTGGTTTTCCCATGCATCTGCTGCCCTGTCCTTCTAAGGTGGTAGAGGTTGCGGGTTTGGAAGGTGCTATCTAAGGAACTTTGGTGCATTTCTGCAGTGCATCTTGTAGATGGTACACGCTGTTGCCACTGTGCGTCAGCGGTGGAGGGAATGAATGTTGTAGACAAGGTGCCAATCAAGTGGGCTGCTTTGTCCTGGATTGTGTCAAGCCTCTTGAGTGTTGTTGGAGCTGCACCCATCCAGGCAAGTGGAGAGTATTCCATCACACTCCTGTAATGCTCCAAATGAGCCTCCTCCCATTTTACGTTATCTCACCTGATCAACATATCCTTCTATTACTTCCCCCCCATGCACATATCCAGCTTCCCCTTAAAAAACATCGAATTGCCTCAACCACTCCATGTGGCAGCAAGTTCCACATTCTCAAGGCACTTCACTTCAACCAAGTAGCTTTTGAAGTGTAGTCACTGTTGCAATGTAGGAAACCCAGCAGCCAATTTGCACATAGTAAGCTCCATCCAAGTGGGCCAGGTGGACATGCATTGCCTGTGGCAGTCAAGGTCACCACGGCTAATAATGTTTTTCACCTTCAGCTCCTTTGAGGGATCTGCTGGTGACACTTGTAGAATTTCACAATCTGCTGCCCACATGTGCACCTCCGAGCTGCCGGATGCTACGCTTCCCATTTATGTGCACATCGCCACTGATGGGGCCAGTCAGAATGAGAGTACCCTTGGATGTGCGTGTCTGGCTGGATTCCCACAGGTTCAGGGAGTCATCGATTGTACCCATGTGGCAATATTTAGAATATTTAGAACATTACAGCGCAGTACAGGCCCTTCGGCCCTCGATGTTGCGCCGACCTGTGAAACCATCTGACCTACACTTTTCCATTTTCATCCATGTGTCTATCCAATGACCACTTAAATGCCCTTAAAGTTGGCGAGTCTACTACTGTTGCAGGCAGGGCGTTCCATGCCCCTACTACTCTCTGAGTAAAGAAACTACCTCTAACATCTGTCCTATATCTATCACCCCTCAACTTAAAGCTATGTCCCCTCGTGTTTGCCATCACCATCCGAGGAAAAAGCAATCAAGGAACCTTCAGCGCATCCAACAGTATTCATCAACTGAAATGGATTCCACTCCATCAATGTTAAGCTGGCCTGCAGTCACTGAAAGATTAACATGTGTGTCTGCACAAGATATCCAGGGAGCTGCCATGATATGATGATTCTACGCCAGTCAAGTCTCTCACAAATATTCACAAATCCAACTCGGCCAATTATTGCCCTATCAGTCTACTCCCGATCATCAGCAAAGTGGTTGAAGGGGTCGTCAACAGTGCTATCAGGTGGCACTTGCTCAGCAATAACCTGTTCACTGTGCCTCAGTTTGGGTTCTGCCAGGGCCACTCAGCTCCTGACCTCATTACAGCTTTGGTGCAAACATAAACAAAAAAGCTGATCTCCAGAGGTGAGGTAAGAGTCACTGCCCATGACATGAAGGCAACATTTGACTAAGTATGGCATCAAGGAGCCCCAGTAAAACTGGAACCAATGGGAATCAGGGGGAAAACTCTCAGCTGGTTGGAGTCATACTAGCGCAAAGGTTGTGGCTGTTGGAGATCAATTATCTCAATCCCAGGACATCACTGCAGAAGTTCCTCAGGGCAATGTCCTAGGCCCAACCATCTTCAGCTGCTTCATCAATGACCTTTCCCTATCATAAGGTCAGAAATGGGGGTGTTCGCTGACGATTGCACAATTTTCAGCACCATTCGTGACTCCTCAGATACTGAAGCAGCCCATGTCCATATGCAGCAAGACCTGGACAAGATCCAGGGCTTGGGCTGATAAGTGACAAGTAACATTCGCGCCATACAAGAGCCAGGCAATGACTATCTCAAACAAACGAGAATCGAACCATCTCCCTTGATGTTCAATGGCATTACCATCGCTGAATCCCCCATATCAACATTCTGGGTGTCACCATTTTACCGTAACATGAACTGGATCAGCCACATAAATGCTGTGGCTACAAGAGCAGGTCAGAGGCTGGGAATCCTGTGGTACGTAACTCACCTCCTGTCTCCCCAATACCTGTCCACCATCTACAAAGCACAAGTCAGGAGTGTGATGGAATACTCTCCACTTGCCTGGATGGGTGCAGCTCCAACAACACTCAAGAAGCTCGATACCATCCAGGACAAAGCAGCCTGCTTGATTGGCACTCCATCCACCACCTTCTACATTCACTCCCTCCACCACCGATGCACAGTGGCAGCAGCGTGAACCATCTACAAGATGCATTGCAGCAACACGCACCAAGGCTCCTTCGACAGCACCTTCCAAACCCACGTCCTCTACCACCTAGAATGAACACCTCCACCTGCAATTTCTTCTCCAAGCCTCACAACATCCTGACTTGGAACTATATCACCATTCCTTCAATGTCGCTGGCTCAAAATCCTGGAACTCCCTTCCTCATAGCACCTACACCCCAAAGACTGCAGCGATTCAAGAAGGCAGTTGACCACCACCTTCTCAAGGGCAAGTAGGGATGGGCAATAAATGCTGGCCTAGCCAGCAACACCCACATCCCACGGACAAATAAAAAAACATATTCACACCTTGAAGCAGTGTCAGTTGATGCTTTCCTGAAGAAGTGGGCAATGCTCTAAGGATGTCGCTGATGCCACCTGTGAGGAACCCTACCGCTGACACCCAGGTAAAGTACAACAGAAGCCACATGAGCACAAGAGTGGTCATTGAGCAAGCCATTAGGGTGCTGAAGATGTGATTCAGGTGCCTGGACGGAGCTGGGGTGCCTTTCAGTCTGCACCAGCAAGGTTGTCCAGAATGATAGTGGCCTGCTGTGCCTTACGCAACATTGTGCAGCAGTGCGGACTGAAGCTGCAAGAGGAGGAATGTGATAACTGCTCTGCATCTTCAGAAGAGGAGGAACTAGAGAAGGAGGAGGAGGAGGAAGAGGAGGTGCAGGAGGAAGCGGAGGAGCCTGATGTGGTGAGAGCACCTGTAGCCGCTCACTTAGCTGCCAGGGATGCCCAAACAGACTATTCAGGCACACTTCAGTTAATCTGAGTCCATGCAGCCATCTGGCACATCAATTCTGTACTCACTGTGCCCCCAGCCCCCAGCACAGAGCAGTCTCACAAGGAACAATCCGTTCATCTGACAGACACCCATTTGCTCATCGTTTACTTTTGTCATAATATTTTTCACAAGGCAGAAGGCCACGAGGCAGGCAGCAGGCAATATTGTGGAGGATGGTACAATGGAGCTTTGAAATAAAGTTTATGATTCATAAACGTTAACCAAAAATGTAACAACTGTAGCACGGTTTTGAACACCCAATTGAACACCTTTGTGCAACTACAAATCCTTAATCTTCCTTTTTCTATTACTCTTACATGGTGCAGCCCCTGTGGTTTCAGCAGAGCTCGGGCCAGGCTGTTCATTTACCTGCAACTCAGATGCTCATGGCGGAAACCCTTGATATTTTGGAGTATGTGAGGAGCTCACCAAAGACTGTCCCACCTGCACCTCTGCAGGGCTAGACTGAGCCATCAGGACAGAAGGCAGCATGTGCACCTCTGACTAAGGTGTGGGCAAGGTGTCAGGAATGGCTGAGCTTTGAGCAGAGCCCCCATTTCCATGTCCCCTTTTTCCATCTTTCCTCTCATGGCCCACCTGCCCTGCCCTGCTAGACATGAGCTGGAGATACTTTGCTGCACTTCAGAGGAGTATTGAATGGCCAAGGTGACGCTTTCCTCCATCCTGCCTATGGTGGCAGTCTGAGTGTGCAGGCCATTGGTGAGGGTCAACGTGCACTCGGTTGCCTTCTCCCTGCAGGTAGCCAGTCTTCCCATGGACGTAGACTTCTGTGCGAATGCTTGAGATATCATGGCATTCATCCTAGAGACAGACTCCTTCAATCTCTCTCCAATTGTGTGTAGTGCCTCTGCAAAGGCTGACAGAACTTCACACATTTTCTGCTGCTGCTCCAGAACAGTCCTCTTCATGGATGATCCCCGACACTCAGCATCTACTTCTGGCTGAGTAGCTTGTGGGGGTCCTACACATTCTGACCGGAACTCTCCACTGCTGACCCTGTCTTCACCACCTGCTACTGCTCACTTGTCATGCGTGGCTCACGATGTGTGAACGCAACTCTCTGCCCTGGAGGTCCCACCGAGGTGTCTGTATCGGAGCTGGTGGAAGGTGCACATGACTCATGTGATAGTGCATCCTCAAGGTGGGTGACCTCCTCTGAGGAGTCATTGTCCTTATCCTGTACCACCTCCTGAGGGACATTTGCAAGACAAATGAGAGATGAAAGACATGAATTAGAACTGACAAGGTGAGAGGGTTCAAAGTTATCATTGTGTAATCATATTTCAGTGGCTGCTGACATCAAGTCTATCTGAGTGAGTGAGTAACATTTAATTCTGTCACCAGATATCTGGGTGAGCCCCATCTCTCTATCTCCAATGGCCCTGCACTCTGCCACTCTGCTGATCTCCATTGTCTCCTCCACCATTGATGTAAATATGGAGATAGCTGGAGGGCTCCTTCAGATTCTCCATCTCTCCTCTGAAAAAGCACAGGGATCACAAGAAATGGCTATGTATTAGGGCGTCCTGAGCCTCCCTTGTGCATATCACATTGCGCCTTGCCTGTGGTCCAAGGGTTCCTCATCTTGCATCGCTGGTCAGCAGACAGGCTCCTCCACATCCTCATCATCAGAGGAGGCATTGTGATTCGCGATATCCTCATTGCTCAATGCCTCCCCTCTCTGCAATGCTAGATTATGCAGTGCACAGCAGACCACCATGATACACAAGACTCTTGCTGGGTTTTCCTGGATCCATAGGATCAATCTACACACCTGAATCAGATCTTCAGTAGGCCAATGGCATGCTTGATGGTCGCTTGAGTTGACTCATGACAGGTGCTGTACCTCTACTCTGCATCCATGTGTGGGTTCCTCACAAGTATGAGTGGCCACGTCTTTAGTGGGTACCCTGTCTCCAAGTATCCATCCCCGAAGGCAAGCAGGGGGCCAAAAAAGCTGTGGGACCTGGGACTGCTGAAATACGTATGTGTCAAAGCTGCTTCCCAGGAACCGTGCACACACCTGAAATATCCGCTTTCAGTGGTCACAGACCAGTTGGACATTAATGGAATGGAAACCCTTTCTGTTAATGAAGGCTGCCAGCAGGTTTGTGGGAGCCTTGATGGCCACTTGCATGCAATCGATGACACCTTGCACCTGGGGGAATCCACTGATGGCCCCAAACCCAATGGACCTCTCCGCCTGACTTTCTGGATTGTTGCAGTAGCGCACATAGTCACTGGCCCTCTTGAACAAAGCATTGGTCAAATCTTTGATGTACCAAAGAGCTACAGGTTGGGAGATCGCACATGTGTCCCAAGTAGATCCCTGGAAAGAGCCAGAGTAGTAGAATTTGAGAGCCACCATGATCTTAAGGATTGCTATTGGATGTCCACCAAACCCCATAGGTCTCAGCCAATCCTGCAGCGTGGTACAAAGGTCAGTGATATCCTCCCTGGAGAGCCGCAGTCTTTGCTGACACTGCCACTTGGACATTTGGGGAAAGTTTAGCATTGGGCAGTAGACTCTTGCTGGGGATAGGCTGTTCTGCACACATGTGGCAGGGACCCGGGTTCAATTCTGGGTACTGCCTGTGCGGAGTTTGCAAGTTCTCCCTGTGACCGTGTGGGTTTTCGCCGGGTGCTCCGGTTTCCTCCCACCACCAAAGACTTGCAGGTGATAGGTAAATTGGCTGTTGTAAATTGCCCCTAGTGTAGGTCGGTGGTAGGGAATATGGTATTACTGTAGGGTTAGTATAAATGGGTGGTTCTTGGTCAGCACAGACTCGGTGGGCCGAAGGGCCTGTTTCAGTGCTGTATCTCCAAATAAAAAAAAAAATTCTGTCAATGTCTGGTACTGCCCTTTACACACAACCCTTCCTTCCACTGCACGCTGGCTCTCTTGATGGCTTCGTTAGAGAGCCAGCATTTATCCCCCGCTTCCTTGACGTCTCCCGCTTCCTTGACGTCTCCCACTTCCGTGCCACCTCGCTTCATCAAGCAGGGCTCTGATATCCCGTGGTCCCCCCTGCGCCACTGATAAAACCCAAGTCACTCCATTAAATTTTAGTTAATTGGCCTTTTAAAATACCTCAATTGGTGTCCCATAGTTTTGATGTCAGAAGCCCGCCCTTCATGGTTTGTACCGCTGGTGAAATCTGGAATTGATGTCAAGACATCAGCCTTCCAGCCAAACATGATCTACTCCAAAGTTAAACAACCAACCCTGCCCCTACCTCCCACACCCCCAGGCCTCTGAACTTGTTCTTCATGGCCCGGTAAAATTCCAGCTGAGGAAACTCTTCTGCATGCAAAGGGTTGTAGAAATTTAGAACTCTCTTCCACAAATGGCAGTTAATACAAGGTCAATTGTTAATTTTAAATTTGAGATTGATGGATTTTTGATAAACAAAGGTGTTCAGGGATATAGGGCAAATGTGTGTACATGGAGTTAGGCCGCAGATCAGCCACGATATAATTGAATGCTAGAACAGGCTCGAGGGGCTGAATGGTCTTCTCCTATCCCTATGTTCCTAACAGATACATAGAGTTGAATTTTGTTCCCCAGTCCTATGCTGTTCTAAAATATGGGGGCAACCCCACTTCAGCCATTCAGGGGAGCCCTGCCGCAATTTTTGGCACGCAGGCAATTAACTCCTGCCCCTTAAAAAGACTGGAGCCCGTCGCCAAGAGTTGCCGGCCAATCGGAGGGCCAGCAGCTCTTCAGTCCCAGCAACTCCACTGGGAGCAGTGGCCACTGCTGGAACTGCACCCAACCAGGAGACTCAGTGCTGGACGCCGACTTCCCTACAAGGTAAATGGTGTCGGGGATCACCGGGGCTATTCAGGCAGGCCCTAGTAAGGGGTGGGGGGGAGGTGGTATTGGTGAAGGCAGCGGGAGGTTTCTCTGCGGGAGCAGCCCTTGCTGCCAGGGGCCCGTCCATGGGCCATAGAATGCCCGATCAGGAGGGCCCACTGCCCCACCGCTCCAGCCCACAGGGAGGTTGGTTTTACTGGGCAGTCTCCCCACGTGGTCGTCGGGGGGCGGGGTGATGGGGGGTGGGGGGTGGCCACCAGCCTCTGGTAAAATGCTAGCGGCGGTGGGAAGAGGCCCTTAAGTGGCTCTTAAGGGTTCTAATTGGCCTCTGGGTGGGAGGGCTGTCCTCCACCATCTCTGCCACTGACAAAATTCCCCGGCATTGGGAAGGTGATGGGCACTCCAGCCCTGCCCTCCCTCACCATTTTACACCCCGTTCCCCACTTCCTAGCCTGTCCCTAGAAGGCTAGTAAAATGCAGCCTATAAAGTCCACTGCCAGGGGTCAGACAGACAGTCCAGTGCTGGGAATTAGATACATTTCAATCACTGATTATCTCTTGATTCTGTGTATTATACTCAGACAGCGCAATTCTCCCTCCTACACATGCAAATGCATCCACTTAGTACCAAGGATTGATCTCAGTAGAACGCCTACTGAATTGTCTCCAGGTTTCACGGTTCTGATCTTTAACAAATATGAATTTTAATATAAAGCAGCTGCATATTCAGAGCAAATGCTAATTTGCTGCTGGGAGCCCAACACCCTGCAATACTATAAACCTCTCACATAGTCCATACGCTGCTGTAACTTTTCATGCCCATTTTTATTTTTGCAGTCAGTTGTGCATTAACCCGTTTATTTCCTGATAAAGTAGTCAGGAAAGATTGAGCAGGTTAGACAAAAGAAGGCTGAGGGGTGACCTGATGGAGGTCTCTAAGATTACAAAAGGGTCTGATAGGGTAGACATACAGAAAATGATTCCAAATATTGGGGAGTCCAAAACTAGGAAGTTGCAGATGTTCAGCTGTTGAGTATATTCAAGTCACTGATCGATAGATTTTTGGACATGCACTTACGGGAATATGGGGATAGTGCAGGAAGGTCTAGCATAGCTAGAAGATCTGCCAGTTATTGAATGGTGGAGCAGGCTTGAAGTGCCAAATGGCCACCTTCTGCTCCTATTTCATATATTCTTATGTTCATACGTTCTTAAGTCTCGCTCCTCACCAACAAAATTTAAGCATAGGTGTAGAAAAGGTAGAAATTCTGACCGCCAAAATCTTTATACCAATGTTGTAATATGCTTGAGTCCCCATTCTTGTGTGTGCTATTTTTACATGGCTGTTAACCTGTTATTTATAGCTGGAATAAGAGGGTGCACACTGGAACCAATTACACTGGAACCAATTACACTGGAATCATTACACTGGAACCCATTACACTGGAATCAATTACACTGGAATCATTACACTGGAATCAATTACACTGGAATCATTACACTGGAACCAATTACACTGGAATCAATTACACTGGAATCAATTACACTGGAATCATTATACTGGAGCCAATTACACTGGAATCATTACACTGGAGCCAATTACACTGGAATCAATTATACTGGAGCCAATTACACTGGAATCATTACACTGGAACCAATTACACTGGAATCAATTACACTGGAACCAATTACACTGGAATCAATTACACTGGAATCAATTACACTGGAATCATTATACTGGAGCCAATTACACTGGAATCATTACACTGGAGCCAATTACACTGGAATCAATTATACTGGAGCCAATTACACTGGAATCATTACACTGGAACCAATTACACTGGAACCAATTACACTGGAATCAATTACACTGGAACCAATTACACTGGAATCAATTACACTGGAATCAATTACACTGGAATCATTACACTGGAACCAATTACACTGGAACCAATTACACTAGAATCAATTACACTGGAATCATTACACTGGAACCAATTACACTGGAATCAGTTACACTGGAATCAGTTACACTGGAATCATTACACTGGAACCAATTACACTGGAATCATTACACTGGAACCAATTACACTGGAACCAATTACACTAGAACCAATTACACTGGAATCAATTATACTGGAACCAATTACACTGGAACCAATTACACTGGAACCAATTACAAGTTTTTCAATGCCTACTTCACTAATTGCAATTTCTACCTAGTAGAATGAAACCATGAGAAAAAGTTAGCAATTGCACCTTATATCAACAACAACAACAACTTGCATTTACATAGCGCCTTTAACATAGTAAATCAACCCGAAGGTGCTACACAGGAGAATTATCAAACAAAATTTGACATCAAGCCACATAAGGAGAAATTAGGACAGGTGACCAACAGTTTGGTCATTGCAGTAGGTTTTTCAGAATGTCAGAAAGGAGCCTACAGAGCTAAAAAAGCAGAGAGGTTTAGGGAGGGAATTCCAAGCAGAAGGCACGGCCGCCAGTGGTAGAGCGATTAAATCTGGGGATGTACTAGAGGCCAGAATTGGAGGAGTGCAGGGATCAATGTCAGTATAGTGGTGACTATCCCTGCCTTTCACACAGGAGACCAGGGTTTAATTCCCTGGCATGGTCTCGATGGGCCGAATGACCTTCTCTGTGCTGTAGTGACTATATCACAGAGAGTTGTAGGGCTGGAGAAGGTTAAAGAGATAGAGAGGGACAAGGCCATGGAGGAATTTAAAAACAAGGAGGAACATTTTATGGATTTCACAGGTTTAATGCATATAAAAGAAATACTATAATTTCTAACAACTTAAATATAGCATTATCAACCTGGTCAAATGCCCAAAATGATGCAGATGGTTGACTGCACTACCATGTCTATTAGGGGCATAGATTTTCAATGGAAACTAAACCACTAACTCAGTATTCACATGCAGATCACCTTTGCATTGCCAGTTGCACTTTAAATACTCTGTTTAGAATTCACAGTATGTAATTGCTCGTGTGGATCTGTCTTTTGACCTTAAAAACACCATACTGCCTAAATTGTACTCTGATTGATGGAATGCTGCACACCCTCTTGTCAGTTGGCTTGACATGCAGTGAAAAAAATTAACCGCTTTAAAAGACAAAACAAAAGAATTCTTCACAAACTATAATCAGACCACAAAGCAAAAAAAAAAGCTCAGGCAATAAATGGAAATGGAAACATTTTGAACCATTTTTTAAACACATTAACAGTTATGAATTCTCATTGGCTTCTTTGAATTGGGAGTAAAATCAAAAGAATACACATGAAGGGTAATATTACCAAAGTAATAACTTTTATTGTCACATCACAATACAAATCGGCATAGTATGGAGCGTAGGGTAATTACTGTCAGTAATGCTCCTGTATGAATGTTTAACATCTTTGTATTAAATTTCTCCTATATGCTATTTTAATAGAGGCATTTACCTTTTGAAATTAAGTTCCTTCAGTCATTGTACCCTTGAGTTTTGACACAGATTTCTGCCAATTTGTTTTGATGATCTTATAAAAAGAAAGGCCTGTGTTTATATAGCACCTTTCCTGACTCTGGACATCCCAAACTGCTTTCCAGCCAATTAAGTACTTTGGAAGGGTAGTCACTGTTGTATGAAACATAGCAGACAGTTTGCACACAGCAAGCTCCCACAGCAGCAGGTCATCTGTTTTTAGTGTTGTCTTTTTGAGGGATCAATATTGGCCAAGACAGCAGGGAGAACTTCCCTGCTCTTCTTCAAAATAGTGACGTGGGATCTTTTGCATCCACCTAAGAGGGCAGAAAGGGCCTCAGTTTAGTAACTCATCCAAAAGACCACACACCTTCAGTACTGCACTGAACTGTCAGGCTAGATTTTATGCTCAAAGGTCTGGAGTGACTTTCAGAGGCAAGAGCACTACTCACTGAAGCACAACTAACACTCATCTGCTTCTGACCTACTCTGTTGATTCTGTTCTAGATTTTAAACACTTAGATTAGGTTATCCCAATCAAATTTGCGATTATGAATTGAGTTAGTTCCTTCAGCAGTCCTTTGGATCAACATGCAGTCTAACCGAGTAATTTTCCATTCTCACCAATATAACAAAAGGAAACACATGTCTCAAAGCTTTTCACATACACTGAACTACTTTGTGGTGCAGTGGCTGTTACGCAAGCAAATATGTCAGCCACTTTGTGCTCAGCAAGGTTCCACACACAGCAACATAATGCACAGCGCTCTAATTTGTTGTTCAGGTGGCTGGGTAGGAATGTTGGCCAGGACACTAGGAGAACTCCCAGGGCTTCAGTTGAACATTTGATCCAAAGACTAGCACCTCTAACACCACAGCATCCAGCAGGACTAAGCGACTCAATGCAATGTAGTGCTGCATTTGATTAACAGCTCAAATTCCCATTGTACAGGTCAAACCCAAACCTTCTCACCTTGGGCAAGAGGTCTACCAGCTGAGGCAAGCAGACAACAGAAAGTTCGTCTGTGGTCTTAGCTCAGAGAAGAAAGCCGGTGAGATTCTACTGCACCCACTTTACCCCCCCAATTAAATAAATATATGCGCTTGTATCCATTTACATAAAGTCAGTATTTTGAGTAAAAGACCCATTTTCAGATTTTTTTTTGCAATAGCATTTCACAATAACTATTGTACAAATCACAGTCTGCTGTTTCATTCTGAATCAGCAACCTGGGTTTGGAGTTAATAGTTAAATTTAGGAAGGCACGTAAGATGTTTTAACAAACAGTGCAAATGTTGAGAAGAATAAAAGCACGTGATTTTTGGTTGCACACTGCAGCCCCATACAGAGGAAAATAGCATGACCAGAAACAAAAGAGGAAGGCCCTTCGAGGTTAATGAGAAAACAAGAATTGTGGAAAAGTTCAATAGACAGGCACTATGTCAAGTCAAACCATGACAGTCGAACAAGGAGGCACAGGACCCACCTAATAAAAAGGTAGATTTAGGAGCAAGATCAGGAAGTTCTTCTTCACCAGAAGAGCGACCACCAAGTGAAATGTGTCACTGGGTCGGGTGGTGAAACAATTTGAGAAATAGTCAGATCTTGTAATGGAAGTGGGCTGGGGGTATCCATGGTTTGTTTAGGATTGATGAGCTAGTTCACATCTAATGGTCTTCTTTACCTGCAGCTACCTTGTGATCAAGTGTGAACTGTGATTCAGTGGGTAGTGCTCCTGCCTCTGAGTCGGGAAAGCTGTGGGTTCTAATCCTGCACCACAAATCAGTGCACATGTTTCAAGCTGGTCCTTCCAGTTTTAGAGTGAGGTGGTGACTTTTTGTTGAGATGTTAAACCAAGGCCTGTCTGCCCTCTTATGTGGATGTAAAAGATCCCATGGCACCATTTGAAGAGGAACAGGGGAGTCCAGCTGATGGCCTAGCCAATATTTATCCCTCAGCCAATACCTAAAGTAGCTGACGTGGTCGTTGCTGTTTGTGGGACCTTGCTGTGCGCAAATTGGTTGATGTTTTCCCTAGAACACTTCGCAAGTACTTCCTTGATCTAAAGTGCATTGGGACAGCCTGAGGTTGTGAAAGGCACTATATAAATGCAAGTGCTTCCATTTTTTTACATGGTGTTATTGAAACCACTATAAATGAATGCATTAATGTTCCAACTCTGTAGGAGCTGTGTTAAAATTCTGGAGGCTCCTGTGACAGCTGTTAATGGATGAGTAGAGCACTCCATGTGGTACTACACTCTCCCAAACTTGCTCCCTAGACTAGAAAACAGGGGGTTCGGGAACAACTCTGCTCTTGCATTCCGCACAGACTCTACTTCATGCCTACACATTGCCTTGATTGGCTTTCTTAACTTTGCCCAACAGTTCTTTCCCCCTTACCTCCATTCAACTGATAAGCATTGTAGTCATTCTGAGCTTTGAAAAGCATCCCTACAATTTTATTCCCCAGTTACAAATGTAGAAATGTACAGCAAAGAAGAGGCCCTTCAGCCCATCGTGCCTGTGTCTGCTCTTTTGAAACAGCTATCCAATTAATTCCACTCCTTCGCTCCTTCCTTTACAAGTATATATCCAATTCCGAAATCATGAAGTGCTCCGGTTGGAACTTGACTCGTTGGAAGGCTCAATGCAGATAAATAAGCTGACCTCAGGTATGAAGGCACATTAGCAAAATCAGCAGATGTCATGAAAATAACGTGCGGGAAGGGGACTGTAAGTGGCTTCAAGAGAATGTAGACAAGTTAGCCGGTCGGATAGATAGATGCAAGATGAAATTTAATACAGAGAAATATAAAATGAAATGTTTTGAAAGATACACTAAGAAAGGTACATCTACAATTAATGGTAAAATTTAAAAGGATCTGAGCGATGGTGGAACAGGTTCAATGGGTTAAATGGTCTAATCTGGTCCTATGTTCCTAGCTTTTTGAAGGAGCCAGCAGAGGCATGATGGCCAAATGGCCTCCTTCTGTGATGTGCTGTGACTTTCTATGTTTCTATGAGGGGTGGAGAATGTTAAGGTTTCAGATACAACAATCTTTTAAAGGGGGACAACAAATTGTAAAAGATGCGGAAAAAGCAGGTGGGATCCTTGTTTTTAAAAAAAAAAGTGGCATTGATTACAAAAGCATAAGGGTAGTGCTAAACCCATACAAATCATTAGTCAGGTCTCAGTAAGAATATTGCATTTAATTTGAGTGCCTTACTTTAGGAAGACTGTCAAGGCTGTGGAATGGGTGCAGAAAAAATTCACTAAGACGACATTAGGGATGAGAGATAGGAGACACGAGGAGAGACTTTCTAGAAAGACCGGAGCTCTTTTCATTCAAGCAGAGAACATTAAGAGGCGATCTGATGCATGCGTTTGAAATGATGCAGTGTAACTCAGGAAAAACTATCTCCACTGGTTGGGAGGTCAGTAGGAAATATAAGAACATGGGACAGGAGGAGGCCATTTAGCCCCTCGATCCTGTTCTACCATTCATTGAGACCATGTCTGATCTGTGACCTAACTCCACATACTCACTTTTGCCGCATCTCCCTAAATACCTTTGGTTAACAAAATCTATCCATCTCAATTTGATCTAGAATCAATTGCCATTTACGGAAGAGAGTTCCAAACTTCTACTACCCTTTGTGTGTGGAAGTGTTTCCTAATTTCACTCCTGAAAGATCTGGCACTAATTTATAGCCTAATCTCCCCAGCCAGCAGAAAGAGCTTCGACCTACTCTATTATTTCCCCTCAATGTCTCGAAAACCTCAATCAATCACACTTTAATTTTCTAAATCCCAGGAAATACAACCCTAGGGGCCAAAATCTAGATCATTGCCAAGAGAATGAAGGCAGAGTGAAGAGAACTTTGCTTTTACATGGAATGCTCCACCAGAAGCAACAGCGCAGGCCGAATCAATAAAAACTTTTAAAAGGGATATGGATAAGAATTTGAGAAAAAAAAATTAAATGAAAAGGCTCTGGGGAAAGAGCAGGGGAGTGGGGTAACTGGATTATTCTTTCAGAGAGACAACACATGCATAATGGGATGAATACCATGGAGAACGCCACCACTTCAACTTCCCCTCCAAGTTACACACTATCCTGACTTGGAACTATATCGCCATTCCTTTACTGTCACTGGGTCAAAAACCTAGAGCTCCCTTCCTATCAGGACTGTGGGTGTACCTACCCCACACAAACTGCGGTAGTTCAGTAAGTGAAAGAATAAAAAAAAACCTCTCTCTGTGCTGTAAAATTCCATATAGTTGTTGAAGATGGATCCTGTAACTACAGAACACCAAATACTGAAAAAACAATTTCAGTTAAAAGGAGCTAAGCTTCATTAATGGAGTACAACTTCCTTCTCTCCTGGATCATCTAAGTCCTCGTTTTCTTTGTCTTCTGTCTTATTCAAGTGCCCTATACTCATCTGGCCTTTACCAGCTGGCGCCTTCACTTTGTATAAACTGGCATGGATTATACGTCAGAGCCTCTTCCAATTTTGACTGTGAATAATGAGGCAGATGGTGCTGTAACACAATCTTACATGAACGTCACCAGCGATGAACTGCTCTTGTGCAGAAAGAAAAAGGAGAAATGCTGGAATTGTGGAGCACGTTGATCAGCATCGGAAACAGAAACTCACATCAACGTAACTTGGTAGCATTAGGAACAGGATAGGCCATTCAATTAGATCAGGGTTGTCCAACCTTTTCGCCAGGTGTGGGGAGGGCACATTACAATTTTTGTCTTACATAGGGGGCAGGTGAGCCAAATATGGAAAGGAAATTTATCTCAATATTAATCGAAACAACAAATGTGCATTTTAGTGAAGAAACTTTAAATGAGAAGATTAATTTATTGACTTACTTTCTCATCACTATGCTGGACACTGATTTAGTGAGATACCTGACATTTTTTTGCTTGCACAAGTAGTCAATGCTTGCCTGCACACTTCTGTCCATCTGTCAGGAGTGATCTTGATCACTCTTTCTCCATCTCTTTCTCTCCCTGTATTCCCCCTCTCTGTGCTGTTCTCCCCCTCTCTATTGTCCTTACTGCTTCTGTCCCCTCCTCTCTCTGTCCTCCCTTCATTCTCTCTGTGCCCCCCCTTCTCTCTCTGTACCCCACTCTCTTTCTCTCTCTGCCCCTCTCTCTCTGCCCCCTCATTCTCTCTCTGTCCCCCCTCTTTCTCTCTCTTCCCCTCTTTCTCTCTCTTCCCCCCACTCCTCTCACGCTCTCTGTCCCCTCTTTCTTTCTCTGTCCCCCCTTTTCTCTCTGTTCCCCCTCTCTCTCTCCCTCTCTCTGCCACCCCCTCTCTCCCACCTCTCTCTATCCACCCTCTCTCTGTCCCTCCCTCTGTCTCTGTGTTCCTCTCTCTGTCTGTTCCCTCTGTTTCTCTCTCTCCCTCCCTGCTGTCTCTCTCTCTGTCCTCCCCCCCTCTCTCTCTCTCTCTCTGTTCCCCCTGTTCTTTCTCTCTTTCTCTCTCTGTGATAGTTGCAGGGAGCAGGAGAGCTCAGCACAGTAGCTTTGTGAGTGGTCAGTTTTATTAAAAACATGGCTCTGTCAGTTTCACAGTTGACAGGTGCTCACATCGGGAACAGCGGCTTCCCAACTTCAGACAGATTTGGGGTTTTTCAGTGGGCTTTTAAAAAAAAAAGTCGGCACCTGCCGGAAAATCCTGATGCTCTCTGAAGTTGGGAAACTGCTGTTCCCGCTCAAATGCAGCACCTGTCTGCTGTGAAACTGACAGTGCCATGTTTTAAAAAGCAGTCTGAAAGTAGAAGACAATGGGAAATTTCTCATCTCTGAAATACATCTGTGGGGCAGATGGGAATCTTTGGTGTGCCGGATCTTGGCCTACAGGACGTATGTTGGACAATTCTGAATTAGATCGACGTTAATCTGCACCTCATCTGCATTGTCCTGCCTTTGCTCCACATTCCTTGGTCACTCACCTATCAATCTCAGTCTTGAAAGCTCCAATTGACCCCAGAATCCTCAGCCTTTTGGTGGAAAAAGTTCTAGATTTCCACTACCTTCTGTGTGGAAAAATTGCTTCCTTAATTTGCATTGGAGTGGCTTGGCTCTAATTTAAAGATTATGTCCCCTTGTTCTTGATTCCCTCCACCAGAGGAAATAGTTTCTCCGTATCTATGCTATTGAATTATTTTAACATTTTAAGCATCTTGATTAGATCACCCATTAATCTTCTGCAAGCCAAGTGTATGCAGCCTGTCCCCATAACTCAACCCTCTAAATCCCGTTAACATTCTGAATGTCCCCGATGTCTCCCAGCCCTTTCTCAGAACCAGCTGGCCCAGGCCACTGATAATTCCTCTTCTGGTGCTGTTGCACTTAGTGTTACTAATTCGTCAGGATTGTCAGGGAGTTCCCGGTTAATCTCCAGGGCACTGCTGCACACAAAACCCTGGAGAAAGTTCATAGGAACATTAAAAAAAGAATGTGTTTTGTTTCATTTTTCTTTGAACACTTTTGTTTATGAGTTATAACAGTATGACGGATGGAGCAAAAGGCTATTTGACTGGGTGGGGTGGTGGGAGGTAGAAGATCACGTGATGAAGTTGGTGAGTTCAATTGTGTCATGATTGTATGTGTGGGCTGGAGTATTAAAGAGTATACAGTAGTTGGAAGGGAAGTGAAAATAGCTTTGTGTTTCAGGGAAAACACCTGAGGGTTGTTGGAAGGTCAGATAGGCATATGCTGCAGCAGTGAACATAAGTCTTTGTTAAAGCTTGTTAAATCCTTGTTAAAGTTAAATCTGTGACTTCAAGTGTGCTTCTTTGAGCCTGAGATGTGACAGGTTGTACTATAGGAATGCAGACATGAGAGTCCCCCTCTCTATTGACTACTCCATAGCACTAACAGACTCAGACAGAAAGATGAGCCTATGATATACATTGAGGTAAGCTGACCAAACTTCATGTAAACAGAGGCCATTCCCCATGAGCGTGCACTCAATGGGTCCCCATAGTAATAGTGATGCCCCTCTGGTGCAGCATTGAGGGAGTGTTGCACTGTCAGAGGTGGTGTTTTTCAGATGAAACATTGAACCAAGGCCCTGTCTGCCCTCTCAGGTGGACATAAAAGATCCCATGACACTATTTCAAAGAAGAGCTGGGGGGTTAAGCCCAGTGTCCTGATTAATATTAATCCCTCAAACAACATCACTAAAACAGATTATTTTATCACTATAACATTGCTGTTTAGTAGGATCCTTTTGTGTGCCAAAATGGCTGCTGAATTTCCTTACAACAGTGACAGTATTTCTGTGAAGTACTTCATTGGTTGTCAAGAACTTTGAGACGTTCTGAGGACATGAAAGATGCTATATAAATGCAAGCTGTTTCTTTTTTCTTTTGCTCTTCAGCTCCCAACTCCCAGTGCAAACACAGGAGATCGACACTCAGAAGTAACTATTCTGAAAGAAGATGTATTGTTAAAATCATCAACCTGAAACGTTAACTCTGTTTCTCTCTCCACAGATGCTGCCAGACCTGCTGAGTATTTTCAGCATTTTCTGTTTTTATTATTGTTAAAATAGAAGTATCTTTCCAAACTGATAGGTCAGGGCATGTCCCACGAATGAAAAGAAGCAGAAATAATAGGCAGCGGTCAAAAATTCAAATTACAGTGGCTTTCTCAATAGGCCTATAATTAGATAGATCCAAATTTTTGGTTTGGGCCTGTTGTTCTCTCCCTTTTGGTTTCCAGCCACAGAAGGAGGCCATTCAGCCCATCATGCTTGTGCTAGACTGTTTTTCTCTGCTCTCCTGATTTCAGCAAACCTTTTTTTTTTAGCAAAAGAAAGACTTGCATTTATATAGCATCTTTCATGACCACATCTCAAAGTGCTTCACAGCTAATGAAGTACTTTTTGAAGTGTAGTCACTGTTGTATTGTAGGAAGCGCAGCAGCCAATTTGCACCCCAAGAGTGGCTCGGTAGTACCACTACTGACCGAGCTTCCTGAGTCCTAAGGGACATAGTTGCTAGACTGGGTCTGTGGCAGGTGGTGAGGAAACCAACAAGAGGGAAAAATGTACTTGACCTCGTCCTCACCAATCTGCCTGCCGCAGATGCATCTGTCCATGACAGTATTGTAGGAGTGACCACCTGTCATGCAGACCCCCCACCTGCCAAGAATGAGGCATATTAATTTTGTCATATGAACATTGATTTTAAACTGTTGCAGGAGTGAAGAAATGACTTGTTTGAAGATCACCAGACACTGGGCTGGAAGGCAATTTGCATACTAAGAGACACTGTTGTGGAGACAAAGGACAATTCCCTTCTCCAATTAACCCAAATGGATTTTGATCACCAGACATTGAAGGTGTAAGGAAGCATGTTCCAGAGGTCTTTTTCTTTTCTTTTGGGCCTCCTTATCTCGAGAGACAATGGATACGCGCCTGGAGGTGGTCAGTGGTTTGTGAAGCAGCGACTGGAGTGGCTATAAAGGCCAATTTTGGAGTGACAGGCTCTTCCACAGGTGCTGCAGAGAAATTTGTTTGTCGGGGCTGTTGCACAGTTGGCTCTCCCCTTGCGCCTCTGTCTTTTTTTCCTGCCAACTACTAAGTCTCTTCGACTCGCCACAATTTAGCCCTGTCTTTATGGCTGCCCGCCAGCTCTGGCGAATGCTGGCAACTGACTCCCACGACTTGTGTACAATGTCACACGATTTCATGTCGCGTTTGCAGACGTCTTTATAGCGGAGACATGGATGGCCGGTGGGTCTGATACCAGTGGCGAGCTCGCTGTACAATGTGTCTTTGGGGATCCTGCCATCTTCCATGCGGCTCACATGGCCAAGCCATTTCAAGCGCCGCTGACTCAGTAGTGTGTATAAGCTGGGGGTGTTGGCCGCTTCAAGGACTTCTGTGTTGGAGATATAGTCCTGCCACCCGATGCCAAGTATTCTCCGAAGGCAGCGAAGATGGAATGAATTGAAACGTCGCTCTTGGCTGGCATACGTTGTCCAGGCCTCGCTGCCGTAGAGCAAGGTACTGAGGACACAGGCCTGATACACTCGGACTTTTGTGTTCCGTGTCAGTGCGCCATTTTCCCACACTCTCTTGGCCAGTCTGGACATAGCAGTGGAAGCCTTACCCATGCGCTTGTTGATTTCTGCATCTAGAGACAGGTTACTGGTGATAGTTGAGCCTAGGTAGGTGAACTCTTGAACCACTTCCAGAGCGTGGACGCCAATATTGATGGATGGAGCATGCAATCCACAAACCTTGTAGGAGAGACTGTTCCAAATAAGGAGTGAGTCACATGACTAACCTGCTGGGCAACCTGGGTTTTTTTTGAATTGTACCACAGAGAAAGAATCAGAAGGCAGTGTGCAACTGAAGCTGGAACAAGGAAGCCTCTCTCTTTCTCTCTCATTCTCGCTTTCCCCCAAGCCACCGGACCCACGGAAGACATGTAAACTTCAAGAAGGAAAAGATTCCCACATCGGAACAAGTTGAAGCGTGAACTGGGCCCCAACAAATTGCAAGACTTACCGGCAACCAAAGACTCCACATTGAACTTAAAGGACTGTAACTACCAGATATTGCCTCAAACTTTTCCCCTTTATTCTTTCTACTTTTTCTGTCTCTATCTGCGTGTGTGTTTATCGTGCATGCATGCTAGCGTGGTCACGTCGCATATTTGTAGTCGTTAACTGGATTAGAGTTTAAATTAATAAACTTCCACCTTTCTTTTTTAAATCTAAGGAAACCTGTTTGATTTCTTTGCCTGACAATTGGAGCAGTGAACAAGGATTCACGAAAGGGGGAGTTAAAAACACAGTGTTTCAAAATTAAACCCTGTTGCGGTTAAACCAGGCAAAGGTTAAGAGGGAACCCCTAGACCCCTTCTTGTGGAGCAAGTCCCGTCTTCACATTGAGGATACTCTCATCGTGTTGTGTGGCACTACCACTGTGCTAAATGGGATAGATTTTGAACAGATCTAGCAATGCAAAATTGAGCATCCATGAGGCGCTGTGGGCCATCAGCAGCAGCAGCAGAACTGTACTCAACCACAATCTGTAACCTCATGGCCCAGCAGATCCCCCACTCTACCATCACCATCAAGCTGGGGGATCAACCCTGGTTCAATGAAGAGTGCAGGAGGGCGTGCCAGGAGCAGCACCAGGCATACCTCAAAATGAGGTGTCAACCTGGTGAAGCTGCAACCCAGGACTACTTGCATGCCAAACAGGGTAAGCAGCACGCAATAGACAGAGCTAATCGATTCCACAACCAACGGATCAGATCTAAGCTCTGCAGTCCTGCCACATCCAGCCATGAATAGTGGTGGACAATTAAAGAACTAACAGGAGGAGGTAGCTCCACGAATATCCCCATCCTCAATGATGGGGAAGCAGCACATCAGTGCGAAAGATAAGGCTGAAGCATTTGCAACAATCTTCAGCCAGAAGTGCCAAGTTGATGATCCATCTCGACCTCCTCCTGAAGTCCCCAGCATCACAGATGCCAGACTTCAGCCAATTCGATTCACTCCGCATCATATCAAGTAACGACTGAAGGTGCTGGATACTGCAAAGGCTATGGGCCCTGACAACATTCCGGCTATAGTACTGAAGACCTGTGCTCCAGAACTTGCCAAGCCCCTAGCCAAGCTGTTCCAGTACAGCTGCAACAATGGCATCTACCCGGCAATGTGGAAAATTGCCCAGGTATGTCCTGTACACAAAAAGCAGGACAAGTCCAACCCAGCCAATTACTGCTCATCAGTCTACTCTCAATCATCAGTAAAGTGATGGAAGGTGTTGACAGTGCTATCAAGCAGCACTTGCTTAGTAATAACCTGCTCACTGACTCTCAGTTTGGCTTCTGCCAGGGCCACTCAGCTCCTGACCTCATTACAGCCTTGATTCAAACATGGGCAAAAGAGCTTAACTGAAGAGGTGAGGTGAGAGTGACTGCCCTTGACATCAAGGCAGCATTTGACCGAGTATGGCATCAAGGAGCCCTAGCAAAACTGGAGTCAATGGGAATCAGGGGGTAAGTTCTCCATTGGTTGGAGTTGTACCTAGTGCAAAGGAAGATGTTTGTGGTTGTCGGAGGTCAATCATCTGAGCTCCAGGACATCACAGCACCAGATCCTCAAGTATTGTCCCAGGCCCAACCATCTTCGGCTGCTTCATCAATGACCTTCCTTCAATCATGAGCTCAAAAATGGGGATGTTCACAATGTTCAGCACCATTCGCGACTCCTCAGATAATGAAGCAGTCCATGTAGAAATGCAGCAAGACCTGGACAATATCCAGGCTTGGGCTGATAAGTGGCAAGTAACATTTGCACCATACAAGTGCCAGGCAATTACCATCTCCAACAAGAGAGAATCTAACCATCTCCCCTAGACATTCAATGGCATTACCATTGCTGAATCCCCCACTGTCAACATCCTGGGGGTTGCCATTGACCAGATACTGAACTGGAGTAGCCATATAAATAGTGTGGCTACAACAGCAGGTCAGAGGCTAGGAATCCTGCGGCAAGTAACTCACCTCCTGATTCCCTAAAGCCTGTCCACCATCTACAAGGCACAAGTCAGGAGTGTGATGGAATACTCTCCACTTGCCTGGACGGCTGCAGCTCCAACAACACTCAAGAGGCTCAACACCATCCAGGACAAAGCCGCCCGCTTGATTGGCACCCCATCCACAAACATTCACTCCCTCAACCACGGATGCACAGTGGCAGCAGTGTGTACCATCTACAAAATGCACTGCAGCAATGCACCAAGGCTCCTTAGACAGCACCTTCCAAACCTGCGACCTCTCCCCCTAGAAGGACAAGGGCAGCAGATGCATGGGAACACTACCACCTGCAAGTTCCCCTCAAGCCACATACCATCCTGACTTGGAACTATATCACCGTTCCTTCACTGTCGCTGGGTCAATATCCTGGGACTCCCTTCCTAACAGCACTGTGGGTATAACTACCCCACATGGACTGCAGCGGTTCAAGAAGGCAGCTCACCACAACCTTCTCAAGGGCAATTAGGGATGGGCAATAAATGCTGGCCCGGCCAGCGACACCCACATCCCAGGAACGAATAAAATAAAAGCAAGTTCCCACAAACAGCAATGTGATAGTGTCGAGATAATTTGCTTTATGCTGTTGATTGAGGGATAAATATTGGTCAGGACACCTGCTCTTCTCCAAAATAGTGCCATGGGATCTTTTCCATCTAACCGACAGGACAGGTCGGGCCTCAGTTTAACATCTCAGCTGAGAGATGGCACTGCTGACAGTGCAGCACTTCCTCATTTCTGCATTGGAGTGTAAGTGTTGATTTTTTGGGATTAAGGCCTGGTGTGGGACTTGAGTGCACAATGACCTGTTTCCGAAGGGCCTGTTTCAGTGCTGTATCTCTAAATAAATAAATAAACTGAATCACAGCTGCTTGAAATTCTTGCAGAAACATTATCTGTAAATCATTCTTGTGCCAACTAACATCAGTTCCAGATCAGCACGGATTTCACTGAGAGCGCTGTGAATAGCCATTTCAGCAAATGAATGGAACCCATGGTCTTTTTTGTTAACTTCGTCACTCTTTGAACTGTAACCTCAGCTCTCCCTCCCCATCCAAAAATAAAAAGGGAGAGACAGCGGAATATAATGCTTCTTTATTTTAGAATTTCTCATGCACTGCGACAACCCATGGCCAAATGCATCAAACTGACCTGAGTTGTGTGACATTATATTGTGAGAGTGGGTTATTCCATTGAAAGGGAATGTAAAGAAAACAGCATGAAATGGGGCTTTTATTACTGAGGCACATAATAAAGTCTGATCCCTGTTACAGAGACTATATCCATCACGAGCTGCACGCTCAGCCAGAGTGGAATTGCAGCGGGTCCCTTTGACACACTGGCATCAGTTTGGTTCTTAGCATCAATGACTGCTGCAAAACAATTAAACAGAATAACAGTGCCATCACCAATTGTTGATTCCCTATCCCTGCCACTCCCCTCCCAAACCATCCCCCCCTCCCCCACAACCATCCACCAGATAACAGAAAGCCTGTCACTTGTTTATCGTTGTTTGGGGCCCTTCGAGTGACTTATTGCACAAAAGTGGTTACTGTTTACAATGGTAATTCACCTTTCTCATTTTAATCAGTCAGCGATAGAAAAGCATTTATACGTTGCCTTTTCACAACCCAAAAGGCTTTTCAATTACTTTTGTAACATAGGAAATGCGGCTAACAATTTGCACACAGCAAGCTCCCACAAACAACAGTCAGTCAGTGGCCAGATAATTTGTTTTAGTGATGAGGCTTGGGGGATAAATAATGTCCAGGGTTCCCGGGGAGAACTCATCTGCTTTTCTTTGAAATAGTGCTGTGGAATCCTTTAAGATCACCCGAGATCCTCTAGTGCCTCGAGATTGGGTTGCCTTTCTGATGCATTTTCTTCTTTTTAAGAGGCCGGTCAAAAAAAATAGGCAAAGAAATTTTTAATCTTAACATGTCTGAGGCCGGGAGGAGCTGCAGAAGGCCCAAAGGAAAACTCCAGCCTATTCTACAATCCGCCCAGCATTCCAAACCTTCCCCGGCCCCACACCGCCTGGGATCATCTCCCCCCCACCTCCATTGATGTCATGCTGGAAGTGTCATGCAACTTCCCACTCGCCTACAACCAGTGAATTGAATCAGGTAACCCTTTTGGGGCCTGCAGCTCACATGGCATTTAAATGAGGTTCAAACCCCAATATGGTTCAGAGGCTCCAGTGCCAGCTTTGGCCACTCACAGTGAATATTGCACTCTGTGAGGTCAAAGGTCGTATCAACCCCCTCCTCCCCACATAGTCCCACTGCCTGGGGTCTCTCACCCACCCCCATTGGAAAAACTCAGGACTTTCTGAGCAGGGAGATCTGGTAACTAGGACAGAAGGGAGGGAAATGAGATGGAAATTTGTGTTCTTTTCCCAACTCCTTCCAAACCGCTCTGGCATTTCCACATGGGACCCGGGGAAAAGGCAGCCCAGCAGTGCCAAAATGGTCAGGGGTCAGAACTTCAAGGTCAGAATGTAGGGGAGGTGGGGGCCAGCTACAGGCTTCGTCACCTTGTATTCAGGCACTATTTCTACATGATTCCACACAAAATTGGACAAGCTGGTAGTGTAAAATCCAGCCTCATGTCAGTTGGAAAAAAAATCCCCATTAACAATCCCAATGATTTGCTAAAAGGAAGGCCCACTGTGTTATTTCTTGTACAAAACTTTCTCACGGTTTATTTTCATTCTGTGGTCTGTCACCTTTCCTTTAGTGGCTGCAGTGAGAGAAACACCAGATACAGATGATCCTTTGCACAGTTAAATGGTTCCTAGTCCCTGTGGCAGAAAGCTTCTTTTAGCTTTGGAATCAAACAGCTACAAGGTACTGCTGCATGCCAGCTCAGTCTGGTTAGTCAGCGAGCTTAACAGCCCTATGGGCATTTCATGTAAGTTGAAAGTGGGTCAACGTTAAACTCCCTGTCCAAGTATTATGTCAGCAGTACTTAGTGTACAGATCAGGGAATCAATTGTGACCTAGTTCCCCTTTACCTATGGCCTTTGGCATACTGGCTGCTCAATGTGCCTCTGGGCCTCAATCCAATTTCTGCTCAAATATGTGATGCTGATTGAGCTGGAATTCAATGCAGTTCATTCGCCTCTTAGAAAGACTCACATTTATATTTTTCTTGCTCACTCGCAAAATAATTACACGGAATCGTACATGGATCTTTGAGTCCAACTGATCAATGCTGATGTTTATGCTCCACATGAGCCTCCTTCCACCTTACTTCATCTCAGCATAACCTTCTATTTCTTTCTCTCACTTGCACTTATCTAACTTTCCATTAAAGCCATCTATGCTATTCCAACGGCTACTCCATATGGTAAAAAGTTCCACATTCGCACCATTCTCTGGGTAAAGAAGTTTCTCCTGAATCTCTTGTTGGATTTATTAGTGACTATTATCTCTATAGTCCCTAGTTTTGGATTCCACCACAAGTGAAAACATCTCTGCATTCACCCTATCGAAACCTTTCATAATTTTAAAGACATGTATTAGGTCACTTCTCAGCCTTCTCTCTTCTGCAGAAAAGAGCCTCAGCCTGTTCAGCCTTTCCTGATGAACATAAACTCTCGGTTCTGATATCAGGCCAGTTAAGAGGGAACACGTTCAGGCAACATCCATGCAGCAAGTGGATGGGCTCTTATTAAAACGGAAGTGTTGAGTAGAACTAAAGGTCTCAAAACTCAAAGTCAACTGATGGGACCGTTCTTTATTTCCCTCCTCTAGCTGCTTGGTTTGGGCCTGCCGCACTCCCTGTAGAACACCATTGTTATTTGAAAGATGCAACACCAATGTAAGTTATGATTATTGTGAGGGATTGAAACCAACTCAAAGTAACTTTTAGCGCTGCACTTAAAATGTTCTTTCCCCCCTTTCCCTCCATTCAGAAAAGGCCAGACTTCTGTTTGCAACTGAGATGACTTACAAGAAGTTTGTTTGTACCACTATTTCCCTGCCTGTACCGCACAGTTTTGTGGTATTGCTCACTGGCAGTGTGGGGGGGGTGGGGGGGTGTTGGTTAGACCACTGTTGTGGTGTTTACACAGAGCTTTGTCCCTTTAAGACCCCAACTCACATTCTCCAAATGAGAAAGTGATCTAAACAGACACAACCTGAGGTAAATTAGAAGATGAATGGTGCTTGTTTAGTCAAGCCCATTGGGGAGAAGCCAATTTAACCAGAACGACTTAAAAAAGGCAGCAGGAAATGACTGGTTTTCGCTATCTATTTTTATTGCATTTAATCGCGCGGCAAAGTGGAGTAGAGGTCAAGGATCAGTCATGATCTTACTGAATGGCGGAGCTGATGCTCCTATTTCTGATGTTCTCAATGTGCCTCTGTGTGTCATGTTTTTTTCCATTATAAATTCCTGCCTCCACATTAAGCATGGTGTTTGCTGATGTAAACTGATTGCCTAATTTGGCTAACAGGTCCCCACAATTCTCTCAAAGTGCTTTTTTGAAATGTCTCTTTCCATCACCATCCTTCCTTCAGTAACTAAAATATCCAGTGTCCAAAATATGGGTTGAAATAAAATTTTGAAAATCAGCAATTGTTGGTCTAGGGATATGATTTTTCCTTTGGGATTGTAGTTTGAATTTTGCGAGAGGTCACGGGTTCAAGTTCGGGATTGTTTAAGTACTTAAAGGGAAGAAAACTGTGGAGCTGTGGGGAAAGGGCAGGGGAGTGGGAATAATTGGAGAGCTCTTTTAATGAGCTAGCAGAGGTATAAAGGACCAAATGGCCTTCTTCAGTGCTGTAACTTCTATGACAATTGCATATTGACACAAATAACATGATTATATTTATTCATTGGATTGTCTTTTAATACCTTTGTTAAAGTATTCATCCAAAGGCCGCAACCATTCCTAAAAGCCTGAACTTAGAGTTAATGAGTTGGAATTTCTCCAATCGCGTGGGTTTCCGCCGGGTGCTCCAGTTTCCTCCCATAGCCAAAGATTTGCAGGTTGATAGGTAAAATTGTCCATTGTAAATTTCCCCTAGTGTAGGTAGGTGGTAGGAGAATGGTGGGGATGTGGTAGGGAATATGGGATTAATGTAGAATTAGTATAAATGGGTGGTTGTTGGTCGGCACAGACTCAGTGGGCCGAAGGGCCTGTTTCAGTGCTGTATTTCTCTATGACTCTATGACTCTATAACGTCTGCACATACTCTGGAGAAACCACATCAATGGGCAGTTTGCATGGAGTCCCAGGGGCTTCCCAAATTATGACAGAAGATGAGAAGAAACTTTGTGAAAATTCCAGGCAGACATTTTTTGCCCAGAGCTGAATTTGGATTGCACCATCTGAGCATGTGCAGTGTGCCCTGGGATTTCCAAGAATGCCTCAGTGCCATTTTGTTCGCTGTATGAATATGTAAATTCTTCGTCAGTTCCTTCACCATTCGGCTCAGCAGCTTTCCTTCAAACATGTTAAAAAAGCCAAATGACAAATTTCAACGACTCACTTGAGGTAAAATTTATATTAAGTTTTTTTTATCAAATTGGTTTGTGCCAAAATGTGTGTGTGAGACACACCTATTGTAGTTTCTGATATTTCTATTAAGTTTAGAAAGTGCATTAAGCTAAGAGGGAAAGAGAGAGAGGTGCGAGTAAGATGGGGCTTAATTTCTAGCCCCTGACGGGCCAGGACTGGAGGTGGACAAGTACTAAAAATACTACCACCAGCCTGTGTGCCATTTCCTCAGCTTCATCCTGCCCCAGGGCCATATTTGCAGAGGCAGGATGTGGGAGGGCGGGAGAGCTATCTGCCTGCATGTAGTTGGTGGCCATTCCAACTTGTTAACTGGCCACTTAAGGCCAATTAAAGAAGGCTGACTGGGATTTTCCAGTTGGCCTCCAGGTTCCCACATGCAGCGGGGGCTTGTTTAGTTGCTT
Organism: Heterodontus francisci; assembly: GCF_036365525.1. Taxonomy (NCBI): domain Eukaryota; kingdom Metazoa; phylum Chordata; class Chondrichthyes; order Heterodontiformes; family Heterodontidae; genus Heterodontus; species Heterodontus francisci. Next base: position 106,632,824 of record NC_090381.1, on the reverse strand, counting down.
GGAGGCAGCCTCCCAGTGAGAGACCAGGGGACCAGTGCTCCAGGCTGGTCTAGTAGGCCCTCCCTGCCTGCTGGGTACTGCAGCAGCCGCAGGCTGCCCTGTAGACGGGCTCCTCTCCCCGCACACGGGTGGCCCGACTGCAAAACCCATTTTTAATTTAAATTTCAAAGAGGTTGGAGAGAGGATGCCTCCACTTTGAAGCACCCTCTCCCTTACTTTTCTTCCATTGCAGTCTGCTGCTCCTTTCAAGCTGGAAGACCTCTGAATGTCCCTGTGCTTTGAGAACCTGCCTGCTGCCCTGAATTGGACAGTGAGCCTGCCCTTTGGCCATTAATTGACCACTCTGGGGAAAATCACAATGACTGACTGTTTCCAATACATTGGGTTGAATTTTGTTGAGCTCCCGATGCTGGGGTCCCTGGCAGGTGGGGCTGAAAGATTGTACTGGCAGCAGCCTGCCAGGATCCCGACGCCGGGAGTGCTGGACCTGATCTTCTCGGTGGCGGCGAGGCTCCGTGGCGGCCCCCCCCCCACCCCCCGGCTTTAAATATTTCAATAAAAAACATGAATATATTTAAATGCAATTCCCCCTGATCTTACCAGCTGTCCGCGACCTTGCGTGCAGCGGCCGGCACTCATTCGCATTCATTTACCCATCCAGAGAAAGCTGGCACCACCGAGCTGGGGAACGGGGGAATGTAGGACTTTGAGTGTAGTGGGGGTGGGGGAGGGGGAGGGGTGTGGTACAGGGTCCAATCAGCATGTGTAGCGTAGGGGAGGGGGGGGGGGAGAAGGGATGACCTTTGCACTTTGAATAGTTGGGGATGGGGGGGTGGGTGGAGAGGTCAAATCATCAATGTAAGTATTTTGGAGGGGGAGAGGGCAACTATTTTATGTAAGTGCTTTATGGGGGAGGCGGGTAGGGGTAACATTTTATTTGCGGTGTACTGGGGGTGGTATGGGTTTAAATATTCAAATTTTGCGGCAGATCTGGCAGCCTTGTAAAAATGGCGCCAGCGTCTGCACAAACGCAGCTGATGTCATTGCCCACATAGCAGAGTCCGCCCCCGCGACCTGATTGCTGGGGGGAGGGTGACTGCAGCCGGACCAGCTTATTACGAGCCACCACACACTGGATCACAGCAGCATGGCAGCGAGCGATTGTTTTGCTAAAACCCACACAATTGTGGGCTTCTGACCCTGTTTCAGCCTGACAGCAGGATTCAGAAGGCCGCAGAGATCATCCTGCCCATAGAGTTGAGAGAAAGAAAACAGTGAAAGTGATAGGAGGTAACAGGGGAGAACATGGGCTGGATTTTATAGAGGCCTCAATGTTGGGATCCATGGCGGGGGCGTTTGAAGATTGCCCTAGATGAGGCCCGCCACGGAACTCAACGCTGGCAGGGTCCGTCCCGATATTGCTGGCCACTCGGCAATGGGAACATAACTTAAATATTCAAATAAATTTACTCACCTGCATTAATGACTTTCCTGTCGCCTTCTGAAGTCCCACCATGATCTTCACCTCAGCGACCAGCACTGCCGTGCCTTCGGATCCCTGTCCGGGGAAACAAGGCGCAACACTGTTGGGGAGGGGGGAGGAGATATGTTTATCAGTGCAGTGGGGGGGAAGTGGGGGGGTGAAACGGGGTCAAATGAACGTCACGGGTGTAGGGGATGGTGGGAAGGGTTATAGTTGAAAGTTTGTGCAGTTTGGGGAGGGGAAGGTCAGATTGTTAAGGTAAGTGTTTTTTGGGGGGGAAAGGGCAAATAATTAATTCAATTGATATTGTGGGGGGTGGGTGGAAGAGGGGTAAACAAAATGTATTTATTTTCTTTCATTTAATGTTTCTTTAAATGGATGATGCCATTGCCGGGGGCGGACAGCCTGCCCCCTCCATGTGATCAGAGGGGGTTGGGGGTGGCAACCCGCCCTGGATATTTAAATGAACCGCCACACTTGGAATCGCGGAGGCTGTTTGGCGTGCGGACCACACGGGCAGGCCTCCATTGTCTTCACCCACCACCGATTTCGGCAGTGAGCTTATAAAATTCAGCCCTATGTCTTTGCTAATGTTAGTGTTCAATTTTTTTTAAAAAGCTGTTGAATTTTATGTGTATTTATATATTCCATGCAATTATGTATGTTTACATGTAGGAATCAAGGTGGGACCAGGCCCCTTAATGTCACACAAACATCACCACCTCTAAATTCTCAAGTCACACACTGTGGCTGTGCTGCCATTTAATTAGATCATGGTTGAACAAAAAATTGTTCTCAGGTTCTGGCATGATTGTATTTATTTCACATCCCTAGTTGCCTTGAGAAGGCGATGGTGGGCTTTCTTCTTGAACTACTGCAGTCCCTGTGGTGATGGTGCTCTCACAATATGTGCCATCCCCCCAACAGCAATGGTGAAGAAACATTAACTCTGTTTCTCTCTCCACAGAGGCTGCCAGACCTGCTGAGCATTTCCAGCATTTTCTGTTTTTATTTCAGATTTCCAGTATCCGCAGTATTTTTTTCTTGTTTTAGTGTTGAAGTCAGGTTAGTGCATGATTTGGGAACTTTGAGGTGGTGATGTGTACGTGACATTGATACTTTTGTCCTTCTCAATGGTGCGATTGAGGGCAGGGAGTGTTGTTGAAGTAAGCTTGTTGAGTATCTACAGTGTATCCTGTAGATAGCATATACCATAGCCACAGTGCAGTGGTGGTGAAGGCCATGAATACTGAGCCCCAGATGTTAATTAAACATACTGCTGTGTCCTGTATTCGCTGGAGTTCAGAAGAGTGAGGGGGGAATCTCATAGAAACCTATAAAATTCTAACAGGACTTGACAGGGTAGATGCAGGAAGGATGTTCCCGATGGCAGGGGAGCCCAGAACGAGGGGTCATAGTCTAAGAATATGGGGTAAACCTTTCAGGACTGAGATGAGGAGAAATTTCTTCACCCAGAGAGTGGTGAGCCTGTGGAATTTGCTACCACAGAAAGCAGTTGAGGCCAAAACAGTGTTTGTTTTCAAGAAGGAATTAGATATAGCTCTTGGGTCTAAAGGGATCAAAGGGTATAGGGCGAATGTGGGAATAGGTTACTGAGTTGGATGATCAGCCATGATCATAATGAAGGGCGGAGCAGGTTCAAAGGGCTGAATGGCCTACTCCTGCTCCTATTTTCTGTGTTTCTATGTGTTGAATTTCTTGAGTGTTGTGGTGACTGCGTCCATACACGTATGTGGCGAGCCCTGCATTCGTTCCTAACTTGAGATGTTGCAGGGGTTGTGAGGGAGCAGGAAGTTGAGCCACTCACCCTGACCCCTGTAGATATGATATTGACGCAGCCTGGCCCAGTCAAACAACAAGTTCACGTTGCTGGCACCGTGAATCAGAAATTCATTTGTGCAGTACCCAAATCGTGAGGAGAGTACATCTGAATTTCTGAGTTACAAGGTCAAGGGGACAGCACATTGCTTGCAACACTCACTCATAAGAGGACCTCTGAAGACCTGTAGACCAGCTAGACATTAGGCTTGTATTTCCAATTCATAAAGGACCAAGTACTGAATTAAAAAGCTGTTACTGTTCGGTAGCCTTGACAAATCTGGCTGGATGTATTCCTAGGGGGTTTCAGCACATGACTGTCTCCCTCCAACTGCCTCCCCCCACCCCCCCCCCCCCCCCCCCACCCCGGACTCATCCCATTGCTTGTCTAACACGTCCATCCTCCCGAGTCCCCACCTTCCCACAGCCACTTGGAAAGCAATTTGGCTCCTCATTGGATGATTCTTGACTGTCAATCAAACAGCCTTTCTTTCCCAAATCCAACATTTTTAAAACTGGCAAACAAACATGTTGAAACAATTTGTTTTAAATGTCCTTGTGATCTTACTCCCAGCAGTGTCCCGAAGATTAGTGCTCCATTCCGGGAGATTCCAAGATCATCTCGAAGGGTTGGCAACCTTACTACTGCATTATACTTTTTTTGATCATTTGCAGAGCCTATCTTAGCAGGGCTTTTTATAGGCCTAGAATAAATTGGATTTACTTTAATATAAAAGTATAGTACTCCAGATGGAATTCCTGCATCTACTTCACCCTGAATATTGAACTTTCACCATGGAGATTAACGAGCTCGATACAGAACACGCACCAAGCCCCGTGGCAAATGTCTTGATAGTCCTTAAACTGCATTTGTGTCAATCATAGAAATTTAAGCACAGCAGGACACCATTTTGGTCCGTTGTGCCTGTGCAGTTGCTCACTCCACACTTTAGCTAACTGCAATCTCATTTTCCTGCTCTTTCCACATCCCTTTAATAGTTCTCTTTGTTCTTTTTTTAATTCACTCCTAAACATTGTGATTGAGTTGGCTTTATCCCTGTTGCATGAATAAATTTCTACTAATTTAGCCTGTTATGCCTCTTAAATTTATAGCTCTTTGTTATGAATTTACCGACACGTGGAATGGATTTTTCACTGTGCTCTCAAACTCTGTCAGAACTAGTACCACTTCTGCTAGATTTCCCTTGTACCTTCTCTGCTTCAGTACATACAGTCCTACTTTTCATATCTTTCATGATAATAATGTCATTAGCTGTAGATGTCAGCCATGGTTCAGCTTTCTCATATCTGAGTGAGAAGGTGTGGGCTCAAGTTCCAGTCCAGAAGCTTCAGCACAGAATCCAGACTGAAGCTTGAAAGCAATACTAAGGGAGATGCAGTCTTTCAGATGAGATGTTAAACCAAAGCCCCCTCTACCCTCTCAGGTGGATGTAAAAGAAGAGCAGGGGAGTTCTCCCTGGTACTATTATTTATCCCTCAACCAACGCGACTAGATAGATGTTGCCAATGGAAATGAATATTCAATCAACTTTGAATTCCCTTTAACTGTTTTAATAATTTCTCCTTTTGAATATTTTCAGGACTGCATATAGTGACACCACAAGTCCCAGCCAGAATGGAGATGGTTGGGTGAGTCACTCGTCAGTCACGCCTGGAGACCACACTCTTGTAAAACGGTGGGATTGAATTTACATAGACTATTTGTATTACGTAACTATCCTCCACTCACTGCATTTTACTAGAGATATAATCCTGCTTGTAATGCAAAACTTTGCTGCAGGTTTGACCATAAGGGCAAAGTGTAGGGCTGATTAAAGACCAGAAAGATAACTTGTATGTGGAGGTGGAAGGCACTGATATGGTTCTTAATGAATACTTTGCATCTGTCTTCGTGAAAGAGGGGATGATTTAGACATTGTGGTTAAGGAGGAGGAGCGTGAAATAGACACAGTGAGGGAGGAAATATTAAGGGACTTATCATCTTTGAAAGTGGATAAATCACTAGGCTTGGATGAAATGGATCCCTGGCTGATAAGAGAAGCAAGGGAAGAAATAGTGGAGGCTCTAACCGTCATTTTCCAAATCTCTCTGACTACAGGTGTGGAGGACTGTTAACTTTGTAACATTGATTAAAAAGGAATGAGGGGATATACTGAGTCAGTCAGCTTAACCTTGGTGGTGGAAACATTATTGGAAAAAATTCTGAGGGATGGTATATATCATTATTTAGAGAGGCATGGATTAATCAAGGACAGTCAGCATGGATTTGATTTTTTGATTTAGAGATACAGCACTGAAACAGGCCCTTCGGCCCACCGAGTCTGTGCCAACCATTCACCACCCATTTATACTAACCCTACACTAATCCCATATTCCTACCACATCCTCACCTGTCCCTATATCCCCCTACCACCTACCTATACTGGGGGCAATTTATAATCGCCAATTTACCTATCAACCTGCAAGTCTTTTTGGCTGTGGGAGGAAACCGGAGCACCCGGAGAAAACCCACACAGACACAGGGAGAACTTGCAAACTCCACACAGGCAGTACCCAGAATTGAACCCAGGTCGCTGGAGCTGTGAGGCTGCGGTGCTAACCACTGCGCCACTGTGCCGTCAGGGAAGATCATGTTGAACTAACACGATTGAATTTTTTGAGGAGGTAACAAGGAGGGCCGATGAGGCTAGCTCATTTGATGTAGTTTACATGGATTTTAGCAAGTCATTTGACAAAGTCCCACATGGCTGACTGATCAGAATAATAAGACCCCATGGGATCCAAGGGAAAGTGGCAAGTTGGATTCAAAATTGATTCAGAGGAGGAAGCAAAAGTGTAATAGTGATGGGTGTTTTTGTGACTGGAAGTGGGGTTCAACAGGGTTCAGTACTAGGTCCCTTGCTTTTCATGGTTTATATCAATGATTTTGACTTAAATGTAATGGGCATGATTTAGAGGCTTGCAGATGATGCAAACATTGTTTATGTGGTTGATAAAAAGCTGTAGAGTTTAGGAAGACAGGAATGGATTAGTCAGATGGGCAGAAAAGTGGCACTGGTATTCGATCCAGAGAAATGTAAGGCACAGCATTTGGGCAGGACAAACAAGACAAAGGAATACACAATAAATGGTACGATACTGAGAACTGCAGAGGAGCTGAGGGACCTTGGAGTGCATGGCCACAGATCCCTGGAGGTAGCAGGGCAGGTAGATAAGGTGGTTAAGAGGTAAACAGGATATTTTCCTTTATTAGCCGAGCTGTAAAGTATAATGGCAGGGAGGTTGCACTAGAGTTGTATAAAATACTAGTTTGGCCACAACTAGAGTACTGTGTACAGTTCTGGTCACCACATTGCATACTGGACAGGGTACAGAGGAGATTTATGAGGATGTTGCCAGGAATGGAGAACTTGAGCTATGAGGAAAGATTGGATAGGCTGGGGTTGTTTTCTTTGGAACAGAGGAGGCTGAGGAGAAATGTAATTGAGTTATAAAATTATGAGAGGCCTAGGTGGAAAGGAAAGGAAGGACCCATTTCCCTTAGCAAGGGGCATAGATTTAAAGTGATTGGTAGACTGATTAGAGGGAAGTTGAGGAGAAATGTTTTCACCCAGAGTGGGTGGGGGTCTGGAACTCACTGCTTGAAAGGGTGGTACAGGCAAAAGCCCTCAGTGCATTTAAAAAATACTTGGATGTGCACTTGAAATATTATAACCTACAGGGCAATGAACCAGGAGCTGGAAAGTGGGATTAGGCTAGCTAGCTCTTTTTCGACTAGCACAGATGGAATGGTCTCCTTCTGTGCCATACATTTTCTACATTTCTATGTTTCTGTGAGTTCTGCCTGGGCCGAAGTTTGTTCTGATGGCTGGGGTACTGCCGATGGGTCTGAAAGCAAGGGGTGACCCTGCTTCGCCAGTCTGCGAGACCCAGGACTGCATTTTGTCAGTGGCGGCCGACTAATGGGTGGCTGTCCCTTTTAAGGATGACTGCCCGCCCCCCCAGGAGCTGTTGGCCAATCGGAGGGCAGGCAGCTCAGTAGTCTCAGCAGCGCCATCAGGAATGGTGGCCACTGCTGGGACTGCGCTGGGAAGAAGAGGATTTCATGGAAGGCTGGCACCCTTCCAACCAGGTAAGTGGGGTCTGGGGATGTGGGGACCAGTCAGACAGGCCCCGAGGTGGGGGTGGTGTTGCTTGGTGAGGGTAGGTGCTGTCATTGCCATGGGGGTGGCCATTGCGCCTGATGGTCCCTCCTTGGGCCAAAAGTGCCTGAGTAGGAGGGCCAACAACCCCGAGCCTGCTAGGAGACTGCCAGGGTTTACCTGGTGGTTTTTCCATTTGGCGGAGGTACCCCCTCACTGCTGGTAAAATGGCAGTGGCGGAAGGAAGAGGCCCTTAATTGGCCAATTAGGTGGCTCAATTGTCCTCTGGGCAGGAGGGCCAGCTGGCACCTTCCCTGCTGCTGGCATGATGGCGTGGTAGTAGAAAAATGCCTTCCATCGCCATTTTATGTCCCTGTCACCTCCCAGCCAGTCCCTAGAGGGCTGGCAAAATTCAGCCTTCTGTTTAAGTGAACACTGACTACTGTTTGCTGCATAAATCAACCCAGTTTGCAGTAAAATAGACTGTGTGCTGTGGGAGACAGTGGTGTAGTGGTAATGTCACTGAACTAGTAATCCAGAGGCCCAGGTTAATGTCCTGGGGACACGGGTTCAAATCCCAACACAGAAGCTGGTGGAATTTAAATTCAATTAACTAGTAAAAATCCAGAATTGAATCAATGGTGCCATGAAACTATCATCGATTGTCGTAAAAACCCATCTGGTTCACTATGCCTTTTAGGGAAGGAAATCTGCCGTCCTTACCTGGTCTGACCTACTTGTGACTCCAGGCAAGGAGTCCCATAGGTTTGGATACTGGGACGGAAAGGGTTGGGGTAGAAGAATTCCGATGTCAGCACAATGAGGATCCACAGAGCAGGAGTCCAGGAGAAAGAAGGCAAAACAGCTGAATAAGCAATTGCCAGAGCAGATTTAATAAATTAGAGAGGTGTGGAAGGTTTGGATAAAGAGAAATTGAAGGCTGGATGTTTTAGAAGAATCACTGATCAGATGGCAGTTTACTTAAGTCAGTTTACAACGCAGGCGAAAGAAATAACAACATGAGCGGAGGAGGAATAAATACTCCAGCCGGCAAACCACTCAGAGGAAGTCTTCACCCAAACTAGTCAGCAAATGGAATATTCCAGCCTTGGGCCAAAATAATCCCTTCTTTGTTTTTTGCTTATTTTGTTACCAAATTTTAACAATGAACTGAGTAAAGGCCAGTTTTGGACTCAGTCCAGTTGAATAAATCGAACTTGGCTGGGTTCAGTGTTTGGCCTTGTACTAACCCCTACCTCCAGTGATTAGTACATCCTATCTGTTTATTCACTCTCCTGTTTCTAAATCAGTTGATTAATTAACATTGACTGCCACATTTTGTACTTAAAATGCTTGACGCAGTCTGCTTCACTTGCATGAATTTCTGCCCACTTTTTACACATCTACTCCATTTTATTACTTTTCCCCGTGTTAGGCAGTTCAGGGGGTGATGTCGGGAAACACTTGTTCACACAAAGGGTAGTGGACATCTGGAACTCTTTCCCCCAAAAAGCTGTTGAGGCTGGGGCTCAAATTAAAATGTTGAAACTGAGCTCAGTCGATTCTTTTGTTAAGGGTATTAAGGGTTACGGATCCAAGATGGGTAGATGGAGTTAAGATACAGAGCAGCCACGATCTAATTGAATCGAATGGCGGAGCAAGCCTGATGGGCTGAATGGCTTCCTCATGTTCCTGTGTTTCCGTGATCCTCTAGCAAGAGGGTGCACAGACAAGCAGATATTTGCCAATTATATTTTAGTGTGTCCTCCAAGAATAGCCCATTGATTTTCTCTCCCTCTCGAGGATGCAGTCTTATTCTCCATGACTGCTCTAGCTACCATAATTCAGCCCTGCAACTGAGGAGCTTAAGGCCCAGGAGGCTTTCTGGAGCCCTGTGAAGGTCTGTTAGATTGATCCTTTCTTTGTTTTAAAAGGGCCTGGAGGCCTCAGTATAAATAAGGCTAGATTTGACCAACTTGTTTTTCAGTGCTGTGCTCACACACACACATATCTCGCTGATCTCCAGGCTTAATATGTAGCTGCCAGGAGCACAAATTTGGAACATTTACCCTTTATTGTATGCTCTTTTTCATGATATAGTTTTCTAAAGCTACTGTACATTTTAAGTACATGATAAACACTCGCACTGATACCGAGTGCCTTTCATGCCGGAACATTTCAAAAATGTTCCCCGCAATAAGGTAAATTTTAATCTAACCCGCCCTTGGGGAAACTGATGGGATCAGATGTAATGTTGGTTTTACATCCCATCTGATTTTAGCAGATGGAGAAAAATATTAGACAGAGTGCAAAACTGGCCTTGCACTCGATCCAGTGGGATTGCCACCTGGTGAGTTAGCTTAAGTTTTCTTATGAAATACGGTCGCTGTTGTTATACAAACACAGCAGTGATGTCCCATAGCTAACAACAAATTGAATGGCCAGTTCATCTGTTTTTAGCCGTGTTGGTCGTGGAAGGGATGTTGGCCAGGAAACCGAGAGCATCCCATCTGCCCTTCTTTGAATAATGCTAGTGGATCCTTAATATTCACCTTAAACCATCAGGTAAAGAGGATCTCAGTTTATCGTCTCCATCTAAGAAATGGAACCTCGAATAACACAGCACTGTCTCTGCACTGAAAAAGCTGAAAGGAGGGTATGTATATTCACTGTGATTGCATCATACACAAGAAATTAATTGATGTATTTCAACAAACTTCTATCTTGCAAAATACCATGGATTCTGGAAATCTGAAATAAAAACAGAAAGTGCTGGAAATACTCAGTGGAGAGAGAAACAAGGCTGAATTTTACCAACCCCTCGATGCCGCTGGTCACGGCGCGAGGGCCGGTAAAATTCTGTGGTGAGAGGCCCGCCTCGATCCCCGATGTCAAGAAGGGCCCACCGCATATTACCGGCGGCGGAGGGAATCTCGGTGCGGCCCCCACCCCCCCACCGCTGCAAGGCGGTGGAACCCCAATTACCATATACAAAACGGTACTTCCCTAGGCAGATTATGCATCCAGCCGCCTCTCCATGCACACTTCTGCATTGTCGTTGAACGGGCGGCTGTCACGTGCCATCCTGTTCACGATCAGAAAAGCCGATGGATCATCAGAGGCAGAAGGTTTCACCGGCGAAGGTAAATCCAGATATTCAGGGGCCTCACTCTGCATACTGGAGGGAGGAGGGATATTCAGGGGTCTCACTCTGCATTCTTAAAGGGGGGGAGGGGGGATATTCAGGGGTCTCACTCTGTATACTGGAAGGGAGGAGGGAGGGGGGATATTCAGGGGTCTCACTCTGCATTCTTAAAGAGAGGGGGGATATTCAGGGGTTTCACTCTGCATTCTTAAAGGGAGGGGGGAATATTCAGGGGTCTCACTCTGCATACTGGAAGGGAGGAGGGAGGGGGGATATTCAGGGGTCTCACTCTGCATTCTTAAAGGGAGGGGATGAAATTCATGGGTCTCACTCTACATACTGGAAGGGAGGAGAAAGGGTGGATTACAGGGCGCTCAGCTCTGCGTTCGTAAAGGGAGGAGGGAGGGGGTCTGGGATTACTGGAAGGAAAGCTCTGCAGGCATAAAGGGAGGTACTGTGTACCCTCCCTCTGTAAACAGTCTAAGCTCTGCGTTTGTTTGTGTTTGTGAAGGAGCAATGGCACTCTAGTCACCCCGTGTGAGGGAGGGTGCCAGAAAGGGTAGGAGCATTAAGGTTATATGGATGGTGGGGGCAATCGGTGCAGCTTGTAGGGTCTTGATGTTGTCATGCTGTGCCACTCTGAGTGTTGGCCAAGATGGGCAATGCCATGACACGCCACATAGTTGATCCATGAAAGCACCTGATGTATCCGTCAACACCAATCCCTGCCCTGTTAAGAACCTTCAAATAAATGAAAGGTTCAACTTTACTATCACATGGAAAGAGGTATGGCTCATCCGACATTGTGCGATCCTCTGCACCTGAGGATACATATGTGCCAGAGTCAAAATCAACAGGCAGGTGTGGTCCACATAGAGGCCCCCAGTCGTGAGCAGCAGCCCCCAAGGGGAGCTCGCCATTACAGTTGCTCCACATGACATGCCATTGGATGTCAGAGCACCAGTTTCAGAGGCGATTGCGCATGTAGAGAGGGTGGTGTCATGTCTCTGTGCCCTGCTTGAAGATGACCTGCAGCCCATGGGCTTCGGTAGACATCCTATGCCTGCGGTCCTCATAGTGGCAACGGTTCTCAAACTTGACACCTATGCAGCTTTTCAGGGGCCCATCAGAGACCTTTGTGGGGTCACACAGTCAGCAGTGCACCGCTGCATCAGGGAGGTCACCGATGCCCTGTACCGGAGAGCCAGTGAGTATGTCCGCTTCAGGACGGACTGTCACAGCCAGGCCCAGAGGGCCATTGGTTTCAGCACCATTGCCGGAGAACCATAGTTCATAGACTGCACTCAAGTGGCCATCAGGCCGCCCGCCAGGCTACCACCTGCAGATGTCACCATTAAAGGAATCCTCTCAATCTAGGAGAAGCTGGCATGTGATCACTGGAGATGCTTCATGCAAATCTGTGCCCGCTTCTCAGGCAGCTGCCAAGACACTTGGGCCCTGAGCCAGTCCCAGCTGCCACTGCTGTTCACTGAACTGGCTTAGATGGAGGGGTGGCTTCTTGGAGACAAGGGCTATCCCTTGCAGACATGGCTCCCAACACCAGTGAGAGACCCCACCACTGCTGCAGAGGAGAGATACAACGCCAGCCACTGAGCTACATGAGCCACCATTGAGCAGGCGATCGGCATGATGATAACAAGCTTCCAAGGCCTGGATAGATAGGGTGAAGTCTTGTACTACAGGTCGAAAAGGCCAGCTCCTTTCTTTGCTGCTTGCTGTGCTCTGCATAACTATGCACCCAATATGGGACAGGCCTGGCATGATGAGGAGAGACGTCAACAGGATTCCTCCTCGGATAATGAGCACGCTGAGGACCTTCAACAAGAAAGGCGCATGGGAGGGCAGATGGCACCCAGGCTCTGCATGCAGGGCTAGCAGTGAGCTTATCAGACAAAGGCTGTCTGCTCCATAGGAACTGACATGAGCTCTGCAAGCCACACATCACCCTCGCTCACCTGCTGTGCACTAGTCCACATTTGCAGCATCCCTGTGTAAACCATTAGAGGCAGCAGCTGATTGAGCCAATGTCCATGTCACTGCATCTGGGAAGACGCTCATGAGTAATGGTGGCATGGCAATGATGTTATTGTATACGTTGGCTCTCCCGAAGGGCCAACGGTGCAAAGGGATGTGACATTGGCGCTACATGCTGGCACACGTCATTCACACAGAAAAAAGGAAACACATGTTGGTGAGGAACATTTAGTGAAAGATGTGACGCCCGTGAATTCTCATTTGTGTCAGTGTGTTCTCTGTAAACGCTTGCGAGTGCCCCTTCTTGGTGCAACCTCTATGCTAGCAGCCTGACTGGAGGAAGGCTGCTGATCTGATTGCCCTTTGGCTGTGGATGACTTTGATGCTCATACCCTGTGCATACGAGGCCTGGAGGGCTGGGGGAGTACTTGTTCATCCCCTTTCGGCATTGGACCCTTTGACGGCAGATGGCCCCACGGTCATTCACTTCCTCTGTCATCTCCAGCCAGGCTGCCTTGTTCAGGCGGGATGGCCTCTTCTTACCATCACTGGTGAAAAGGACCTCCCGCCTTGCCCACACAGTCTGGAGGAGAGTGATCAGGGAGGCTTCACTGAACTGTGGGGCCACCTTAGAGTATCCCTCTGCCATCCTCAGCCTTTGGCATGGTCCTTTAAATGCAAAGGTGACTCCACCGTGTAACAGCTCTAACTTCTGTCCGCAGGGTTTGTCTTCCATATGTTTGAAAACCAATGCAGGACTATTGAGGAAATCTGCTGCTGTTATGGTTTTTCAACTACTACACATCAACACATGTTCACGAACACTTTGCTTCTGCAGCAACTGATCATAGTTATTGGTGTAATATTTCTAGTTAGCAATGCAACTAGAATATGAACATATTTTCCTGTTTTTTTAACAAAGATCGTTTAATTGCAGTTACATGGATTTTCACATAACAGTTAGCAGAGAAATGAATATAGATTCCAAATGCATATTAGTCTGCGGCCTTTCACAGTCAGATGATTAGAAGCCCATAGTATGTAAATATTCTTCAATTATGGTTTTATTTCTGTTGTGTATTTGCCTTTTTATGGTACATTTAAGTCTCACATCCTGGAATGTGCAAATTTAAGAGTATTCATCCAGGTGTGGCATGCCTACAAGAAGCAATGTTACACTTGAGTGGGAGAAGAGGATCGCAACGTCATAGGACACTGGGACACAGCAGGGTAAGTATGTGGCAGCAAAGCAGAAAGGGCTGGGGTCACTCAGCAGGTCAGGCAGCATCTGTGGAGTGAGAAGCAAGGTTAACTTTCAGATCTGCCGCACAGCTGTCAAAAGGTTCCTCACTGCGCGGGATGCCCCGCCTCACCCTGCGTAATATAGGGGAGGGGGGGCGCGTCACAGTAATGCAAATGAGCCCCCGCGTGTAATATCGCGGGCACACGGTGGCGGTAGCTGAATGTGGGCACACCGCCGAGTTCAAAGGGTTCCTCCGCGGAGCGTGGCGTCCGAATAAAATTCAGGCCCCCATAGTTAACGTTTCAGGCCTTTGATGTGATGAAAGAACACAGACCTGAAATGTTGGGCTTAATTTTCCCAGCCCGTGTTGGCGGAATTGGAGATGGGGGTGGGGGCTGGGATAATAGGGAGGAACTGTGTCAGGATGGCTCCCTGTGCACTCTTGCCACCGGGGAACTTTCGCAAGGGTGGGCTGATAAGTGGAGAAGTGGCTTGGCTGCCCATTTCACATTAGTAAGGCCCCATTTAGGGACAACTTTCTGTCCTCACTGGCATTTTGCCGCTGGCGGAGCCGCCCCCCCCCCGCCATATGTGGAGACCGCCAGCTCAATTGGAGGTGGCTACCCTGCGGCAGGCTTGTGGGCAAGGTGGGTGGGGGGGGGGGGTGGAGTTGCCATCTGAGCCAGTGATGAGGCAGTGGGCAGGAAATGGCCTCAACTGCAGACCACTCCCCTCCGAGGGCCTACTGCCTTTGCCCCTCTGAATTTTTTATTGACATGTAAGCCTCTGAGGGCACCGCCATGTTGAGGTGTCCTGGGGGGGTCTCTGACCTGCCTCAGCAGTGGGGCTGCAGAGGCACTAAAGCTGCCAGCCCTCTGATTGGTCCGGCAGCATCTGGAGCCCGCCCATTGTCCTCCATATCCTGTCAATTCTGTTTTCCTCTCCACAGACACTGCCAGATTTTCTGGGTATTTCCACATTTTCTGTTTCTGTATCTTGACACCATGTGCTTGGTAGGACTAAGGAGGTTTATAAGTACTAAAGAAAGACTTGCATCCTTACATAATGCCTTTAATGATCTCAGGATGTCTCAAAGCACTTTACAGCCAATGAATTACTATTGAAGTGAAGTCTCTGTTGGCACATGGTAACAATGAGTCAAATGGCCAGATAACCTCTTCTAGTTCTGGCAAAAGGGCAATGACCTGAAAGGTTAACTCTGTTTCTCTCTCCACAGATGCTGCCTGACCTGCGGAGTATTTCCAACAGTTTCTGTTTTGATTTTAAATGGCTAGGTAATCTGCTTTTAGTGATGTCAGTTGAGGATGTTGACCAGGACACTGGGAGAAGCCCCCACTCTTCTTCAAATAGCTTCATTGGATTTTTTACATGTATCTGAGAGGGTTCTTCGGACTTGGGTTTAATATCTCATCCAACAGTGTAGCACTCCCTCAGTACTGCACTGGAGTGTCGGTCTGGATTAGCTGCTTAATTCCTGAGATTAGAGTTTGAGCCCAAAACTATCTGACTCAGAAGTAAGAATGGTACCACTGAGCCACGGCTTATCCCAGGGTGCGTCTGCACTATAACTGTACACTAGTGAGGTAGGCTTTAGATTGCCACTGACCTTACAACAGAAATGGAGGCTGGGATTTTATGTGGCCCCCTGAGACAGGGTTGGAGGGGGGGGGGGGGAAGATTATTGCGATGGGTGGGGGGGCCGGCGGGGGCGGAGGGCCCATCGCCTCCCCGTTGCCAAGCAATATTCCAAGAGGCAGGATAGGCCAACGACGGCTTTCTCGCCCAGAAGCCAATTGAGGCCCTTCAGTGGACAATTAATGTCCAATTAAGGGCCTCTTCCCGCCCCTGTGGGATCTTACCAGTGGCGCGGCAGCCTCTGCCACATGGGGAGGATACCTTGTATCACGAGGTGCCCTCCCTGCAGGCTTGCAGGGGGAGGTTCCTTCGTGGGCAAATTGTGGCCCACGGAGGATCCCAACTGGAACTACTTTACCCCCTCCCGGGATTCCCCTCCCCCTGGACTGCACGATCACACCCCCACTCCCCCCGCTCACCGGGGCCTTCTGGACTGGCCCCAGTGACCCCGTCTCACCTACCTCTCGTCTGGGGTTCCAGCGCTGGGCCTGGGTCCGAGCCCTCTGCAGTACCGGCAGTGACCAATGCTCCCAGTGGTGCTGCCGATACTGCAGAGCTGCTGGCCCTCTGATTGGATGGCAGCTGTTGGAGGAGGGATCCCCATCTTTAAAGGGATGGAGATCCCTGCTCATGAAACTTAGAGGTTAAAAGATCGGAGGATCACTCATGGGATGGGTGGGGGGGGGCCCGAGAAGGCCGAGACGGGGTTCCCCTCACTTTTTTGGCCAGGAGCCACGAGCCCCTCCTCCTTAACAAAATCCAACCCAGAAAGTCTGATTCCAGAGTCAGTGCCCCAAATCAAAATCTGTGGAGGAGTTTGTTTGGATCTTTACACCTGATTTACTCTAATGTGAGTTTAGGGCTTTCATTTTAACCTCTGCAGTCTGGGAGGAGTGGGGCAGCTTTGGGTCAGATGCCCATTTTATGCTCTGCTGACTTCAATTGGGGGTAAAATTGGGCAGACTGCAAAATGGTCGTTCGACCCAAAGCCAAATTGTGGCTGCTGCACGGGTTAGGTAGTAGTTATCCGCTTGGTGTGGTGTGAAACTGCAACTGCTTCACTCTGACACACAATGGGCGATGGCAATGCTCCCTTAAGCCAGTTCCCCTTCAACAGCAGTGTGCGGTGTTAGGAAATAACAGTGGCATCTTCCGATAGGTTTCTGAGAATTCGCCTTCCACCTTTCTCGAAGCTCAGCAGATTTTGCTTCAAAAGTGAAACCTGCGAGTTATCCATTTCTCTCGATTTCAGAAAGATGATTCACATGATTTCCTGTTCTGCCAGCGTGGGCTCATAAGGGACGAACAGGAAATGTTGTAAAGCTAAATGACACCACAAAAACACTGTACAAAGAACAGCATCAAATCAGAAGTGAAAATTTGGTTTTCATGTTGCTTGAGTTCACATTTTAAATGCACATTTGTGATTGAACTGAAGGTGGGGAGAGGTGGATAAGGGATAATATGAATTTCTTGTTGTGTTTATCCCTGCTTTGTTATTTGGAGGCCTACGATCATCAGGCTATTTTCACACCAAAGATAATCCAACCACCCATATGCTCAAATACATATGGGCCCAATTTTGACTCCTCCTGCCTGCTGGAAAGCAGGCGAAGGGGGCAAGTTAAAATGAGGACAGCTATTTACCCACTCTAATTCTGCTGCCTTCCTGTCCTGGTCTGATCGTAACTTGTGCTTTAGAGAGGTTTAGAGGGGCAGTGGGCCCTAAATTGCAGTATAATTCAGAGGACTAAGTGGGCGAGCAGTGATGGGACCTTCCCCATCAGGCCTGGTCTGTTCGCTCTGCCATA
The DNA here is from genome assembly GCF_036365525.1 of Heterodontus francisci. Taxonomy (NCBI): domain Eukaryota; kingdom Metazoa; phylum Chordata; class Chondrichthyes; order Heterodontiformes; family Heterodontidae; genus Heterodontus; species Heterodontus francisci. The sequence goes on along the minus strand of NC_090381.1, from coordinate 106,615,489 downwards.
GCTTTGGCATGTTCCACGTGCCGATAGTAAGGGGTGTTACCTTTGTCTTCTTTATACTTGTTGTTCAACTGCTGTAATGGGATCTCCGTTAGTCACGGTAAACTGGTCAGGGTAGGCGATGCCGACAATGTTTAGGGCACCTTTTCTAGCTGCTTCTTCATGCCACGAAGTTGAGCAGTGTAATCCTAAAGAGGGCTGCTCAGTCGCTCAGGGAACTGCCAAAGTCCACCACCACATCAATCTGGTAGAAGATGACCTGTGTGCAGGGTTATGTCTGCAGCTTCCAGTGTATCCTCGCCCACTGTTTCTTCACTCACTCAACACCACAGGACCTGAAGGCTGAATGTGAATGAATTGGTGGATGATGCCATGACTTGCACATGAAAATAGATTAGAGAGAGGAAGAGTTGCGCAGAGTCAACCTCACTCTCTCGTCCAGGCACATCTGTGTTTAGTGGCAAGGCAAAGTCGAGATGGCTGGAGGTGACCCCTGTGGATGACCTTGATATCTTGAGTGCCTGACCTTGCTCTCAGCTCTCCACAATGCTTTGCTTAGTTGCCCTTATGGCCATTTAGTTTGGGTTGAGCTCTTCCACCCACTCCGCCAAGTAAGCCTTCACATGCAAGGATGGGCAAATCCAAACTCACCAGGGGATACATATCAGCTGCCCTCAGCTCATTTTGCCCGCCTGTCGAGACGGCTTTCTGGGGCATGGCCACTGTCGCATGCAAACAGCTACTTGAAGCCACAGATGAGAGCTGTGTGCTGGTGAGGACCAGCGAAAGGTGAACAACTCCAAAGAGAGCAACAAGATCCTCCTTTTCAGAAGTACTAGCCCTTTCAGACACACCCCAGGCCAGATCAGCTGGGAAGTATATAGTAAGCTAGAAGAGGGGCAGAAGTATAACTTCAGTTTCAGGAAGGTATCCTATTAAGTTACTTCCAGGTTATTGGTTCTTAAGGAGTGAGGAAGTGTTAAGAATTAAGCATTATAGTTCCTTAAACTAGGCACTGATGCTACAGAAAGCTGCTGAGTCATATCCAACCTCGATATATGGCCTCTCTTAGTGACTTCAGATTGGTCATCCTTGTGAGGCATTTTGGAAATCTGGAAAATAAACTGCTTGGAAATTGTTAAATTGTTGGATGCGTTGTCATTTATATACCTGCAGCAGATTTATGTCATTACATAGAATTACAATGTGCATTCTTATATTTGACCCACTAAAAAGGAAAGGGGGAGAGAGGTAAATATCAAAAATGTGAGAAAGAGGAAATCTGGCTCTGGGGTATCTACCTCTATCCAGGGTAGGGTATCTACCTTGAACTGTAGAGTCATCGGCTGTCCCTCAATTTGAGGATAACGTCTACTCAAGGTTGTTAGTTTCTGCCACGGGTCTTCAGGTGACTCAGCAGGCCGATTCTCGACCCGCAGATCTTTGGGCACATGGGGCAGGGCGTCCATGAGGTAGTGGGATCCGGAGTGCAGGATTGGCTTCCTTTTCCTTCCTTCTCTGCCGTCACTCTGCTTCATCATTAAGGCGTTTGGACTCAAAGCATGATACAGCTTGATGGACAAGTTGCCGCCATTTTGAAGGATTGGTAGCAGGTTCCTCCCGGTCATCACTGTAGAGTATCATACGCTATAATGAATGGTCCACAAAATCCTTTCCCTCCTCTCTCCACGCTGCCTTCAGCATCCAGATGTACTGGTATTGCAGATTATAATGGCTTCAGTTTGAGAAAGGCAGCACTTTCTTCTGATGAAGGGCCCAAGTGGATGAGTTGGGACTCTATATTAAGATCTTTATCATTAATCATGTGTTTTTTTTTGCCTAATCTGATATTAATTAATGTTGGAATGTTGCCTAATTCCAGGATAATGCTTTCTCTGAAATATCTGTAACATCAACAATCCTTGCTCCCAACTTAGTACCAACCCAGACTGCTGTATGATAAATCCTTAAGACTACAAGTGATGTAGACCAGATGGCTCCATATGCAGACAGGCATTAAGTGTATCTATTTCATGGACTTTTGAACTTCAAGGAGTTCTGCATTGCCCATAAATTGTTGATTCATTACTTAAGGCCTGTTCTTCACACATGTTAAGAATTTTAAATATAATGTAGGCAAACCTGCATTTATACAGCGGCTTCTACGACCTCAGGATGTCTCAAAGCACTTTACAGCCAGTGAAGCACTTCTGAAGGGTAGTTACAGTTGTAATGTAGGAAATGGAGCAGCCAATTTGCACACAGTAAGCTCCCACTTAACAGCTCTGTGATAATGACCAAATAATCTGTTTTGGGAATGTTGGTTGAGGAATAAATATTGACCAAGATACTGAGGAGAAATCTCCAAATAGAGCCATGGGATCTTTTACATTCGCCTGGTTTAATGTCTCACCCAGAAGACAGTGCCTCCGACAGTGCAACAACAACAACAACTTGCATTTATACAGCACCTTCAATGGAGTAAAACTTCCCAATATACTTCACAGGAGCGATTATCAAAGAAAATTTGACATTCCCTCACTGGGAGTGGCAGAGCAGATTCTGTGCTCATCATTGGATTGGGGCTTGAACCCCAAGACTTTCTGACGGACATATCAGATAGGGATGGGAAAATGGAACTCGCTCCTGATCCCATTCCATTGGGCCTGGTGAGGAAGCAAACAGCTGCAGATGCCAGATAAGATCAGCATTGGTTGTGATGCCCCTGTGGTCAAATGTCTGACCCGTGTTTCTTATCTAGACTTAAAAATTAAGAATGCCTGCTGGGCGGTGAGCTACCAAAGGAAGATTGATGGCCAGCAACTTACATCCCAGCACAAATGAGCACCTTCATCTCAGAAAGGGAAACAGGCACGCAATGCCTGTTATCAGTTGGCAATTGGAATGGCAACAGACTTTGTTTAGAACCTATTCTCCTATCTAGAGTTATCCCGGTTTCAGGACAATATTGCTTTGTTTGGAGGAACCCCACCCACTCCCCTGAGTGTCCATTAATAAATTGAAGCCCATAGACCAGGAAGGCCCCAGACAGGCTCCTTGACCACGCCGAGTTAATCGATCACAACCAGGCCAGTGGTAGCGACACTGTAGTTAGACTCCAGAGCTCTAGGTCAAGGAGAGGGATCCCTTTCATTATCAGTTTAAAAAAAGAAAAACTTGTATTTATATAGTGACTTTCATGTCCACCAGATGTCTCAAAGTACTTTACACCCAATGAAGTACTGTCGAAGTATAGTCACTGTTGTAATGTAGGAAATGCATCAGCCAATTTGCGCACGGCAGGCTCCCACAAATAGCAATGTGATAATGGCCAGATAATCTGTTTTTGAAGGATAAATGTTGGCCAGGACACCAGAGCTAACTCCTCTGCTCTTCTTCAAAATAGTGCCATGGATCTCTTACATTCACCTTGGAGAACAAACAGGACCTCAGTTTAAAGTCTCATCTGAAAGGCAGCACTTGCAACAGTGCAGCATTCTATCAGTACTGCACTGGAGTGTTGGTTTGATTTTGGAAGTGGACCTTGAACCCGTAACTTTCCTGACTCAGAGACAAGTTTACTACAAGCTGAGCCACAGCTGATGCAATCAAGTCCTTCAAAAAACCCCTACTTGCAAGTGCAGATGCGCAGGCACCAGCAAGCTGAATTTTTAATGGGAGTTCCCTCGATCTCCCATGCTGGACTAGTAGAAACAGCAAAGCAGGTTCAGAAAGAATCAGGCCAGGCTGTGGTGCATCCTGAGTCTGACAATACCTATTGTGGGGGTTCGTTCATGTTTAAAGGACACTTGGGATCCACAGCAAGAAGAGCCTTGGGCAGTGGGACCGACTGGGAGAGAAAGAAGATCTCATCTAAGGATAGTCAGTTTTCAAGATGTCGTGATTTAGTTGCTTGTCTGGAAACACTGGGGCGAATGAGGATGTGTTAGGAATGTGTTTATTATCTGAGATGGTGAGATTGATAGGTTTTTACTTGGAAAGGGTATCAAGGCAAAGGAAGCAAAGACAGTTAAATGGGGTTGAGGTGGAGATCAGCCACGATCTAACTGAAAGGCGGAGGAGGCTCGAGTGGGCTGAATGGCCTTCTCCTGTTCCAATGGAGGATTTAAGATACCTTTTAACGAAGGGAAAAGGAATTCTGCTGGTTTACATTCCTCCTTCAACCAACTCCAACTAAAATAGCTTAACTGACTATTCATCTCATTGTTGTTCGTGGGATCTTGCTGTGCACAAAATGGCTACCGCAGTTGCCTAAGTAGCAAGTTGCTGCATTTCAAGGTAATGCCTTGAGAGGCATAATGAGATGCTGTGCACATTCAAGTCTCTCTAAAGAGAAATTCAGCCTAAGGCACCAATATATTCTCCACTCCTCCACCGCTGTTTGTTTAATCAGTTCATTTGAATAAAATAAACTACAGCAGTGCTGCCAACGTGACTTTTACCGTTTCCATAGGAACTGAAGGTTGCCAGACTCTCGTACTACATCGGATCTGCATCTGTTACAAAGGATTCAGCAAATGCTAACAAGAAAGAGAATTGCTTTGGTCATTGTGAGTACCAACACCCACTGTGTTTGTCAGAATTTTCATCAGTCGATATTTCCAGTGAAATCATAAAATGAACATGCACACAAACTTAGTAACAGATTAGAGCAATGCTTCAGAAATGTGTGCACAATATTACTATGTATTAATCCTACTCTCCGAGTTTGGTTACCAGCTCGGAGCCAACGTTTGTGATTTTAACCAGCTCTACTGGTCAGGCAGCAAAAGACAATCACCCACAGCAGGCGGGGTCTTTCGCCACACGGGCATGTTGGTTCCCGATGACATCATTGGGACCCATTGATGGCTTTGGGACCTGACTGCAATTTTAACTCGGCTTGAATGGGGAAGTCATTATGGTTTTCTCACCAAGTGAATCCAGTAAGAGGGGGATGTGGGGCCAGTAAAGGCCAATCCCACCATCTACCTGGAGCCAGCAGGTGGCCACTGGGCCAGCAATGTTTCCATCGCTTCCCACCCATTCCGAGCAGGAAGTTGGCTGGTGGGATCTCAAATGCGATCCAGGTCTTTCTGGAGCAATGGGTGAGTTTTCAACTCACCTCACTACCCAACTTCACCCAAATTCCACAAGGAGTTAAAAGTGGTGCATATATAGGACCTGGATCAACTCCCCCATAGTGTCATTAAGATGGAGTCTGAGTGACAAACTCTTTCTGGCTTTGACAAATGGGACCCATCCCTTTTGAGGCAGTAACAACATCTCGATTTCAGTTTGCATATAAATCAATGGGTTTGACACCTCATTTGGGTGTACAACAAGACACGATCACAGGGCAGATCACAGGAGAGTGCCAAGCCTTGCATTGGCACAAACATCAGTTTACAATTTTGCCATTAAGGATAGGGAGTGACGGAAATGCTGGGAGGCACTCCTTCGATTCTGGATCTTGCACATCCTTTGTTTCTATTGCTCCACCATTGACGGCCGTGCCTTCAGCTGCCTTGGCCCTAAGCTCTTGAATTCACTCCCAAAACCACTTCACATCTCTATCCCTCTCTTCTTCTTTAAGACCAAGCATTTGCTCATCTGGCTTAATATCGCTTCATATGGCGCAGTGCCAAATTTTGTCTGATTATGCTGCTATGAAGCGCTTTGGGACGTTTTACTGTGTTAAAGGCATTATGTAAAGGCAAGTTGTTGTTAAGACAGTACACAAACACTGGATGCTCATCATCCAATCTAAGCAAGAGCCAAATGCAGATGTACAGCCAGAGAAACGTATCATCACATGTAACAGTGGGGATATCGGGAAGGCAAAAGAGTTACCTTCCCTGTCTCAGCATTATTCGACGTGCATTACAGCAGTGCCTCGATAATCCTGTGCCAAAGGACAAGCCTTTTACGAAGATCCTCTTCTCATGATCCTCTGATTCCAGGTGAATTCACTTGGTGAAGTTGCTAATATGCAAAACCTGATAGCTCGATTGAAAGATAGGAACATAGGAAATAGGAGTAGGAGTAGGAGTAGGCCTTTTGGCCCCTCAAGACTGCTCTGCCATTCAACTAAATCATAGCTGATCTTCTACCTCAACACCATTTTCCCGCACTATCCCCGTATCCCTTGATATCTTTAATATCTATAAATCTATCAATATCTGTCTTGAATATATTCAATGACTGAGCCTCCACAGCCCTCTGAGGTAGAGAATTCCACAGATTCACCACCATCTGAGTGAAGAAATTCCTCCTCATCTCAGTCCTAAATGGCCTACCTCTTATTCTGAGACTGTGTCCCCTGGTTCTAGACTCCCCAGCCAGGGGAAACATTCTTCCTGCATCAACCCTGTCAAGCCCTGTAAGAATTTTGTATGCTTCAATGAGATCACCTCTCATTCTTCTCGACTTGAGAGAATACAGGCCCAGTCCCCTCAATCTCCTCTCATAGGACAATCCCGCCATCCCAGGAATCAATCTGGTGAACTTTCGCTGGACTCCCTCGATGGCAAGAATATCATTCCTTAGGTAAGGACACCAAAACTGCACACAATACTCCAGGTTTGGCCTCCCCAAGGCGCTATACAATTGAGCAAGACTTATTTACTCCTGTACTCAACTCCTCTTGCAATAAAGGACAACATACTGTTATGAAATTGCTCTGTTTTGTTAAGTATATTTTTTGAGGATTCATTTTTGAAAGATTGAAGAAACGTTAAATTTTGGGGTTTTCAAAGGGGGTTATGTAAAGGCCACTTGACTTTGAAAAACAGTCCCTGGAAACTTTCTTTAAAAGGGGCACTGAGAGGCCTTGTAAGGAAAACAATCCTTTCCGAGAAACTACCTAACGTCCACCAACAACAACAAGCCTTTCCAGGAAATCACTTGACTTCCAGCTCAATAAACAACAGGAAATCTTGTACACCTGGAGAAGTTGATTACAAAGGAGTAACAGGTCAAGATTGATGGAGGTCAAAAGGTTGACCTCCAGTTGTCGGTTTCACTTTTGAATTGTTTTAAATTGGGGTTGAAATGTATAAAAAGGAAGAGTAGAGAACTTCCAATCGAGAGAAGAGAATTCCCAAGGAAGGAGAGAAGACCAAAGCCCAGCTCAGCTTTCCAGCACCTCTCTAAAAGACCCTGTGAAGTCCACTATGTCAACTCATCTCATCTCCTGTCTTTGAATAAAAGCATGCTAAATTAATTAGAACTCTAAAAACAAAAATCCCTTTATTTTTCTGGTTAACTGGTGTGTGTGTGTGAGTGTGAGGGGCTAAGGTAAAAAGGGAACTTTAATATTTCAATCTGTATGTTTATGCTTTACTTCATTACTGGTTAAGACTTGTTTTATAATAAACTGATAATTTTGTTGATTATTAAAGAAACCTGGTTGGTGTGGTTTATTCTGGGAAAAAATAAGAGTCTATGATTGAAGTTGGAAAAAGTTTAAATATTTGTTGTGTCCTGTGGAGAAGTGCAACTAGAATAAACAGTGCACTCTTCCTGCATTGGTCGTAACAATATTAATTCTACAGCTTTATTTTTCTTGCCAGATTTCTCTTTCCCTCTCCTTCAGGTGCTGATTCCTGACTGGAGCCTGATTGGTATGCTACTAACCTCCCTTGGATATCTTTTCCATGTGGTCATTCTCCCTCAAGGGGACATTGCAGTGGAGTTTAATCCTGTTGACGAGTGCAGAGTTCAAGTAGAAGAATTGGCCAGTGATTGGGAGCAGGAACCTGGATGGATTTCCTCCCCCTTCCCTATGCCAGCACTGTTAGGCAAGGCTATCAAGGGATGTGGAGCTCAGGCAGGTAAATGGTGTTGTGGTACAGACTAACAATGATCAATTTGAATGGCACAGCAGGCTTGAGGTGTTAAATGGCCTCCTCCTGTTTCTACGTTCCGAAAATTGTAAAGGTAAGCACTTATTTGAATACATTTAGAATAAATTGTAATAGTTTATCAGGTCTTTCCTGAACTATAAAACGTGTTACATAATTTGTGCATTCCCAATTTACATCACTCCACCACTGGCAGCCATGCTTTCAGTTGCCTAGGCCCTAAGCTCTGAAATTCCCTCCCTAAATCTCTCCATCTCTCGACCTCTTTCTCCTCCTTTAAGACACTCCTTAAAACCTATGTCTTTGGCCAAGTTTTGGTCACCTGTCTTAAAATCTCTTTATGTGGCTCGGTGTCAAATTTTGACTGAAAACACTCTTATGGAATGCTTTGGGATGTTTTACGACAACCATGGCACTATATAAATGCAAGTTGTCTAAACATTTTTTGATCCTTACAATTTTTCTCCTGTTCCTATCTGGAGGACAGTCCTGCTGAGCTACAGGCACTGGCTGCTGTTCATGTACCTTGAGGGAGTGACCAACCTAACTGGGCTATATCTTACCTGAGAATGCTGACACTGGGAGAGAAAGAGTTGACCCTGATAGAAATGTACGGGGATATTATTGAAGGCAGTGCTGCTTTAAGGCGACAAGTCGCTTGGGGAATGACTAGAAAATTGGTGTTGAACACAAGATAAAATTGTGATCTATGGGTTTGAGGATTAATTCCTCTCTATCTGCATTGTTCTACATTTTGTGTACTTAAAGATGACAAGGACAGAACCATTAAAAATGAGAAGTGTGAGAATTAATTGCTGAATTAATTTTAATTAGGGAAAGTTAATATTTCTATCTTTGAGGTTCTGACTGGCTGAAATTAATGCTCTTCATGTTTCTCAACACTTGTGCACAGTTCTGGTCTCCATATTATAAAAAGGATAAAGAGGTGCTGGAGAAGATGCCAAAGAAGATTTACAAAGATGATCCCAGAACTGAGAAAGTTTGACCAGGCTGGGTCTCTTAACTATAGAAAACAGAAAGTTGAAGGGTGACCTAATAGGGTCTTTAACATTCTGAAGGGGTTTGATAGGATAGACATAGAGAAGATAATTCCACTTGGGGCAGATTCCAAACTAAGGGGTCATAAATATAAGATAGTTATTAATATTTACTAATAAATCCAACAAGCAGCTCAGGAGGATCTTCTTTAGATCCAGAGTGGTTAGAGCTTGCTACAACAAGGAGTAGTTGGGGTGAATAGCATAGATGCCTTGAAAGGGAAGCTAGATAATCACATGAGGGAGAAAAAAAAGAAGGATATGCTGATAGGATTAGTAGATATAGGGTGGGAGGAGGCTTGTGTGGAGGATAACACCATCACAGACCAGTTGGGCTGAATGGCCTGTTTCCGTGCTGTAAATTCAATGTAATTCGACATAACACTGGAGAACCAAACATTGACATCTGGATACAGGGAAGATGGGAGGGGAGAGGGGTTCCTATTATAGGATTTAGAGAGAAGTATCTGTAATTGGGAATGCCAGTTGTAGTGTTCAATGGTTTCATTGATCTGGGTTTAATTGTATTAGTCTGTTCACTGATCAGTATTCACTGTGCTTGATTGCTTAAGCCAATGTGTGGAACTTAAGAGTTTATGAAACTGAAACTTAAAGAGACAGGCTGGAATGTTTTAGTAAACACAAGACTGTTTTGAAAGACATTGTACTGAAATCATGTAAATGCTGAGATATTTTAAAGTACTGTGAATAAACCTGATTTAGAACTAGTGTCATATCTGCACTGCTCTGAGATTAACCAGATATATAAAATATCCAGCCAACAGGTGAATACATAACAACAATTGTAATTTGAGTATTGCTGAAAATAGAGACATGTTGTCGAAACTTTTTGTCTTGCACTCATCAGGACAATCGCAAGAATAACCAATGTAAGGAAAAACAACAACTTATACTGCACGAGAAGAGAGTGCTTATTGGTTGGCAATATTGAACTCTGATTGGTATCAACAAAATGCATGCCATTCTTAATGACGAGTCCAAATTCGTATCCATTGGACCTGCTGCTCCATATGACCAGCCAGCCTTGCTCGAAAGTAAGCTAAAAAAAGTTGTGCTGGACTTGTGTAAGAACAATGAGCTGCCAGGTGATATATATAACAGGGTTCATCCTTACGGCTCGCTGCCTCCGCGTATGTATGGGCTGCCCAAGTGATGTCCCTCTATGCCCTATCTTATCTATGACTGGTTCTGCACAACATGAATTGGCCAAATGGTTGGGCGAATTATGACAACCAGTTCTGAGCAAGTTCTCTGCACACAAAGTGAAGGACTCTTTCACATTTGCGAAGACCATACAGGACTTGCACATCGATAGCAATGCCATGTCCATGCGCTCATTTGACATTGCTAGCCTAATCACCAATGTACCAAATAAGGAAGCCATAGATATTTGTGCTGCAGCACTATAGCATGGCCATCCAGACCCACCACCTTTGCGTGACTCAGTATTCATTGAGCTTATGAACTCGACAACTCGCGCAGTTGAGTTTTAACGACACCATGTATGCCCAAATAGCTGGTGTTGCTATGGGATCCCCTCTAGGCCCAGCTCTCACAAACATCTCTGTTGGGTTCCATGAGAAACGTGTCTTTGATGGAATGATACCTAACCTCCTACCTTTTGCATATTTCCAATATATAGAAGATATGTTTGCTATATTTGAATCCGCAGCTGCATGCAATAATTTCCTTACATGCCTTAATGGGCTCCATCCCGCGCTCAAATTTACCTTTGAAATGGAACAGTCAAATGAACTCCCTTTCCTTGACGTACTAGTTGAGAAATCTGTTAAGGTGTTCTCTACCTCAGTCTACCGCAAACCTACCTTCACTGGTTGGGATTCTTACAGTTCCACGTGCTACAAGATTGTCCTTATCGGCAACCTTGTAAATAGGGCCCATGCCATTTGCTCACCATGCAAGCTTGATGCTGAAATCAGGCGAATCAAAGACATCCTGTGTGACAATGGCTACCCTGATCAGATCATTTCTCGCTGTATATCGCGCAAACTTATGAATGGGCCGAAGGCCGTCTTTTACGGCCCTGAAACGTGCCCAGTCTACCTCAAATTACCCTGGAAGGGTAATGTATCCGAAAAATTTGAGCAACTGGTAAAGCTAGTTGTTTCACACGCTACTATGCAGTAGCAACACGTGTGGTGTTTGCTGCTAATAGGATACTGCCGTCAAACCAAAAAGACGTTCTGCCTATCACACAAATGAGTAATGTGACATATCAATTTCATTAGGGACCAAAGTGGCAATCTGTGTGTGGAGCCGGAGGATGTGGGTGAGGTTTTAAATGATTACTTTTCATCTGTGTTCACTATGGTGAAGGATGATGTAGGTGTAGAGATCAGGGAGGGGGGTTGTGATATACTTGAACAAATTAACATTGAAAGGATGGAGGTATTAGCAGTTTTAGTGGGCTTAAAAGTGGATAAATCCCCAGGCCCAGATGAGATGTATCCCAGGCTGCTATGCGAGGCAAGGGAGGTGATTGCAGGGGCTCTGACACAAATTTTCAAATCCTCTCTGGCCACAGGAGAGGTGCCAGAGGACTGGAGGACAGTGAATGTGGAACCATTATTCAAGAAGGGTAGTAGGGATAAACCAGGTAATTACAGGCCGGTGAGTCTAACATCAGTGGTAGGGAAACTATTGGAAAAAATTCTGAGGGACAGGATTAATCTTCACTTGGGGAGGCAGGGATTAATCAAGGATAGTCAGCATGGCTTTGTCATGTCTAACAAATTTGATTGAATTTTACAAGGAAGTGACTAGGTGTGTAGATGAGGATAAAGCAGTTGATGTAGTCTACATGGACTTCAGTAAGGCTTTTGATAAGGTCCCACATGGGAGATTGGTTAAGAAGGTAAGAGCCCATGGGATCCAGGGCAATTTGGCAAATTGGATCCAAAATTGGCTTAGTGGCAGGAGGCAGAGGGTGATGGTCGAGCGTTGTCTTTGCGAGTGGAAGCCTGTGACCAGTGATGTACCGCAGGGATCGATGCTGGGACCCTTGCTGTTTGTAGTGTACATTAATTAGACATGAATGTAGGAGGTATGATCAGTAAGTTCGCAGATGACACAAAAATTGGTGGTGTCGCAAATAGTGAGGAGGAAAGCCTCAGATTACAGGATGATATAGTTGGGCTGGTAAAATGCGCCGAGCAGTGGAAATTAGGATTTAATGCTGAGAAGTGAGAGGTGATGCATTTTGGGAGGACTAACAAGGCAAGGGAATATACAATAGATGGTAGGACCCGAGGAAGTACAGAGGGTCAGAGGGACCTTGGTATATTTGTCCATAGATCACTGACGGCAGCAGCACAGGTAGATAAAGTGGTTAGGAAGGCATATGGGATACTTGCCTTCATTAGCCGGGGCATAGAATATAAGACCAGGGAGGTTATGATGGAGCTGTATAAGACACTAGTTAGGCCACAGCTGGAGTATTGTGTGCAGTTCTGGTCCCCATACTAAAGGAAGGATGTGATTCCACTGGAGAGGGTGCAGAAGAGATTCACCAGGATGTTGCCTGGGCTGGAGCATTTCAGCTATGAAGAGAGACTGGATAGGCTAGGGTTGTTTTACTTAGAGCAGAGAAGGCCGAGGGGGGACCTGATTGAGGTATACAAAATTATTAGGGTCATTGATAGGATGGATAGGAAGAAACTTTTTCCTTTAGCGGCAGTGTCAATAACCAGGGGGCATAGATTTAAGGTAAGGGGCAGGAGTTTTAGAGGGGATTTGAGGAAAAACCTTTTCACCCAAAGGGTGGTTGGAATCTGGAACACACTGCCTGAAGGGGTGGTCGAGGCAGGAACCCTCACAACATTTAAGAAGTATTTAGATGAGCACTTGAAATGCCATAGCATACAAGGCTAAGGGCCAAGTGCTGAAAAATGGGATTAGAATAGTTAGGTGCTTGATGGCCGGTGCGGACACGATGGGCCAAAGGGCCTGTTTCTGTGCTGTATAACTCTATGACTCAATGCCAGTGATGCTAGGTATATAGGCCATATGTCCCAAAGACTGGCAGATCGTATCAAACAACATGTCCCTTCTGGTGTACGCAACGGACAAGGTACGGGCCGTACCCAACCAGCCCGTGCTTGCAAAACTCAAAACACAGTGTGCAACATTAGATGTGATTCTGCAATTGAACAACAAAGAACAAAGAACTAAGAACAGTACAGCACAGGAACAGGCCATTCGGCCATCCAAGTCTGTGCCGATCTTGATGCCTGCCTAAACTAAAACCTTTTGCACTTCCGGGGACCGTATCCCTCTATTCCCATCCTATTCATGTATTTGTCAAGATGCCTCTTAAACGTCGCTATTGTACCTGCTTCCACCACCTCCCCTGGCAGCAAGTTCCAGGCACTCACCACCTTCTGTGTAAAGAACTTTCCTCGCACATCCCCTCTAAACTTTGCCCCTCTCACCTTAAACCTATGTCCCCTAGTAACTGACTCTTACACCCTGGGAAAAAGCTTCTGACTATCCACTCTGTCCATGCCGCTCATAACTTTGTAAACCTCTATCATGTCGCCCCTCCACCTCCGTTGTTCCAGTGAAAACAATCCGTGTTTATCCAACCTCTCCTCATAACTAATGCCCTCCAGACCAGGCAACATCCTGGTAAACCTCTCTGTACCCTCTCCAAAGCCTCCATGTCCTTCTGGCAGTGTGGCGACCAGAATTGCACGCAATATTCTAAGTGTGGCCTAACTAAAGTTCTGTACAGCTGCAGCATGACTTGCCAATTTTAATACTCTATGCCGCGACCGATGAAGGCAAGCATGCCGTATGCCTTCTTGACTACCTTATCCACCTGCGTTGCCACTTTCAGTGACCTGTGGACCTGTATGCCCAGATCTCTCTGCCTGTCAATACTCCTAATGGCTCTGCCATTTACTGTATACTTCCCACCTGCATTCGACCTTCCAAAATGCATTACCTCACATTTGTCCGAATTAAACTCCATCTGCCATTTCTCCGCCCAAGTCTCCAACCGATCTATATCCTGCTGTATCCTCTGACAATCCTCATCATTATCCGCAACTCCACCAACCTTTGTGTCGTCCGCAAACTTACTAATCAGACCAGCTACATTTTCCTCCAAATCATTTATATATACTACAAAGAGCAAAGGTCCCAGCAGTGATCCCTGCGGAACACCATTAGTCACATCCCTCCATTCAGAAAAGCACCCTTCCACTGCTACCCTCTGTCTTCTATGACAGAGCCAGTTCTGTATCCATCTTGCCAGCTCACATCTGATCCCGTGTGACTTCACCTTTTGTACCAGTCTGCCATGAGGGATCTTGTCAAAGGTTTTACTGAAGTCCATATAGATAACATCCACTGTCCTTCCTTCATCAATCATCTTTGTCACTTCCTCAAAAAACTCAATCAAATTAGTGAGACATGACCTCCCCTTCACAAAACCATGCTGCCTCTCACTAATAAGTTCGTTTGTTTCCAAATGGGAGTAAATTCTGTCCCGAAGAATCCTCTCTAATAATTTCCCTACCACTGACATAAGGCTCACCGGCCTATAATTTCCTGGATTATCCTTGGTACCCTTCTTAAACAAAGGAATAACATTGGCTATTCTCCAGTCCTCTGGGACCTCACCTGTAGCCAATGAGGATGCAAAGATTTCTGTCAAGGCCCCAGCAATTTCCTCCCTTGCCTCCCTCAGTATTCTGGGGTAGATCCCATCAGGCCCTGGGGACTTATCTACCTTAATGCTTTGCAAGACACCCTAACCCCAGAATACTGAGGGAGGCAAGGGAGGAAATTGCTGGGGCCTTGACAGAAATCTTTGCATCCTCATTGGCTACAAGCCTGTTACCTTTACATCTTTCCAAAATCTGTCTAAATATCTGCTCCTCTACCTCCCGCTGGCTGTTGGGAGGCCTGTAGAAAACCCCCAACATCGTGACTGCACCCTTCCTATTCCTGAGCTCCACCCATATTGCCTCGCTGCACGACCCCACTGAGGTGTCCTCCGGCAGTATAGCTGTGATATTCTCCTTAACAAGTAATGCAACTCCCCCACCCCTTTTACATCCCCCTCTATCCCGCCTGAAGCTTCTAAAATTTGCTAATTAATCCACAGTGTGCTAAGCATTATGCTGACAACCAATTTAAGATTGTCAGTAGGGTTTGCAGTGTGGCGCATTTGCGTGTACTGGAAGCTACATATATTAACACACAGGGCCCTATGCTTTTCAGACAGAAAGAACATGTACAAACGTTGCGCCTATTCCAGCTGAAAATAAGTGACAGCCATTCGCTGGTTCATTCCTCAAGGCAATGCCTTGACCAATCAGAGTCAAGCTGCCTGATTTAAATTTTAAAAAAGCTTGGCAGTTAACAGTCAGTCACCAATTTAAACTGGTGCATTCTCCATGGCAAAGTCTCTACCAGTCAGAGTTCATTTGCCAACCAATCAGCACTCTCTTCTCATGCAGTAAAAGTTGTTGTTTTCCCTTACATTGGTTATTCTTGCTTATTGTCCTGATGAGTGCAAGACGAAAAGTTTCAACAACATTTTCAGCAATATTCAAATTCTATATTACTAAATGACTAATTATAATTGGTGAAATTAAGGGGAATCCAGTCCACTTCCACCTTTCTGCTCCCAGCATCGGTATCCAGATC
Source organism: Heterodontus francisci (assembly GCF_036365525.1). Taxonomy (NCBI): domain Eukaryota; kingdom Metazoa; phylum Chordata; class Chondrichthyes; order Heterodontiformes; family Heterodontidae; genus Heterodontus; species Heterodontus francisci. The sequence goes on along the minus strand of NC_090381.1, from coordinate 106,599,870 downwards.
CTGTGTGCATCTCTGATTTCCATCACTGCACCGTTGGCAGCCTTTCCTTCAGCTCATGTAGCTTCAAAGCTTGGGAATTCCCTCCCTCAACCTGTCAGCCTCTCTACTTCTCTTTCCTTCTTTAAGATACTCTTTAAAACCTACTTCTTTGACCAAGCTTTTGGTCAGCTGTCCTAATAGCTCCTTATGTGGCTCAGTGCCAAATTTTGCCTGTTAATGCATCTATGAACCACCTTGAGAGATTATCCTACTATAGATGCGCTATACAAATGCAAGCTGTTGTTGATTCACAGATTCTGGAGGATGCATAAGGAAATCCCTAAAAAATCAGATTACTGTCCAAACAAAACCCGTGAGAAACACACCACGAACACGTCAGAAAAGTTTTGGGGAAATTCATTGAATGCCATGTACTCTTTCTGTTGCGGTAGATATGTTACCAAGAAATGTTTCACGTGATAATAATGTAGTTTGCCTTCAGGTAGCTGACATTGTCTTTCCGAATTTCGGAAAGGATCATTTGATGGATTTCGATTCCTCTAGACATGAGAAGGTGAAGGGTTTGCTGATTGAGTTGTTTAAAATGATGAAGGGAATGGACAGGAAATGACTCTTTCATCTACCAAGAGGAATGCAGAATAAAGGGCTGCAGTCTTAGAATTATGAGACAAATTAGTTATAAGATTAGAAGATATAAATATAGAATTACATTGGTTTAATAACTAATGGTCATAGATAGGGGAGATGAGGAAATTCTTTTCACTCAGAGGGTTGTCAGGATCTGGAATATTCTACCTGAGAAGGTGATGGAAGCTGATTCCATACATAATTTTAAAGGGAGTTGGACAGGTACATGAGAATCAGGAATGTACAGGGTTACAGAAAAAAGCAGAGATATGGGACTAAGCACCAGCACAGACACAGTGGGCTGAAAGGCCACCTGGCTATAAGTTTCCATGATTCTATGATGACTCTGCTAGTTAAAAGTGAATCAAGGAAAAGCTTCTTTGCGAGAGGATGGATTCACAGTATAAATGGAGAATCGACTTAAAAAAGGGGATGGATATCTGCTTTTGAAGTGAACATTTTAAAGGATGTAGTAGGGAGGGAAACTGAGTTGAAGAGATAGAGCTCTGATGCTGAGCCAAATAGCAGAGCAGGCCTAACGCCCATAATGGCCTACATTTCTAATGTTCCCACCTCGTTGACAACATTTCAGTATTCACATGAGATCCTTAGGAGAGTGCCAGTATTTGCAGGGGATTACCTACTCAGATAAATTTGAAAACCACTTCTCTACAGTGCCAACAACACGTCAACAATGTGCTTAAACCCCAGTCTCCACATCTCAAATACACCAGTTCATTCCTTGCTTCTGAAACCAGCTACCTTTATAGGCTCTTAAAGTCAGCCAGCTAATGAGTCCTGAAGTGTGGGCACGTTTCAGTTATGAATCAATGGCTACTAGGAACAGGGACAGGGGCTGCCAAAACTCATTGCAGTGCCATTAGATGTTAAATTTCCCTTCTCCAATCAGGATTTGAAGCTAGATGCCAGAGGTGAAAGGACAATATATTCTTCTCCTAGTGCATTAATGCTTTTGGGGCAAAAAAAAAAGTCCGATTTGAATCTCCCTTCTGTGCAATAAAACATGGAAATGACTTCAGTCTCTGTGTATTTTTCTAACAGTTTGCTCAGCTGTGTAGTTTTTATAAAAATGCTTCTAAAATATGGCTTATACCAGCAGTGAGCTTGCCTGTTTATTTAATGATCTGTAATGATTTTTATTTTTCTTAATGCATATGTGTGGAAAGATGCTGAAAAACAAGCTGGCTATTGTGTACAATCTCCCTTTGAATGATTGCTAACTGCCTTCAGGCTAAACATCCCATGACTACACTTGTGGTTTAAAAAAAAATTCATGTAATCATTGACTTCTGGTATGCGTCATGTACTTTTCAAATGATCTGCCAATGTCAGCAAGCATGTGGATACTCAGCACTGGGTGAAATAATTCAAACTCGCCACACACTCCCTGATCTGTGTAAGAGCGCCTGACATTCCTGCAGAAATACGGGCAGGGGAGTATAATCACAGGGTCTGCTGCACTGCCCACTGATTAACCTGTAGCACTCTCTCTCTCCCCACAGACGCCCGCTCAGTACCAAGCCACTTCGACCAAATCGATCTTTGGTTTCCACATTACTAAAATACTTGCCTTTTTTTTGTATGTGTCTCTGGGAGCAACAATTTCCTTTTCTGACCATTCACTTGTGGATTTAAGTTGAGTTTTATTCTTCTCCCAAGCATGGAATTACAATGTCCTGAGCGCTTTCGCATTCATCCACATCCCGCAGACCCTGGTACAGAATGTTGAGGCTGTTGACAGTCCCTGGGAAGTGTCTGTCTCCCTGAGCCAGATGGTTTTCAGCTTGTTGCATGGCGATGTTAAACAAAGTCCCAAATTGCTCTCATGAAACTACTTCTATCAGTGTTAACTATTACAGTAATGCTACAAAGACTCGAGCACGTAATCCAGCAGATGCTCCCAGTGTGAGTGCCGAGGGAATGCTGCACTGTTGGAGGTGCACCTCAGGTGGAAGTAAAGATTATAGAATTACACAGAACTTACAGCACTGAAACAGGCCATTCAGCCCAACTGGTCTGTACTGCACATGAGCTTCCTCCTACCTTCCTTCACTTCATCCTATCAGCATATCCTTCTATTCTTTTCTTCTTTGTGTGTTTATCAAACTTCCAGTTAACTGCTTCTATGCTATTTACCTCAATCACTCCTTGCATGTTAGACAGATTCTGTGGTACCATTTTGAATAAGAGTAGTAGAATGCGCCCCAGTGCCCTGGCCAATATTGATCCCTTACCAAACATAATTAAAAATCAGATTATCCGGCCATTATTGCATTGCTGTTTGTAGGACCTTGTTTTGAGTAGATTAGCTGTCAAGTTTCCTACATTTCAACAGTGATGACCCTGCTAAAGTACACCATTGACTGTTTTGGGTTACTCTGAAGTTGCAAGTAGCACTAGATAAATGCAAATGAATAAAAGGAACAGTGGCAGTTTGGGTATGAAATTGGCTAAAGGGTAGAAAGCAGAGCATAGTGGTGAAAGGTTGTTTTTCAAATTGGGGTGAAGTTTTCACAGGTGTTCCCCAGGGATTGCTATTGTCACGTGTTAGAGTCATAGAGAGATACAGCATCGAAACAGCCCCTTCGGTCCACCGAGTCCACGCCGACCATCAACCACCCATTTATACTAATCCTACATTGATCCCATTTTTCCCCTCTCACATCCCCACCTTCCCTCAATTCTCCTACCACCTCCCTACACTGGGGGAAATTTAGTTACAATGGCCAATTTACCTATCAACCCGCAAGTCTTTGGCATGTGGGAAGAAACCGGAGCACCCGGAGGAAACCTTTGTGTTCTTTGTGTTGTTTTGAGCAACACAATGATGTATGTGGATTCAGTTCTTTGCAGATCTCAAACAGGTTTATTAACAGCTAACTATTATATACAATACAGAGCAAACTGTATGCAGTAAATTTCTCTGGGGAGTTACAGTTGCAGAGTGACTATAGCTCCTCGGCATATGACTACATCCTGGCACTTATCTCATTAGCATACTTAGTTCTTAAAGGGACATCGCTCTTGAAGCGATCACACAACAGCTACTAGGACCATTACTCTTTTTGATATATATTAGTGATGTATCTTGGGGAATTGGGGCAAAATGTCGAAGTTTTTAGACCACATGAAACTCGGAAATGTGGTAAACAGCGAGGAGGATAGTAACAGATTTCAGGAGGATTTCGACAGTCTGGTGAAGTGAAAAGAAGAAAGAAAGACTTGCATTTATATAGCACTTTTCACGACCACTGAAAGTCTCAAAACAGCATACAGCTAATGAAGTACTTTTGAAGTGTAGTCACTGTTGTAATGTAGGAAACATGGCAGCTAATTTGCGCACAGCAAGCTCCCACAAACAGCAATGTGAAAATGACCAGATAATCTGTTTATGTGATGTCGCTTGAGGGATAAATATTGGCCAGGACACCAGGAATAACTCCCCTGCTCTTCTTCAAAATAGTGTCATTGGATCTTTTACATCCCCCTGAGAAGGCAGATGGGGCCTGGGTTTAACATTTCATCCAAAAGACAACCTCTGACAGTGCAACACTCCCTTACGACTGCATTGGAGTGTCAGCTTTAATTTTTGCACTCAAATCCAAGCGTGGGACTTAAACCTGAAATTTTGTGATCCAGTGGTAAGAATGCTTCTAACTGAACCACAGAGGGCAGACACATGACAGGGAAATTTAATGCACAGAAGAAATTTTGGTATGAAGAACGGGGAGAGGCAATATAAACTAAATGGTGCAATTTTAAAGGAACAGAGAGACCTGATTATGCAAATCTTTGAATGTTGTAGGACAAGTTGAGAAGGCTGTTAAAAAACTTGCAGGATCCTTGGCTTTATTAATACAGGCATAGAATTTTAAAAAAAATCAAAGGAGTTATACTGCACTGTTGTAAAACACTGGTTAGGCTTCAGCTCGAGTATTGTGGTTAATTCTACGCATTACACTTTAAGCAAGATGCATAAGAAGATTTACTAGAATGGTACCAGGGATGAGGAACTTCAGTTTCTGGAATGTCTGGAGAAGCTGGGGTTGTTCTTGGAGCAGAAAAGGTTCAGAACAAATTTAATAGACTTGTTCAAAATCATGAACGGTTTTGACAGAGTAAATAAGAAACAAATTGTTTCCAGTGACAGAGCGGTCAGTAACCAGAGCACACAGATTTAAGGTGATTGCCAAAAGAACCAGAGGTAGCACGATGAAATATTTTTACACAGCGAGTTGTTATGATCTGAAAGGGTGGTGGAAGCAGATTCAATAGGAAATCTCAAAAGAGAAATGGATAAATACTTGAAGGGAAAAATTCGCAGGACCATGGGAAAAGAGCAGAGGAGTGGAAATAATTGGATAACTCCACCAAGGAGCCAATACAGGCACAATGGGCTGAATGGCCTTCTTCTGCGATATATTGTTCTATCATTCTATGGAGGATAAATTTGGGAGTGCCCATTCTTGGGTGCCTTACCTGCACAGTGTTAGCAGCCTGGGCTGAAATGATGAGGTCAGAGAAGTCTTGGATTTTGGGCCTTGGACCTCATCATAATGAAAATGGTGCCACAGTATGACCCTGCACAGGTTAGTGCTCCAATTTCCAGGTAAGAGATTGGGTTGGATCACGGGGGTCTTGAAAAGGGACAGGTGAGCTTCAGGGTCCATGATTGGGGTTTAATGGGGATCGGTTAGGGAGATCGCAAACCTCGGAAGTACTGTTGGGCGGTCTGGGTCAGAAGGGCTGTCAGAAATCGGTGATGTCAGGACTGAGAGTATTGGCAATTATGGTAAGTACTTACTTTTTTTACGTATGTGATGTTTAGGGTTGGTTTCTCCTGAAAGCGACAAAGACTGGCGCTGACTGCCTTGAGGCAAACCATAATTGCAGCAAGGACTAGGAACTGGTGCTCAACCCCTAATTTACATATGCAAATAAACTAACACTTGCTTCAGATGTGGGTGAATGTGGCCTCTTGTTTGTCCTTTGAAAAGATGGTGTCCTGCACACTTCCTGTTGGAATTGTGTACAAGCATCTTGAACCCCATTTTCAATCATTATGAGGCCATGTAGTGTGTAAGGAAATGGGTGCTACATGGCCCAATTTAGCCTCTTCAATTCCAAGTTCTTTCTTTTTGATATTAACAGGCTAGCTGTTTAGACCTTTACTTCAGTGATCCTGAATTCAAAGCCAATTCAGGTTAATGCTATGAAAATCTGCTGCTCCTGTAAGGACGTAAAATGGAATGCATCTGAGTGATAGCAATTCAATTTCTCATGGGAATGGACCCGTAGTGCAGAATATCACAAATTTGGCACTTAGCAACAATCTCTTCCAGACAGACTACAGGGGAGCTGGTGTGTGAGAAATGGAAAAACGTTCCTTTGGGATTGGGGCCGAGACATATTATTGGTGAAGAATAGTAGGAGTTTTGCTATTCATCCAATTATACTATATCCGACCTGGGACTAGTAGATGTTGGTTCTGGGTACTTGAAATATATAGTTATTTAATTCCCTAACATCCTTCAATTTGATGGGCATAACATTCGCTGCATTAAAAATAAACTGTTTCAAACAAAACAGAATCATTGATAAGAGACTAATTATGTATAGATGCTGATATAACAAAACACCCATAGCATAAATAAAAATCATTCTGTGCGACAGCAAATCTTACTCAGTCTTTATTGAAAGGGGGTTGGAGAATAAGATTAAGGAAGTCTCACTGTAATGATATAGTGCTTTGGTGAGACCACACCTGGAGTATTGTGTACAGTTTGGCCTCCATACCTAAGGAAGGATATACTTGCTTTAGAGGGGGTATAATAGAGGTTCAAAGATTTGTACATGACCGACTCGTTGTGTGCATAACTAGTTTTAGACTCTCTGACAAAGAACTGAAAATGGGTTCTAATGTTTAAAAACTGGAGTCAGTAGTAAGCCCAATGCTTCTCTTGATGTCAACTGAGAAATCTTCAAGCTTACCTCACCACGTTTAAAGCAAAATTACCACCAATGCTGGGTATCTGAAAAAAGAACAAGGCAAGCTGGAAAATACTGAGCAAGTCAATCAGCAGGCGTGGAGAAAACAGGCTAGGTGAAGTGCCGAGTGTGGGTATTTTGTCAGGACTGGAAGATATGACAGGTGAACAACATTAAAAATGGAATAGAGAAAGGGGAACAGGGTTATAACAAACACACACGCACACATACGTGAAAGATATAGAATGAACTGTACAATGTTTAACTGGAAAGCAGAAGAAGGTAAAAAGCAGAAGTATGTCTGACTCTCGTCACCTCATGCCTGGGTCTGTTCTCGACTAGTTGATTGCTTGCTATGATTAGTCAATAACTCCATTCACTCATGTGACTACCAGGATGGTGGAAGACAAACTAAATGGTCCTTGGTCTTTTATTGTCCAGTAATTGCTATGTTGCCAAGCGATATTAATATGAGACAATAGGAGGTAAAATGACAGAAATCTAAGAAATGCAAGACCTTTACAAGGCATAGAGAACATGTAAATAGATAAAGAAGATGGAGGAATGAGGCCCAGGAACCTGAGAGAAGAAAAATGTAGGGTGACACCCAGGATGTAAGCCTGCCTCACTAGAATTGATTGGAGGGACAGTCCACACAACTAGAACATAGGATATATTTTAAATGAGGCTGCTCCTTAAGTTAAGAGGAACTTTCAAACCCTGGAAGTGACACAGAGAGGGGCCATGGGGTTGTTTCTTAATTGGTTTTGGGGCTTTGTCCTCCACTACTCTATTTGGAGGGTCCATTCCATTGTTCTGCAGAAGAACTTCCTGGTATTGATTCCAAATTTGCCTTTTACTTGCATTTAAACTATGTTCAATGGGAACAGACTGGATGTTGGGCCATTCTTTTCCCAGACAGTAGTGAGCTTCTGGGACACATTGCTGGTTGGTGTGATAGGTGTTGACTCTCTGCCTACAAGAGGCAGCTGGACTGGCTGCTGACTGGGACAGAGATCACATCATATAGAAGGTAAGTGGATTAACATATGCATACACAATGTGATCTCTGGGACTGGTTTCAATCGCTTAAGGGGATTGGAGAGGGGATTTTCCGGAGTTTCTTTTTCCCTAACTGAGTCTTGGCTTTATTTTTTGTCTTTGTACCTCTCCCAGGAGATTCCTTTACTGAGATCTGGTCAAGAGATTTTGGCCATCATGAGTATGAGGCAGGCTTGATGGATGAGCTGATGTTTATCTGCCTATCATTTTCATACATTTGAATGAACCTGTGCCCCCACCCATCTTGCTCTCTCAATTGAATATAAGATAATTTTCCACACTTTTTAACTATATTCTAACACTCCGGAAGATCAAGCATTTCCCTTCAAGGCTGAGCAACTCAAGTTTCTCCAGTCGTGCCCCAAAACCCAGACATTTAACACGAGGGGTTAGCCTCATGCATTACCTCCAACATCTAAATGTCTCCCTCTCTACCTCTGTAACCTCTTCCTATCCTACAACCCACCGAGAGTGCTGTGCTCCTCCCATTCTGGCCTCTTACACATCCTTGATTTTAAATTGCTCCACCATTGGCAGCTGTGACTTCACCCTAAGCTCCAGAATTTCCTCCTTAAATCTCTCTATCATTCTCTCCTTCTTTAAGATGCTCCTTAAAACCTACCTCTTTGACCAAGCTTTTGGTCATCTACACTCTAATATGTCCACAGGTAACTTTGGGCAGAATTTTACAAGTTCCCATGTGGTGGGCTAGGAAGATATGGGGGGGTGGTGGGCAATAAAATAACAGGGAACTGCGTCAGGGTGGCTCTCTGACACGGTCCATTAGCTGGCAATGCCCCTTGTCACGTCAAGAGGCTGCCAGCTAATGGAAACCAAAGAAGGGGCCACAGGTCTGGAAAGCAGCCCCCACAGCCCCAACAATCTCCGCAGAGGGTTTTACCCTATGACCCTCGGCCTCCTGAATTTTTTTAAACTTCCCTGGTCCAGCTATCGAGGTCTCCTGCATGCCTCAGCAGAACCCACCTCTCCCAGTGCTGCAGAGGCTTCAGAGCTGTCAGCCCTTTGATGAGGCCAGCAGCACCAGGAGCCTGCCACTGTCCTTAATTGGATGGCGGGTCTGCAGGCGACCATTTAGGAGGCGGCCCATGATAAAATTGCTGTTGCTAGAAAGTGTGGACTTGGGAACCGCATTTTGCCCAGATGTGGGGTCCTGACGCCTGCAGTAAAATTCAGACCTTTGTGTCAAATATTGTTTGATATCGCTCCTATGAAGCATCCTGGGATGTCTTACAATGCCGAAGGCATGATGTAAATGCAAGTTGGTGTTGTGCTTTGGTGACTGGAACTGCACACAGTTGGCGAATTTTCATTCTCAGAATGTGGGCGTCACAGGCAAGGCCTGTATTAATTGCCCATCCCTAGTTACCCTTGAGAAAGTGGTGGTGGTGAGCTTTCCTGAACCTTTTCTAATGGTTTCAGTACAACCATGCTGGTGTGGATCTGGAGTCACAAATAGGCCCATCAGGTAAAGTCAGCAGTTTTCCTTCTCAAAGGGGCATTAGTTGAACCAGATGGGTTTACATGACAATTTGACAGCTTCGTGATATAGATAACAACTTTTTATTTCCAGATTTTAGTTTTAAAACTGGCTTCAAATTCTCAATCTGGTATTGAGATTAACATGCTTTACCAGTCCAGTAACATAATCACTAAACCACTGCAGCCAGACTGAACAGAGCATTGTACATGACCTCTTCTGACTTGCACTCTTAAATGTTATAAAAACGGATGATAATTTTGTCTTTCCACAGACTTGTGAAATGGGTCCAGCCTTGAAACCAAAATAAGTGTAGGCAACTTTGAAATGCTATAATACAGTCCCTTATACTGGAAATCCCATACAAAAAAAAATAAAAATTCCTGTGAACAGAACAAGGAAGGAACTATTCTCTCTGACCTAATAACTTCAACCACAAGGTGAAACAAGCAAAAAAAAGAACTGGATTGGACTGAAGCTACCATAAAGTGAAACATAATTGATGTGTGGTAGCTTGGATTCTGCCAAGTCTGCGGTATGCGCTAACCAAAGCTGTTGACTCGGGAATGGAAGAGGGAAGGAGTGTCCTCAGGTGATAGGGATTTCGTGATGTCTTGATGTTATTGTACTGCTACGGTGTTAGTCCCGACCCTGATAGCACAGAGTCTCCCCACTCTCAGGAGACTATCTTCCTCCGAAGGAGAGCTTTGACTAACTGTCATGGCTACCCCAGGAAACCACAGGCCAGATCATAGCCTCATACAGCATAGATTGAGGCCATTCAGCCCATCATAACTACGTCAGCTCTTTGAAAGGATCATCCAAAATTAGTCCCATTTATGTTTACTTTCCCAATGACCCGGCAGATTTTCCTATTTTCTCTGGAAAACCTAAGTGAAGCAAATATAAGAAAACTGGGTGAGGAGGTGTGAGAAATCTAGTCTACTTTTCCATTCCCATTAATCTTTAGGGCAGGAAATCGAGCAGTTTCCGTCAGGGCCATGCGCTCCTCCTCCTCTCTATTATCCTGCCCACACTCAGGAGGTCCAATTGCTTCATGCTATGAACAGGTTGACTGCTCAGAAAATGAATCTTATTGATTGTCTGTGCCAATCTTCTGCCAAAATCAAGCAAGGCCTGAAGCCCACAGTTATGAACTTAGTCGCAACTACAACTTCGGAGCAATTAATCTTTCCTTGTCCATACGATCATGTGATGGAATGGACCTCTATTTCTGTATTACCTATATAACAACAACAATAACTTGCATCTATCTAGCACCTTTAATATAGTAAAATGTCCCAAGGCACTGCACAGGAGCGTTATCAAACAAAATTTGACACTGAGCCACATAAGAAGATATTAGGACAAGTAATCAAAAGCTCGGCCCAAGAGGTAGGTTTTAAGAAGCATCTTAAAGGAAGAAAGAGAGATGGAGAGGTGGAGAGCTTTAGGGAAGGAATTCCAGAACTTAGGGCCTAGGCATAGAAATTTACACAACAGAAGGAGGCCATTTGGCCCATCGTGACCGTGTTGGCCGACAAGGAGTCGTCCAGCCTAATCCCATTTTCCGGCTCTTGCTCCATAACCTTGTAGTTTATGGTACTTCAAGTGCATATCCAAGTACTTTTTAAATGTTATGAGGCTTTCTGTCTCTACCACCTTTTCCAGCAATGAGTTCCAGAGTCCCACCAACTTCTGGGTGAAAAAAATTCTCCTTGAATCCCCTCTAAAGCTCCAACCTCTTACCCTAAATCTATGCCCCGAGTTATAGACCCTCATACTTCTATACACTTTAATTAGGTCTTCCCTTAGCCTCCTCTTCCAAAGAAAACAACCCTAGCCTATCCAACCTTTCCTCATAACTAAAATTCTCCAGTCCAGGCAACATCCTCGTAAATCTCCTCTGCACCCTCTCCAGTGTAATCACATCTTTTTATAGTATGGTGACCAGAACTAGATATAGTACTCCAGCTGTGGCCTAACCTGAGCTTTATACAGTTGCAGCATAACCATCCAGCCCCGACTATTAAAGGCAGGTATCCTGTGTGCCTTCTTGACCACCTTATCTACCTGTCCAGCCACCTTCAGGGATCTGTTGACATGCACTCCAAGGTCCCTCTGTTCCTCTACACTTCTCAGTATCCTACCATTTATTGGATATTCCCTTGCCTTGTTAGCCTTCCCCAAAAGCATTAACTCACACTTCTCTGGATTGAACTCCATTTGCCACTGTCGGTGTGACATCGCCTTTCTTAATTTCTCTGCACCCCCACCCCCCCCCCCCCCCCACCAACTCACTCGAACCTCTTTTTCTCTGAACTTGCTGCATTCCGTTCTCTCACGTCTAACCTGGACATTGTGATCAAACCTGCTGACAAGCATGGTGCTGTTGTTGTCTGGCGCACCGACCTCTACCTTGCAGAGGCTGAGCACTCATAGACACTTCTTCCTACCTCCACCTGTTCCAGGACCCCACCACCTAACATCCAGCCACTTTCTCCAGGACTGTCACTGACCTCATGTCCTCTGGAGATCTTCTCTCTACAGCTTCGCACCTCATAGTCCTGCAATGCTGGACAACCTGCTTCTACCTTCTTCCCAAAATCCACAAACAGGATTGTCCCGATAGACTTATCGTTTCAGCCTGTTCCTGCCCCACTGAACTTATTTCCTCCTATCTTGATTCTATTTTTTCTCCCCTTGTCCAGTCTCTTCCCACCTACATCTGTGACTCTTCTGATGCCCTGTGCCATTTGACAGTTTCCAGGTTCCTGGCCTTAACTGCCTCCTCTTTACTATAGCCGTTCAATCTCTCTACACCTCCATCCCCCACCAGGACAGTCTGAGGGATCTCCGCTTCTTCATTGAACAGAGGGCCAAACCAGTCCCCATCCACCACTATTCTCCTCCGCCTGGCTGAACTTGTTCTTACATTGAATAACTTACTCTTCAACTCCACTCACTTCCTCCAAATAAAAGGTGTTGCAATGGGTACCCATATGGCTCCTAGTTATGCCTGTCTTTTTGTGGGGTATGTCAAATATTCCTTGTTCCAGTCCTACTCAGACCCCCTTCCCCAATTCCTTTTCTGGTACATTGATGATTGTATCGGTGCTGTTTCCTGCTCTTGCCATGAACTGGAAAACTTCAACAACTTTGCTTCCAATTTCCACCCTTGTCCCACCTTTACACGGTCCATCTCTGACACTTCCCTTCCTTTCCTCGACTTCTCTGGGGATAGGCTGTCTACTAATATTCATTATAAGCCCACCGACTCCCATGGCTACCTCGACTACACTTCCTCACACCCTGTTTCCTGTAAGGACTTCATCCCATTCTCCCAGTTTCTCCGTCTCCAACGCATCTGTTCTGCTGATGTAACCTTCCACAACAATGCCTCTGATACATCTTCCTTTTTTCTCAACCGAGGATTCCCCCACACTGTGGTTGACAGGGCCCTCGACTGTGTCCAACCCATTTCCCGCACTGCTGCGCTCATACCCCTTCCTCTCCCTTCTAGAACTGTGACAGGGTTCCCCTTGTCCTCACTTTCCACCCCACCAACCTCCACATCCAAAGGATCATCCTCTGCTATTTCCGCCCTCCCAGCGTGATGCCACCACCAAACACATCTTCCCCTCCCCTCCGTTGTCAACATTCTGAAGGCATCATTCCATCTGTGACTCCCTGGTCCACTCCTCCATCACTTCCGACACCTCGTCCCTTCCCACGGCACCTTCCCATGCAATTGCAGGAGGTGTAATACTTGCCCTTTTATCTCCTCTCTCCTCAACATTCAAGGCCTCAAACACTCCTTCGAGGTGAAGCAGCGATTTACTCATACTTCTTTCAATTTTGATATCCTGTACGTGCTGCTCACAGTGCGGTCTCCTCTACATTGGGGAGATCAAACGCAGACCGGGTGACTACTTTGCTCTTTATGTATTTATAAAAATTCTTTCAGTTTTCCTTGATTTTACTTGCCAAAATTTTTTCATGCCCTCTCTTTGTTTTCCGAATTCCCTTTTCAATTTTACCTGTATACTTTTTCTGCTCCTCTAGGTTTTCTGCAGTAGTGAACCCTTGGCATCTTTCATAAGCTTCTTTTTCTTCTTTATCTTCTCCTTTAAGCCCCTTGACATCCAGGAGGCTCTGGATTTGTTAATCCCACTCTTTTTATTTAAGGGAACATACTTGCTCTGAACCTGATCACACTAAATAACATTCCACTGGAAGTGATTAGCAAATTCTGCTACCTTGGGTTCATGGTGACAGACAATCTGTCCCTTGATGCGGAGCTTGATGCATTTATAGGGAAAGCAGCTACCACCTTTGGCCGACTCGCAAAATGCACATGGGATAACACCAAGCTGACCTTTAGGACCAAGCTGATAGTTTATAAGGCCTGTGTTCTTAGCACCTTGCTGTATGGCTGTGAAGTATGAGTGACTTACAGCTACCAGGCTTGGAGGGCCGAATGGCCTGTTCCTGTGCTGTACTGTTCTTTGTTCTTTGTACCAGGCAAAGAAGCTCAATAATTTCTGTCTTCGCTGTCTGTGGCATATTATGGATATATCCAGGCAGGACAAAATCACAAATGTGGCAGTCCTCTGAAAGGCACAGCTCCCAAGTGCGTTGGCACTAATCAAACAGAAGCGGCTCCGGTGGATTAGACACAGTCGTATACCCAAGGACCTTCTGTGTGGTGAGGTAGCCAGGGCCAGACAACCAGTGGGGCACCCAAAGCTCCACTGGTTCTGCTTGAACTCCCCAGAGAAACCATCACTCTCACCAATATTCAGAACTGAATACCAGTTGGAGAGCAAGATGCACCTCAGGGACTCCTGCACTACCTGCCTGGTCTTCCTTGATTGCTTGGGGGTCACCCATTCACTCTCTGCCTGCACTTGCTTTGGCTGATTGGTGAAGGGGATGGTGCAAGATAGGATATGGGCAGCAGAGTTTAGGATGAGGTCAAGTTCATGGAGAGTGGAAGGTCAGAGCATCCCAAAGTGCTTCACAACCAATGAACTACTTTTAAAGTACAGTCCCACAAACCATGAATGAAATTAGGAGGTTGGCCAGTTACCTGTTTGTCCTTTATCAATATCGTTTGAGAATACTGGGCTAACGGTTTGCTCCTTGCACAGTGCTGTGGAACATCCTCATTCACCTGCAAAGGTGCACATGCAGGGACACAGGGGAAAAAAAGTCAAGTAAACATCAAATAAGAACAGGCAAATCTTGTTGGCAAAATAACAGCAAGTTCCCAGTGCCATTATTACTGCGCAAATCGTGAGTTCAGCGGAACAAGCGATAAGACATAAGTTGCAAATCTCCACAACTTCAATTGTGCCCCTCTGCCATTTGCTTCACACAAATGACATCTCTCCTTCAGCCTCCCCGTTATCTTTAAGAACTTTCTAGATTTACACATTGCCTGCCCGTTAAACTCACAGCAGACAATAAGCGCTAATAATTAACAGCGTAATAAGTTTTAACATGATAATGTATAATGCAATGCAAATCAACCTCTCCTTCCCAGAAAGGGGACAATTTTAACTCTCAAGTTTTATTTCTGCAGGCGGTTTATTCTTTTTAGAGATTTAATAAGTTTAAAATTTTAGATTTTTACATTTTTCCTTGCATTTTCTTTTTGTCTCTTTTTTTCTTTCTCAATCCAATTTTGCCCTCTCTTTATTTCTTTTCTGTACCTGATTTGACTCTAATTCACCCTATTTCCTTCTCAGTCATTCCTCTGTTTCTTTCTCAATCCTTTAATCTCATTGGTTAAGGAGACAGACCGTTGGCCCCGTCATTCAAAAAGTTCCCATATGCCCCCTTGCCCTCAACGCGCATTATCAGCTTGTGCTTCCAGCAGCTGACAGGGCAAAACATTTTCGAGCTGAAGGCTGCGGGAGTAAGTCGAACTGAAAGGTGCTCGTCGCAAGATGCCTCACTCCAGCATGATTTGGACAAAATATAGAACCTTGGTTAGACCACACATCTTGTACTGTAAACAGTTCTGGTTTCAATATTATAGGAAGGTTACAGAGGTACTGGAGAAGGTGCAAAACAGATTGACTCGAAAGTCACCAGAACTGAGAGATTATACCTATCAGCACAGATTGAACAGGCTGGGGCTCCCTTCTCTAGAAAAGAGAAGACTGAGGGTTGATCTGAGAGAGATCATTAAGATTATGAAAAGGTTTTATAGGGTTGACAGAGAGAAGATGGCCAGAATTTTACCGGCAAGAGTGAAGTCCCGCCATTGGGACTGAAAGCAGGTCTTGAGCCCACGTGGCAGATGGCAAGACGCTGGGTCGATTTTACTGGCAGCAACTAGTTAAGAGGCAACCACCATGACCACCATCTGATTAAGGACTGTGGCCTGCCTTTCGGAGCAGCTTTGGCAGTACCATTGTTTTGAGCAGGTGAGAACAGTGTCTTGGGGCCTTTTCAGCCTTCACCTGGTCTCATTGTAACAGGATTTAATTTTAAACACACTGTGTTTTGAGCTCCCCCTTGTTGAATCCTTGTTCACCGCTTTCCAATTATAAGGCAAAGAAATGAGCACATCAAGTTTTCTTAGGTTGAAAGAAGAAAAGTGAAATTTATTTAAACTTAAACTTAAACTCGAATATGGTTAATGCCTACGGATATACGATGCGCCCATGATCGCATGCGCACGTGATACACACATGCAAATAGGGACAGAAAAGAGCAAAAGAAAAATAAAATAGAGGTTTGAGGCAATATCAGAAAAGCTTCAAGCTCACTGTAGTCCTTTTGTAAGTAGTCTTGCTTTTCGTTGGGGCCCAATATTCTTCTTAAACCTTGTTCACTGTAGGAGAGTTTTCTCTCTTGGGGTTCATGTATCTTCAATGGGTTTTCAGTTCCGTGAGAGAGATGGGAGCAGACAGGAGAGAGATGTTCTCAGTCCAGGAGCAAAGAGCTTTCTTAGTTCAAATTCCCTGTGGCAAGTTTAAATTCAAAAAAACTCCAACAGTCAGTTAGTCATGTGACTAAACTGGTCTGACCACATCTGTTTGTCTATTCAGCCATCTTAGCAGTTAACCTGGAATGCTAGCCTCTCCACCTGCAATGTCTGGTAATCAAAAGTCCATTGTCAATTAAATTGGATCAGGAAATGGCCCCTTCGTCCTTTCCAAGTACTGTCTGTTACTATGCAAAAAAGGTCTTTCCAGCGAGGGGCCTGGCAATTCCTTGTGATATTACCCCCCTTTTTTGCCTAGCAGCAATTTTAGGTTTTAATCGCCATGTGTCGAAATAATGTGTGCCTCATTCTTGGCAGGTGGGGGCCTGCATGACAACCACCAAGAGAGGTGGCCGCTGCTGAGGCTCCAGGGAGAAGGAGAGGGTACCTCCATGTTGAGGCAGCCTTGAAGGAAAGCTAAGGATTTTTATTAATGTGCCCGGGCCAGGCAGGCAGTCCTCGGTGATCAGAGGGGTGAACCCTCAAGTGGCTGTGGTGGAGCCGTGTGGGCAGCCATTGGCACTGGCTGACTCCTCTGCAGCTAAGGGGCATCCAAAAAGGAAGGCCCACCCCAACCGTGAACCCATTGGGAGGCCGCTGCAGTTTACCGGGTGGTCTGTCCATGGGGCGAAGGCCCAATGCTGGTAAAATGCAGGGAGGGGGCGTAAAGTTGCTGTTAATTGGCCACTTAAATGAATTCTGGGAATATTCCATGGCAGCAGAAAGACATCAGGCTTCCCTCCTGACGCATTCCTGCGCCATTTTGCAAGCTCTCCCACCTCCCAGCCAGTCTACAGAGTACTGGTAAAATCCAGCCCGATGTTTCATAGAAACATAGAAACATAGAAAATAGGAGCAGGAGTAGGCCATTCAGCCCTTCGAGCCTGCTCCGCCATTCATTATGATCATGGCTGATCATCCAACTCAGTAACCTATTCCTGCTTTTGCCCCATATCCTTTGATCCCTTTAAACCCAAGAGCTATATCTAACTCCTTCTTGAAAAGGTACAATGTTTTGTCCTCAACTGCTTTCTGTGGTAGTCAATTCCACAGGCTCACCACTCTCTGGGTGAAGAAATTTCTCCTCATCTCAGTCCTGAAAGGTTTACCCCATATCCTTAGACTATGACCCCTGGTTCTGGACTCCCCCACCATCGGTAACATCCTTCCTGCATCTACCCTGTCAAGTCCTGTTAGAATTTTATAGGTTTCTATGTGATCGCCCCTCACTCTTCTGAACTCCAGCGAATATGATCCTAACCGACTCAATCTCTCCTCATATGTCAGTCCCGTCATCCCAGGAATCAGTCTGATAAACCTTCGCTGCACTCCCTCTATAGCAAGAACATCCTTCCTCAGATAAGGAGACCAAATCTGCACACAATATTCCAGGTGTGGCCTCACCAAGGCCCTGTATAATTGCAGCAAGACATCCCTGCTCCTGTACTCGAATCCTCTCGCTATGAAGGCCAACATGCCATGTGCCTTTTTTACCGCCTGTTGGACCTACATGCTTACCTTCAGCGACTGGTGTACGAGAACACCCAGGTCTCGTTGCATATTCCCCTCTCTAAGTTTATCGCCGTTCAGATATTAATCTGCCTTCCTGTTTTTGCTACCAAAGTGGATAATCTCACATTTATCCACATTATACTGCATCTGCCATGCATTAGCCCACTCACTCAACTTGTCCAAATCACCCTGAAGCCTCTTTGCATCCTCCTCACAACTCACCCTCCCACCCAATTTTGTGTCATCTGTAAATTTGGAGATATTACATTTAGTTCCCTCATCTAAATCATTAATATATATTGTGAATAGCTGGGGTCCTAGCACCGATCCCTGCAGTACCCCACTAGTCATTGCCTGCTGTTCGGAAAAAGACCCATTTATCCCTAATCTTTGTTTCCTGTCTGCCAACCAATTTTCTATCCATCGCAATACACTACCCCCAATCCCATACGCTTTAATTTTACATGCTAATCTCTTATGTGGGACTTTGTCGAAAGCCTTCTGAAAGTCGAAATAAACCACATCCACTGGCTCCCCCTCATCATCTGTACTAGTTATATACTCGAAGAATTGTAGTAGATTTGTCAAGCATGATTTCCCTTTCGTAAATTCATGCTGACTCTGTCCGATTCTACCACGGTTCTCCAAGCTGTGCTATAAAATCTTTGATAATGGACTCTAGAATTTTCCCCACTACCGACATCAGGCTGACTGGTCTATAATTCCCTGCTTTCTCTCTACCTCCCTTTTTAAATAGTGGGGTTACATTAGCTACCCTCCAATATGGAGAAACTGTTCCAGAGTCTATAGAATCTTGATAGATGACCACCAATGCATCCACTATTTCTAGGGCCACTTCCTTAAGTACTCTGGGATGCATACATCAGACCCTGGGATTTACCGGCCTTCAATCCCATCAATTTCCCCAACACCATTTCTCTACTCATACTAATTTCTTTCAGTTTTTCTCTCTTACCTTGTGTTCCCCAACATTTCTGGTATGATATTTGTGTCCTCCTTTGTGAAGACAGAATCAAAGTATGCATTTAGTTGGTCAGCCATTTTTTTGTTCCCCATAATAAATTCCCCTGTTTCTGACTGTAAGGGACATACATTTGTCTTCACTAATCTTTTTCTCTTCACATACCTATAGAAACTTTTACAGTCAGTTTTTATGTTCCCCGCAAGCTTGCTCTCGTACTCTATTTTCCCCTTCTTAATCAATCCCTTAGTCCACCATTGCTGAATTCTAAACTGATCCCAATCCTCAGGTCTGTTGTTTTTTCTGGCGAAAATATATGCCTCTTCCTTGGATGTAATGCTATCTCTAATTTCCCTTGTAAGCCATGGTTTGGTTACCTTTCCTGTTTTACTTTTGCGCCAGACAGGAATAAACAATTGTTGCAGTTCATCCATGCGCTCTTTGAATGTTTGCCATTGCCTATCCACCGTCATCCCTTTAAGTAACGTTTCCCAATCCGTCATTTCCATTTGCGGTGGAGACCAGAATTTAATATAAGATAGTCAGTAATAAATCTAATAGGGAATTCAGGAGAAACTTCTTTATGCAGAGAGTAGTGAGAATGTAGAACACGCTACCACAGCGAGTAGTTGAGGTGAATAGCATAGATGCATTAAAGGGGAAGTTGGATAAACACGAGTGAGAAAGGAATAAAAGGATATGTTGATGGGGTTAGATGAAGAAGGGTGGGTGGAGGCTAGTGTGGAGCATAAACACTGGCAGAGATCTGTTGGCTTGAACGGCCTGTTTCTTTGCTGTAAATACTGTGTAATACTTTGTAAGTACAGTCCACAGGAAGTTTCCACCATATTTCTATTGCAATTTCTATCACCGAGGAGCTTTCCACTTCTATTGATTGTAATGCGTAACTTTCTGGCATCTAATGTCAACCAGCATCTTGGGACATTTAATTTACTTGATGTGAAACACAAGTGATGTGAGGTCATGCTGAGTTCGCCAAGCAGGCCCCTCCAGGAAATTATAACATTAGGGATAGGTTAAGGAAGGCTTTATGGGTTTGAGGACTGAATTGAAATCTCAATTGCAAGCTCCAAATGACTGCTCCATCAAAATGCAATCACACGTTGTTGTCTTCACGTCCGTCCACACCACCAGCAGTGCTTAAATGCACTGTGTGACTTAGGGTTCTGCCAATTCCAACCCTGATATGTGTTAGCTAGCTTGTTCAGAAAATAAGCACTGGGTTATAGGAATAGGAACATAGGAACAGGAATAGGTTATTCAGCCTGTCTAGTCTACCTACCCACTTTCATTCCATATCCCTTGATATAAAAATCTCACATTCTCAGTTTTAACATTTTCAATTGACTGCCCACCTCAAAAGTTTTTTGGGGGAGAGTGTTCCAGATTTTCATTACCCTTTGTGTGAAGAAGTGCTTCCTGACATCACCCCTGAATGGCCTGGCTCTAATTTTAAGGTTATACCCCCTTGTTCCAGATTCCCGCACCACAGGAAATAGTTCTCTCTATCGATCCTATCGAATCCTTGAATCATCTTCAACACCTTAATTAGATCACTGTTTAATCTTCTATATTCAAGGGAATATAAGGTTGTTGTAATGGCCTTGAGTCATTCTGGGCAGGAGAAGAAAAACAGGGCCTGGATCCTCCTCCTGGTTGCTAGAAAAATCTATATTGAAAATATACCTCCGTGGATTCTGGTTGAGAACAAGATTGTGTTGCACTGTGACAGCTCCCATAGTTAGCTTGCTAACTATGCTAGGCCTCACCTGGATGAATTATGGTGAAACAATATTGCTCTTGGAGCCTTACTCCAGCACAAAGTGGCACAGGAAAGGAGGGGTGGACAGGTGCAAAACTGAAGAAGGAAAAGGTGGTATTGCCAACAAGGCCATGGGTTGGAAGACTTGGTTTCTTGTCTGCAGACACATCATCATATTTCTAAGCTGACAATTAGCTTTTTAGCCCTAAGTAATTGCCTTAGTCTGACTTTGGTATTTCTTCCCTGCCTCTCCCCCCATCTCTCTCTCCTCCTTTCAATCTTTTCAAAAGCCCAACTGATCAATCAGGCCTCCTCATCTACTCCCTTCCTGACTTGGCTCAAACACGAAATTCAGCTCCCCACCTGCCTGTTCCTAAAATCCCAGTTTGGTGAACTTTAAGATTTTTTAAATGATGTCTTGATTTTTATTCGTGCTACAGCAACAACACTTATATAGCACCCTTAACATATTAAAACATCCCAAGACACTTCACAAGAGCATTATCAAAAAAACATTTGACAATGAGCCATACCTAAGGAGGTAATAGACCAGATGACCAAAAGCTTGGTCAAAGTTTTAAGGACCGTCTAAAAGGAGAGACAGAGATAGAGAGATTTAGGGACAAATTCCAGAGCTTCGGGCCAAGGCAGCTGATGGCATGGCCACCAAAGTCGGAACAATGAAAATGGGATGGAGCGGGGTGCGGGGTAGGCCAGAATTGGAGAAATGCAGACACCTCGGAGGGTTGTAGAGCAGGAGGTAGTTACACAGAGAGAGGGGAGAGGCCATGGAGGGATTTGAAAATGAAGCTGTGAATTTTAAAATTGAGGCCAGACCAGGAGACAATGTAGGTCAGCGAGCAATAGTGGTGATGGGTGAATGGCACATCGCGAGTTTGGATACAGGCAGCTGATGCACTCAAGTTTATGGAGGGTGAAAAATAGGAGGTAATCCAGGAGAGCATTGGTACAATCAAACACAGAGGAACAAAGGCAAAGGTGAAGATTGCAGCAGCTTGAGATGTGAGGCAGAGGCAGACACAGGCAATGTTACAGAGGTAGAAGTGCAGAGTGAAAGAGGAATACTGGCTAGAAATTATTGTTGGAAAGAACAGCGAATTAATTCTTAATTTATTCTTGTGACACTTTTCTAGCCACCGTTTTAACGCTAACCTAGGGCCGATCAGGGATAGTGGAGGGAACTTGTGCCTGGAGTCGGAGGAGGTAGGGGAGGTCCTTAATGAATACTTTGCTTCAGTATTCACTAGTGAGAAGGACCTTGTCGTTTGTGAGGACAGCGTGAAACAGGCTGATATGCTCGAACAGGTTGATGTTAAGAAGGAGGATGTGCTTGAAATTTTGAAAGACATGAGGATAGATAAGTCCCCGGGGCCACACGGGATATACCCAAGGTTATTACGGGAAGCGAGGGAAGAGATTGCCGCGCCTTTGGCGATGATCTTTGCGTCCTCACTGTCCACTGGAGTAGTACCAGATGATTGGAGGGTGGCTAATGTTATTCCCTTGTTCAAGAAAGGGAATAGGGATAACTCTGGGAATTACAGACCAGTCAGTCTTACGTCGGTGGTGGGCAAATTATTGGTGAGGATTCTGAGAGACAGGATTTATGATTATTTGGAAAAGCATAGTTTGATTAGAGATAGTCAGCAAGACTTTGTGAGGGGCAGGTCATGCCTCACAAGCCTTATTGAATTCTTTGAGGATGTGACAAAACACATTGATGAAGGAAGAGCAGTGGATGTGGTGTATATGGATTTTAGCAAGGCGTTTGATAAGGTTCCCCATGGTAGGCTCATTCAGAAAGTAAGGAGGCATGGGATACAGGTAAATTTGGCTGTCTGGATACAGAATTGGCTGGCCTATAGAAGACAGAGGGTGGTAGTAGATGGAAAGTATTCAGCCTGGAGCTCGGTGACCAGCAGTGTTCCGCAGGGATCTGTTCTGGGACCTCTGCTCTTTGTGATTTTTATAAATGACTTGGATGAGGAAGTGGAAGGCTGGGTTAGTAAGTTTGCCGATGACACAAAGGTTGCTGGAGTTGTGGATAGTGTGGAGGGCTGTTGTAGGTTGCAACGGGACATTGACAGGATGCAGAGCTGGGCTGAGAAGTGGCAGATGGAGTTCAACCTGGAAAAGTGTGAAGTGATTCATTTTGGAAGGTCGAATTTGAATGCAGAATACAGGCTTAAAGACAGGATTCTTGGCAGTGTGGAGGAACAGAGGGATCTTGTTGTCCACGTCCATAGATCCCTCAAAGTTGCCACCCAAGTTGATAGGGTTGTTAAGAAGGCGTATGGTGTGTTGGCTTTCATTAACAGGGGGATTGAGTTTAAGAGCCGCGATGTTATGCTGCAACTCTATAAAGCCCTGGTTAGACCACACTTGGAATATTGTGTTCAGTTCTGGTCGCCTCATTATAGGAAGGATGTGGAAGCTTTAGAGAGGGTGCAGAGGAGATTTACCAGGATGCTGCCTGGACTGGAGGGCATGTCTTATGAAGAAAGGTTGAGGGAGCTAGGGCTTTTCTCATTGGAGCGAAGAAGGATGAGAGGTGACTTGATAGAGGTGTACAAGATGATGAGAGGCATAGATAGAGTGGATAGCCAGAGACTTTTTCCCAGGGCGGAAAGGGCTAACACCAGGGGGCATAATTTTAAGGTGATTGGAGGAAGGTTTAGGGGAGATGTCAGAGGTAGGTTCTTTACACAGAGAGTGGTAGGTGCGTGGAATGCGCTGCCAGCGGTGGTAGTAGAAGCAGATACATTAGGGACAGTTAAGCGACTCTTGGATAGGTACATGGATGATAGTAGAATGAAGGGTATGTAGGTAGTTTGATCTTTGAGTAGGTTAAAGGGTCGGCACAACATCGTGGGCCGAAGGGCCTGTACTGTGCTGTACTGTTCTATGTTCTATGTTCTATGAATGTGTTAAGCACCTGCTCACAATGATGACCAAAAGTAGCTTCTAGTGTTTTGTTTTAAGGTTTTACGAA
Source organism: Heterodontus francisci (assembly GCF_036365525.1). NCBI lineage: Eukaryota > Metazoa > Chordata > Chondrichthyes > Heterodontiformes > Heterodontidae > Heterodontus > Heterodontus francisci. The sequence continues at coordinate 106,576,384 of NC_090381.1, read as the reverse complement.
CAGAAAATGCTTCAAATGCACAGGTTGATCAGCATCCAAAAGAGACAACAATAACCTTCATTTATACAGCGGTTTTAACGTAGTAAAAGATCCCAAGGTGCTTCACAGGAGCATAATCAGACAAAAATTGACACTAAGCCAGAGGAGAGGGAACCATTTACAATATCAGCTAGTGTGGGTCCTGGTGGGGGAGGTTGGGTGTTCAGCAGTTTAATGGGAATAGTGTCAAGAGAGAAGGAAGTGGTACTCATGGCTTAGCTCGCCCCTCAATTATAACAAGCGATTGCCAGCAGTTCAAGAAGAAGGCCCACCACCACCTTCTCAGGACAACTAGGAGTGGGCAATAAATGCCAGCCTTGCCCACATCCTGAGAATAAATTTTTAAAAAGTAAGAGGGTGGAATGACTTCACTCACTGAGATATATGTGCTAGTGTGATTAGATTTTAGATTAGATTAGAGATACAGCACTGAAACAGGCCCTTCGGCCCACCGAGTCTGTGCCGAACATCAACCACCCATTTATACTAATCCTACACTAATCCCATATTCCTACCAAACATCCCCACCTGTCCCTATATTTCCCTACCACCTACCTATACGAGTGACAATTTATAATGGCCAATTTACCTATCAACCTGCAAGTCTTTTGGCTTGTGGGAGGAAACCGGAGCACCCGGAGAAAACCCACTAATACACTAATGTGTATTCTGATACACATTAGATTTCAGCTGCTTTTCTCAGCTAGTGGTCCAAGGGAAAAGTTAAGTCTTCAGTTCAAGTTCCCGAATCATTTGTTCGAATTCATGCTTGGATTTGCAGTTTTTCATTATTTACCAGAGAATTGCCTAAATGTGTTTAGTCTGTCTTGTTGAATCTCAGGACTCTATATGTACTTTGATTGGTTTGGGTGGAAAGGTCAAGTGTTAAAAGTAAGTGTTTTTGAGGGGGGGGGGGAAGGGTAAATGTTGAATTTAATTGTTATGGGGGGGGTGGGGGGGGAAGGGGGTGATAGATTTATTGGCGGTACATCGTGGGGGTAGTCCTTTAAAAATTTTAATGACCTGGTAGGGCTGGCTGCCCTTTAAAAATGGCGCCAGCACCTATGCACAGGCAGCTGAAGCCATTGTCAGTGTTGGAGAGCTCGCCCCTTCCACATAATTGAGGGGTGCAGCCGACCGGCTCATTATCCTGGGCCGCCATGAGGAAGATCGCGGCAGCATGCCAGCCGCGGGAGAAGAAAATCCTTCCCAAAGAGGGTTCCTTTTATGATCTATGGGCACGCTACAAATTAACCTAGATATCTGGGTAAATGAGGGTATTCTATTAGAACATTGGAAGGAAGAGAAAGGTCTTACAATTATGTAGCAGCACTTGTTTGGAATTGGTCTCATAGAAAAGCACTGAAGTGCTAAAGAGAAAAAGAACTTTCGATCGCACCTTTCTCAACCTCAGGATGTCCCAAAGTGCTTTATAGCCAATGAAGCACTTTTTTGAAGTGAAATCACTGTTGTAATTCAGTGCAACACAACAATCAACCTGTGCACAGTGAGATCCCACAAAGAGAGAACTGGGTACAACCTACCTCTTTACCAGTTGGGAAATACTGAGAAACCGCTGATTGTCCTTTCCATTGAAATCAATAAAAGTTAGGCAGTTTCTATGATGAGTGAGGGTGAGGACCTGGAACCGTGAAGCCTGATGGTGTGTTTCCAATGCTGCCTCTCAACTGTTGAATCAATGGGTTTCATAGTCACATCCGAAGCCACAATCTCAGTGTCATGCTATTCTGCCACCATCCAAAATGAAGGAAAATCACATGAGGACATGTTGTAAAGTCAGTAAAACAAAACAAAGAAAAAGCCATTCTCAGTTTGATCTTTGGGAACCCTATGAATTTACCTAGATATCCGAGAAGGTGAGTGTACTCTGTTAGGACATAGGAAGGAAGAGCAAGAAAGAATAAGACCTGATATGGATGCTGTAGGAGGCACGCTGTTTACATTGAAGAACAGTTCCCATGTAGGCTGTAACAACAACAACTTTCATTTATATGCTGCCTATAACATAGAGATTACAGAGGTAAGGAGGGGTGAGGTCATGGAGGGATTTGAAAACAAGGATGAGAATTTTAAACTTGAGGAAGAAAAGAATAACTGTGTGAGGTGTGCAGAGAGGGCACAAGTGTTTCATTGACCTAAAAGAGCAGCCAGATAAGATGGCTTCCAATGATACGAACAATTGCTACCCAGTGCTGCAGTGACCTTAGAGCTGCTCCGCCAGGATGATTTCCCCATTGGAGGGTGTGAAATTTATTTTGGCACTAATCCAGCTGACGTACTACAACAAGCACCAAGTCCAAATTCTGCTGCAGCAAATGAAGTTGCCCAATGTCTTTCTGGTTAAACTACCTCAGATATACTGTCTAGGACATTTATTATACCATCTTCCTCAACCACGTGTTCTGTGCTCATTTCCTTTCTATGCTCCTTCCTGCCTCTATCCTCTCCAGCTGATTACATCTGCCACAAAACATGGAATAGATGAGTCTTGGAATGGCTGTGCCTATTCCAAAACAAGTATCTAACTGTACCACAAATGTCACACAAATTTTCCCTAAAGTGAAAAATTGCCAGCAAAAAATGATGAATGCAACAAATAATGACTCAAATCATAGAGTCATAGAAACTTAGAGCACAGGAAGTGGCTATTTGGTCCATTGTGCCTCTTTGAAAGAGATATCCAATTAGTTCCAATCATCCACTCTTTCCCCATAGCCTTACATGTTTTTCCTTTTCAAGTATATATCTAATTCTCTTTGAAGGTAACCAACCAGTCAGCTTGCACACCCTTTCATAAGCCCAGGGTTAAGCAGACTGCTAATAAAAATACTCTTGGATCACCTGCCCAAATATTTGTGGCAGTGTGGCTGTCACCTCCATGCTTCACCTCAGCCAGCCCCCATTTTCTATTGCATTTTCTACTTTCACCACCTCACCCTCCAACACCCCTCACCCAACTTCTTCCAAGTCTTCATTGACTGCCATCATTCTCAGTCCCACCAGTAGCTTTTTCACTGACATCTCCTCTCCTCACTGTACCTCTGCACTTGTGTCTTCCTAACCTTAATGATTTCAATCTTCACCTAATGTCCTCTTTGCTTCACTCCTGATATCTGAAACTTGCAGTCCTCATTCAATTTGACTCTGCATATCAACCCTCCTACCCACATCCACCTTCTTGTCCTCGCCTTCACATGACATTTGACACTTATATAAAGTTTACGAAGTTTTACAAAGTATTTGCAGCACAGAAACAGGCCATTCCGTCCAACAGGCCTATGAAGGTGTGCATTCTCCGCATGAGCCTCTTCCTACCCCTCTTCATCTAACCCCATCAACATAACCTTCTATTCCTTTCTGCCTCACGTGCCTATCTAGCTTCTCCTTGAATGTGCCAATGCTATTTGCCTTAACCACTCCATTTGGTAGGGAGTTCCATATTTGAACCACTCTCTGAATAAAGAAGTTTCTCCTGTATTCTCTATTGGTTTTATCGATGATTATTGGATGTTTCTGGCCCCAAGTTCTGGTCTCCCCCGCAACTTCTCCAGTCTACCCCATCAAACCCATTCATAATTGTCAAGACCTCCACCAGATGACCCCTCATCCTTCTCTTTTCAGTTCTGGTATCATTCTAGTTATTCTTTTTTGCACCTTCTCCAGTGCCTCTATATCCTTTTTATAATATGGAGTCCAGAACGTCTCTCAAACTTCTGAGGTTGCATTGATTGAAAAAAAGGTTGTAGGGTTGGAGGAGGTTACAAAGATAGGGATGGGTGATGTCATGGAGAGATTTGAAATCAGCAACAACAGCTTGAATTTATATAGCACTTTTTAAGTAGCAGAACTTCCCAAGGCAATTCACATGAGTGTTATTAATCAAAATGTGACACAGCCAGAGAGCTTGGTCAGAGATAGCTTTTTTTAAAGGAGGAGAGAGAGGTAGAGATGTGGAGCGACTTAGGGAGGCAATTTCAGAGCTTGGGGCCTTGACAGCTGAAAGCACGGCCACCAGTGAGGGAGCAACTAAAAACGGGGATGCGCGAAATGCCAGAAATGGAGGAGTGCCGTACTCTCAAGGACTGGAAATGTTACAGTGCTAGGGAGTTGTGATTCTTAGGAAAGATTGGAAAACAAGGATGACAATGTTAAAATTGTGGTGTTGCTGGATTGTGAGCCAATGTAGGTCAGCAAGGTGATGGCTGATCGGGACTTGGTGCAAGTTAGGATACAGGCAGTAGAGTTTTGGATGAGCTCAAGTTTACCGAGGGTGGAACTCTGTGGGACAAAGTTGTACAAATCTCAGTTCAACCACTGAGTTCAGGCCTTCAGCAAGAACTGAAGAAACAATCATATTTTCTTGTACTTAAAAAGGTGCATTTTTAATGAAGTCTGTGAAATGTTCCCTGAACAGCCCTAAGGGCCTTTGAAGTCTTGAGCTGTTGGACCATCTCCGATTAAAGACAGAATTTTTTTTATTCCTTAGGGAATGTGGGCGTCGCTGGCTATGATGTGAACTGTTCCATAGCAGGCTGGTGAATAGATTTGTCTGTATTGTCTTGGCTGCTATTTCTTTAGCCAGGTGTAATTAACACTTACAATGGGACTCCTGCAACCTGATTGATATCCAGAACAAATCTGGTCTATGCCCAGCAAGCAATTTATCCTTAGGTCACTATTTTAAAATGGGGTAAGGAAAACAAACCCCCATTTTAACTCTAAGCATCTTGGAATTGTGTTGGATAAAATTAAGCAATTTTCCTATTTTGACACAGTGAGGTTTTTGAATATAAGATGCATAGTGTTGCAACTGGCACGCATTTTTAAAAATGTCATTACACTGTTTTTGCTTTGTCATGACATTTGTAATGAGTGGAAACCCACTAAACTCCTTCACCATGTGATGACAATTTCCCTTTAAGGAGCTCATTAATGGGTGTAAGTACGGGGCAGATTTTCTTGTTCCTAAGCCTGGAGTTATTGGATTCACAAGGGATACAATACAGGAAAATTAGGCTTAGGTGGAGCTCAAGCCCCCAACAGAGTCCAGTCCATTGTCCATTCATTTAAATGAATGGAATAGAGGACCGTGCAGACTCCATTAGTGCTTGCACTCCTCCCCAGCCTATTATCCTGCATTTATTGCACTGCAGGAGCAACAAAATCTGTGCTTGTTTGTCTTTCATAAAGTCTCTTAAGCCTGTGGACCCCACCAATATTTCATTAAAGAACAGCAGGGGAGTTCCCCCCCCTTCACTCCCCACCTCCCCCACCCCATGTCCTGGCCAATATTTATTCCTCAACTACATCACTAAAACAGATTATCTGGTCACTATCACATCTGTGGGAGCTTGCTGTACACAGATTGGCTGCCATTTTTTAAAGTACTTCATTGGCTGTGAATGAAGTCCTGAGGTTGGGAAAGGCACAATATAAATGCAGGTATTTTTCTCTTTAAATGCGTCTTATGCACTAAAAATGAATTTTAATTTCTTCTCTTGAAAGTGTTGTGGGGTTACAGAGGTTTGGCCAAGTGACCATTCTTGAACTTTAACTTGAGGAAAGGGCATATTATTGGATCATGGGGAAGACAGTCAAAGCCAATCTTCTCCTGTCCTGACTCACTGTCCACATACACACAGTCAAGCTTGATTCTATCCTCATCCCAGTTATCCTACAATCTCCAGAGGTCACGAGTGGGACTGCTGGATAACTTCCCCCTCTGTAGCCTAGGGGTTACCTATAGATCTCAGACTGCTGCGCTCACGTGATTAATTAATGCAGCACAGACATACAAGGCTTTTTTTTAAAAGAACAAAATAATTAAAGAATGTATTTCTGGGTGAATTTTCAAGGATTCAATCATAGTAACATTGTCCTATTAGCATTCCGAATGTTTTCCTTTGTATATTCCAAGTTTATTAATGTGCCCAATTATATTGGTCTTCTGCAGAGATTCTGTGGGTGATATTGATGACATTATAAACTACCAGGACGTTAAATACTGCTGCAAATAGTATTTCAATTTTTCTCTTCCTCCTAGGGGATAAACCGCTTCCAATTTACATCCAATGGGTAGATGTCAGGTGAGGACAGGTTTTGGCTTGGCTGTGATGCTCTCCTCGTCAAATAGTCTGTTGAGACATGTGTGACTGTAACATACAGGCACCAGTAATCTGCTGAAGGGAGAAAATGGGGAAAAAGAGAGTGTTTTGGAGCTTTTTTGTCTCATCTCCCTCTCCAAACTAAGCTCCTTTTAAAGAAAGATAAGCCTTATCACTCTGTCAGAAACATGTATTCGATTACTTTGAAGTGCAGTAACTGTTGTTATTTAGGCAAATATTTTGTGCACAGTAAAAAAAACAGTAACAGTAACAAACAAACATTCTTTTGATTCATTCTTGGGATGTGGGTATTTCTGGCAAGGCTGACATTTATTGCCCGTTCTCCAAAATTGAATGGCTTGCTAGTCCAGGGCAGTTAAGGGTTAACCACATGGGACTGGAATCATAGGCTGGAATTTTGCATTGGGCGGGAGGCCCCGTCCACCAGCCAAAGAGTCGGGGGTGAGTCCGCCTCCGCCAGGCCTAGAAGCCATGCGATGATTTTATGTGGCCCAGCCTCTTAATTGGCCTTGGGCAGGTCTTCCGCTCTTCTGAGGCAGGACATCCTCCCTCCAAGCGCTGCTGGCCAATCAGTGGGCCGACAGCTCTCAGTCTCAGCAGTGGCCACTGGGAGCTGTGGCCACTGTTGGGACTGCAGCCAACCAGAGGAGCAAGAGGGACACTGGCCCCGGAATGAAGGTAAGTGTGTGGACCCTCGCAGGGGACAATCGGACGGGCCCCAGTGAGGCAAAGGGGATTGGTTGGGAGCGAGGTGGAATGAAGTATAGTAGGGGTGTCTTAGCCATTGGTGGCCCTCCTTGGGGCAAGATGACCAATCAGGATGGTCCCACCCCAGCCCACAAAAAATGCTGCCAGGTTTTACTGAGTGACCTCCAGGGGGTCCTGAGCTGCCCGTCTGCCGCTGGGAATATACCAGCAGCGGTGGGAGGAGACCCTTAAGTGCCAGTTAATTGGCCACTTGAGGGCCTTAATTGACTTGAGGCGGGCAGGCTGTTTCTTGCTGCTGCCGCCCGTAAAATTGCAGTGGGGATGGGAAGGCGATGGGAACAGCACTCTGCAGGCTGGATTTTATTGGGCCCCTGACGTCGGGCTCCGTGGCGGGATGGCCAGAAGATGGATCAGGCAGAGGCCCACCATGGAGCCTGATGCTGGGAGGGCTTGGCCTGATCCTCCCAGTGGCGGTGAGGCTCTGGGGCGGTCCCCCCACCGCTGGGTGATGGGACCTGTATTTAAATATTTAAATGAATAAAATGAATAGATTTAAATAAACCCACCTCGAATCTTCCAGGTCCGCCGCGATTTTCAGTGCAGCGGCCGGCACTCCCGTGCCTTCACTTCCCTGGTGAAAGCAGGCGCGACACTGGTGGGGATTGCGGGGGGAGGGGTTAAGACTTTTTGTGTGGGGTGGGGTGATGTGGGGTAAAGTAACCATCATCAGTGTAGGGGATGGTGGGAAGGGGTGAACTTTAAACTTTGTACAGTTTTTTGGGGGGAAGGTCACATTTCAAAGGTGTTTTGGGGGGGGGGGAAGGACAAATATTTAATGTAATTGATATTGGGGGCTGGGAAAGGGGCGTTAACATTTTGTTTGGTAAATTTTATGGGGATACCTCTTTAAAAATGTAAATTTGCCGACAGGGCTGGCTGCCCTTTAAAAAGGGCGCCAGCGCCTGAACACATGCAGCTGATGCCATTGCCAGTGTCGGACAGCCCACCCCCTCCATGTGATTGGGCAGGGTGGGCCACCCCAGCTATTTAAAAGAGCTGACACGCGGAAGGTCGCAGCAGTTCTGCAGCGTGCGGTCCGCACATGCAGGCCTCCAATATTTTCGCCCGCTGCTGGGAACAGCGGCAGGCTCTTAAAATCCAGCCCCACTCAATCTTATGTCCCACCTCCCCTCCCCCCACCCCTGCCTCCAGCTGCTCCTGTGGGGCGGGGGGTGGGGGTGGGTGTAAATTTCTGGCCATATATCGGCCTGGACTGGGTAACGATGGCAAGTTTCCTCCTTAATGGGAGATTAGTGCACCAGTTGGGTTTTTAAGGACAATTTGGCAGCTTCATGGTCACTTTTACTGATCCCAGCTTTTCGTTCCTGAATTTTTAAAATTAATTAACAATTCACAAACTGCCATGGTAGGATTATAAATTTACATTCTCTAGATTAATTAGTCCAGGCCTTTATATTACTAGCCCTTTAAAGGAGCCAGTACATTACACATTCCATAAACAGTAAAGCAACGAATGGCCAGTTATTCTATTTTTGATGATATCAGTTGAAGGAGGAGTATTAGTCAGCAGACTGGGAGAACTCCTTGCTCTTGTTGCAATAATTTTAAGGAATTTCTAACATAGAATCATAGAATCATACGATGTTACAGCACAGAGGTAGCCCATTCGGTCCTTTGTGCCTCTGCTAGCTCTCTGTAGAGCTAGCCAATTAGTCCCACTCCCCTGCCCTTTCTTCATAGCCATGTAATTTTTCCCTTAGAAATAATCCAATTCCCTTTTGAAAGTTACTGTTGAATCTGCTTCCACTACCCTTTTAGGCAGCACGTTCCAGATCGCAACAACCTGCTGTGTGAAAAATGTTTCCTTATGTTGCCTCTGGTTCTTTTTCCAATCACTTTAAATCTGCAACCTTTAGTTAGCGACCCTCCTGCCACTGGATACAGTTTCTTCTTATTTACTTATCAAAACCATTTATGATTTTGAGCACCTCTATCAAATATCCTCTTAACCTTCCCTGCTCCAAGGAAAACAACTCCAGCTTCTCTAGTCTCTCCACAAACATGATATCCCTCATCCCTGGCTACCATTCAACTGGGTAGGTGGAAGGGAGCTCAGTTTAACATCTCATCTGAAAGACAGCACTTCCATCAGTGCAGCACTTTCCTCATTATTTAGTGTGAGTAGATCTCGAAAACACAAAAGTCCGAGTGTATCAGGCCTGTGTCCTCAGTACCTTGCTCTATGGCAGCGAGGCCTGGACAACGTATGCCAGCCAAGAGCGACGTCTCAATTCATTCCATCTTCGCTGCCTCCGGGGAATACTTGGCATCAGGTGGCAGGACTATATCTCCAACACAGAAGTCCTTGAAGCGGCCAACACCCCCAGCTTATACACACTACTGAGTCAGCGGCGCTTGAGATGGCTTGGCCATGTGAGCCGCATGGAAGATGGCAGGATCCCCAAAGACACATTGTACAGCGAGCTCGCCACTGGTATCAGACCCACCGGCCGTCCATGTCTCCGCTATAAAGACGTCTGCAAACGCGACATGAAATCGTGTGACATTGATCAGAAGTCGTGAGAGTCAGTTGCCAGCATTCGCCAGAGCTGGCGGGCAGCCATAAAGACTGGGCTAAATTGTGGCGAGTTGAAGAGACTTAGTAGTTGGCAGGAAAAAAGACAGAGGCGCAAGGGGAGAGCCAACTGTGCAACAGCCCCGACAAACAAATTTCTCTGCAGCACCTGTGGAAGAGTCTGTCACTCCAGAATTGGCCTTTATAGCCACTCCAGGCGCTGCTTCACAAACCACTGACCACCTCCAGGCGCGTATCCATTGTCTCTCGAGATAAGGAGGCCCAAAAGAAGAAGATCTCGAGCTACTGGTTTGAACTCACATCCTTCTGAGATAGATAGAGTTTTGTGCAGTTAAGGATATTAAGGGATATGGAGTAAAGGCTGGCAAATGGAATTGTGGTGCAGGTCGGCCACGATCTAATAGAGTGATAAAGCTAGCCTGAGGGACTGAATGGCCCACTCCTGTTACTATGTTCCTCTGACTCAGAGGTGAGAATGCTATCAACTGATCTAAACTGACACTTTAAATGAGCACAAAGCAGCGCTGACTGCAACAATGTGTAATCAGTCCCCTAAGGGAGCCTAGCTTTATCTCAAAGCTTTGACACTGATGGAGATGTGGGCAGGTTAGTGCCTATCTTAAGGTAATATTCTCCCTGGGTCCTGGTTTCAGTGAGTGCTGCAGAGTAGGAGTTTATTCAGCATGCAATAAAACAATCCATTTTATTCCTCCTGCACACAACAACACTGCGGACAATGTATCTCTTCGCCTCCAGCCATTACTGGCTGACTTGCCTAAAATGAGTCACAACGTAACCCTTTGCAAGCCTGACACTTAGTCGAGCTGAAAGCAGTAGATCAGCCAAGTGCTGCATATTAGGAAGCCCAAACCTTCTCTTAAATGCTAGGTGCCTGGTGCATTAATTAAGTATTGCAGATTCCCCCCCACCAACTCTTCCATTGGAAGGGTAGCTGAATGGGCTTCATCCTTCATCTCTGGGAAATTCTGACTACCATATCCTAAACCACACCATGTTCTGCTTGCCAATCATCTCTGTCATTACTGTTATACGTTGGCTTCTGGTCCTCCCAACATCTTACCATATCTCCATTTTTCCTTCACAATCTTGGTAGCCTCTCTGAGCGTGATAACTCTCCCGCCCCAACCCAAACTTTCTGTCCCTCTAACATAGTCCTCTTGTCCATGTCTCCTCCTTTCACCCCATCATTGGCAGACATGCCTTTAGCCATATATGCCCTTGCTCTGGAATTACCTCTCTAAACCCCTTTACCTCTCCACCTCCCTCTCCTTCTTTAAGATTTTCCATAAATCCCATCTCTTCGACTTGCCTGTTGTTGTCGATGATGACGCTAACATCTGAAAGTGGACCCACAGTATTGGAGCCAGAGATCAGTTGAAAATAACATGTCTTTGTTAGCTCATTTCAGACTGGACTAAAATCAGCATTACAACCAGGTAAGGACGGGGTCTAGGGCTCCCCTCTCAGCCTATTCCTGGTTTGGCTGTAACAGGGTTTAACTTTTAAAAACACTGTTTTTAGCTTCCCCTCAGTTGTAATGGCAAAGAAATCAACCAGACAGGTTTTCTCAGATTTAAACAAGAAAGGTGTAAGTTTATTAACCTTAAAACTCTAATTCAGTTAAAACTGATAAAAATATGTGACATGACCACGCTAGCATGCATATGTGAAAAACACACATGCAAATAGTGACAGAGGAAGAGAAAGGATTAAAGAGGATAGGTTTGAAGTAATATGGAGTTCAGTTTCTCGTTTTGGGATTCGATGTAAAGCCTTTGATTGCAGTTAAGTCTTGCGGTTCTCATTGGAGCCCAGAGCACACTTTCACTTAATTAGCTGGTACCAGAAGGCTACAGGAGTCTTCTCTCTTGAGGCTGGAGTTACTTCCATAGGTCCCTGGAACTTTGCGTGAGAGAGAGATAGGTGCTCTCTTCTTCAAGTTCAGTTGCAATCTGTTCTTGAATCGTGTGGCACAATTCAAAAAACTCCAAGTTGGCCAGCAGGTTAGTCATGTAACTAGCTCCTTATTTGGAACAACCTACCTGGTGGGTTTGTGGATTTTCCCCCAAGCTTGGCAGACACACTCAGTGGGGGGTGGGGGTGGAATGCTGGCCTTTTATACTTTGAATGTCTTTTGATCAAAATCCAACTGATTAATTAAATCAGGGAGCAACTCCATTGTCTCCCTTATTCAACTGTCCTTTAGAATGCAAATGTGCAGTCATGTTTTCAGCCACTGCTGTGGTCTCTTTAGACAAGTTATTTCAAATTCAGTAACCGTTCAAAATGTTCCATATGACAAAATTAATATGTCCCATTTTTAGTAGGTGTGGTTTTCATCACACCAGCTTCAGTTCAGAATTTTGCATGTAATCAGGCAACCCAACTGAGAGCAAAGAAGGACTTAAAGCTAAGATACACAGACATACAAAAGGTAATTCTAATACAATGTGATTTTTTTAACTTCTTCTTCTTTGGCCTCCTTGTCTCGAGAGACAATGGGTAAGTGCCTAGAGGTGGTCAGTGGTTTGTGGAGCAGCGCCTGGAGTGGCAACAAAGGCCAATTCTAGAGTGACAGACTCTTCCACAGGTGCTGCAGATAAAATTGGTTGTCAGGGTTGTTACACAGTTGGCTCTCCCCTTGCGCTTCTGTCTTTTTTCCTGCCAACTGCTAAGTCTCTTCAACTCGCCACACTTTAGCCCCGCCTTTATGGCTGTCCGCCAACTCTGACGATCGCTGGCAACTGACTCCCACGACTTGTGATCAATGTCACAGGACTTCATGTCGCGTTTGCAGACGTCTTTAAAGCGGAGACATGGACGGCCGATGGGTCTGATACCAGTGGCGAGCTCGTTGTACAATGTGTCCTTGGGGATCCTGCCATCTTCCATGCGGCTCACATGACCAAGCCATCTCAAGTGCCGCTGACTCAGTAGGGTGTATTGTAACTAGGAGTTGGGAATGCTAATTGACATTATATTGGGGAATAATTTTCATATTTCTCACCATAAAGCAGCAAAAAAAAACCCCAAGAGTGATGCTTGATGCAACACAAAACAACACACCTGGACTGATGGACAGTAAAAAACCTGCAGTCTGAATAGCCAGCTCTGCTTCATTGCTGCGTTTATAACAGATACAATGAAACTGCTTGCTGCAGTAAGTTGGTATCTTGGGGGTGAAATTGGTCTTGGGCAATAGGGCAAAATGGAGCGATAGTGAAGTCAATTTGTGTGGGGTGTAAAATGGGCCACCGATTCACTATCATCTCATTGCAATGTACAACATTCTTAGAGTGCTTGACTGGGAAGAAGCTGAGATGCTGTTTCCCCTGGCTGGAGAGTCTAGAATAAGTGGGCATAATCTCAGAATAAATTGCGAACCATTTAGGACTGAGAGGAGGAGAAATTTCTTCGCTCAGAGGGTTGTGAACCTTTGGAATTCTGTTCCCCAATGAGCTGAGGACCCTCAATGTTTGAGCATATTGGGCACGAGGGGAATCAAGGGATATAAGGATTGAACGGGAAAGTGGAGCTGAGGTTGAAGATCAGCTATGATTCTATTAAATAGCAGTGCAGGCCCAAGGGGCTATATGGCCTACTCCTACTCCTATTTTTTACATTCTTATCCCCTTCAGAACTACCACTGAAGACTAAAGCGTGAGTGTAGAAACAAATTAGCATGAATTTTCAGGTCAACATTGTTTTAATGAAGACAACAATGATTGCTGTCAGAATTGTGTGGGACAGGCTGGATGGACCGAAGGGTCTTTTCCTGTCCATCATTGTTTGTGTGTAGGTTCATCGATAATGCTGTTTGGACAATCCCAGCTACGGTGGTACAGGGGAATAGGTGCATATTCACCCCACTTAATCCAACAGACAGTAAGTTTTCCACTACTTGGGAATGGTCGGCAGAGAGGGATATTATCAGGCAGATGTGCTTGTCCATACGGAGTCAAAGAAGGAAAGTAAACTTAGGAAATTAAACTGGGAGACACACTCCTGATCACTTTAACAATGTGTGCGGTGCTGCTTACAATGCAGCATTGGCACAGGCTTGAGAGCAATTTCCTGCCTGCCCTCTTCACCAAGGAATAGTTAATGACAGAGAGAGACATGCAGACTCAGTGAAAATGGAGAATGGTGTGGTGATCCCTCAGACACTACCCTTGTAATCTGGCTCTAAGTAGCCTATAGGGAATGGGCTTGGTTCATGTTAGTTCAGTTTCCTAGTTGGGAGGTGCACATAACACTAAATTTCTTGTTAATTGAGTTGGCTTGGTTTGTAGCACTCTCGTCTCTGAGTCAGAAGATTGTGGGTTTAAGTCCCACTCCAGAGACTTGAGCACATAATCTCGGCTGACACTGTAGTGCAGTACTGAAGGGCTGTAACACTTTTGGAGGTGCCGTCTTTTGCATGAAATGTTAAACAGAGGCCTCGTCTGCTCTCTCAGGTGGATATAAGAATTCCCATGACCAGAAACTGAACTGGAATAGCCATATAAATACTGTGGCTACAAGAGCAAGTCAGAGGCTGGGAATCCTGAGGCGAGTAACTCACCTCCTGACTCCCCAAAGCCTGTCCACCATCTACAAGGCACAAATCAGGAGTGTGATGGAATACTCTCCACTTGCCTGGATGCATGCAGCTCCAACAACACTCAAGAAGCTCGACACCATCCAGGACAAAGCAACCTGCTTGATTGGCACCCCATCTACAAACATTCACTCCCTCCACCACCGACTCACAGTGGCAGCAGTGTGTACCATCTACCAGATGCACTACAGCAATGCACCAAGGCTCCTTAGACAGCACCTTCCAAACCCGCGACCTCTACCAACTAGAAGGTCAAGGGCAGCAGATGCATGGGAACACCACCACCTGCAATTTCCCCTCCAAGTCACACACCATCCTGACTTGGAACTATATCGCCGTTCCTTCACTGTCGCTGGGTCAAAATCCTGGAACTCCCTTCCTGACAGCACTGTGGGTGTACCTACCCCAAATGGACTGCAGTGGTTCAAGAAGACAGCTCACCACCACCTTCTCAAGGGCAATTAGGGATTGGCAATAAGTGCTGGCCTAGCCAGCGACACCCACATCCCTGAATTAATTTTAAAAAAATTATTTTGAAGAGTAGGGGCGTTATCCTCAGCGTCCTGGCCAATATTTGTCCCTCAATCAATATCACCGAAACAGATTATCTGGATATTATCTCATTGCTGTTTGTGGGAGCTTGATGTGCATCAAATGGCTGTCACATTTCCTATGCAAGAATAGCTCCTACACTTCAAAAAGGCTTCATTGGCAGTAGAGTACCTGGGGACTTCTTAATGTCATGAACATTACTATATAAATCCAATGTCTTTATTTCTTTGTTTATTCAGCTGATATTTGAGAAAAGCAACTCTATACCAACATTCAGCTGGTGCCACTGTCCATAAAACCATAGGAGGCTAATACATTGGGAGTACATTTGTCCCTTGTATAGCATGGTGATATCATGAGGGCCCATCTTTCTCTGTATCCTCCTCCAGCCACACAATCCTCTGTGCTCCTTCATATTGGCACCTTGCTCGTTCCTGATTTTCATTGCTGCAATGTAGTGTAGTGGTGACTTCACCTTTATGAAACTGTGCTTTTAAGATGACTGGGCCACTGATACAACTGGTGATATCATCATACATATATAAGGAGACACCATTTTGAGAGATACACCCGGCACATGGCTTGCAGAGAGCAGATACAGACATAGCAATGAAAAGACTCAGACCTGAGATCATGTAATGTAGATAAATAAGACAATAAATACTGTTTGAGTTGAATTTTAATATAAAGCCTGTGGTTATTATTTAAGAAGACTTAAAAACACAGCACAACTCTACAATTGCTCCTCCAGCTGCCTAGGCCCTAAAGTTTGGAATTCCTTCCCAAACCTCTCCGCGTCTCTACCTCTCTCTCCTCCTTTAAAATGTTCCTTCAAATTTACCTCTTTGACCAAGCTATTGGTCACCTGACATAATATCACTTTATGTGGCTTAGTGTCAAATTTTGTCTGATTATGCTCCTGTGAAGTGCCTTGGGATGTTTATCCTATGTTAACGGTACTATGTAAAGGCAAGTTGTCATCGGAACAGTCTAATTGTACGGCATTGACACTGGAAATTGTTCCCAATCTGTCATCACACTTTTGGTGATGTTACACCAATGGGGGAGCAGGAAAGGCTACGACGACTTTTCGGCCAATGTTTACATGGAAGAGCCCACAACATTGGATGCATGCATAATCCTCTTTATGCAAAACCTTTCCTGGAAAACTGACCCATTTCTTTATCACGATTCACCTCTTGCAAGTGTTATGACCATGGTGGGTATAATGCACTGTTAATTCAGACCCACTACTCCAGAGGTCATGGCATATCAAATAAAGTTTCCCACCAACGAATACTAACCAAATTAAATACTGTACTTTCCCCCCAGAATAAAGCATACCAAACCAGGTTTCTTTAAACAACAACATTAACTATTTATTAGAAAAGAAATAATAGGTATTAACTACTAATGAGATAAATCTATACATGAATAAAACCCTTAACCCTCATGCACATACACATACATTCAAAAAGAAACGGTTAACCAGTTTGAAAAGGGTGTTTTGGATTATAACTGTTTCTTAGGAATAGAAGGAATAATAACAAAAAATTAGATTCATATTCTAGTAGGATGTTTTCGGTACGGTGAGGTGTCCCAGAGTCAAATAGTCAGATGCCACTTGAAGTCTCTCCAGGCGAGGTTGATGAACAGTCTGTGATGGGTAGCTGTTCATGGCAATTTAACTGCAGCAGCTGGGTGTAGCAACAGATCTGCTTGGACTTTGAAGCAACAGTCTAGCAGTAGAAGAATTCTTCAGATTTCAGTATTTCTTAGGACACAGGAGGCAGCAGGAATCTCACTGAATGCAGAAATTCTTCAGAGACTGGAGGCAACAGGAATCCACAGCCTTTCAAATACAGGATTCTTTTTCAAGAGATGCAAGTCTCCTTTACAGAGAGAGGTCACACTTTTCTGGGTCTTTTATCTCTTGCTCCAGGCAGGTCAAGCAAAGATTTTCAAATAAAAGTAAAATACTGCAGATGCTGGAAATCTGAAATAAAAACAAGAAATGCTGGAAATACTCAGCAGGTCTGGAAGCATCTGTGAAGAGAGAAGCAGAGTTAATGTTTCAGGTCAGTGATCCATCATCAGAAGATTTTCAAATGCCTGACCTTTGTCTAATTCACAGGCTTTTTAAAGGGTCTAAAGTGAAAAAAGAACCTTCTTGAACATGGTCACATCTCCAGATACAGTGTCTCTCCCTGGTTCAAAAGCTGCTCTGAAGAAAGGTCAAATCCCTGTGATTTCCTTGAAACTGCTGACCGTCCTGTCCTTTTACAAGTTTAACTTCCTTTCAAAACATCCATAAAGTTCAATCCTTGTTCTGAACTTCCTTTCAAAATATTGCAGGAATTCCAATTATTTTTGCAGGTGTCGTTCACTGAGCAAAATCATTTTTTCATTTTTTTTTTAAACCCATAGAAATCCAAGATTTTAGTACAAAAATAAACATTTTGTGACACAAGCCAATTGTAAAACACGGGAGGCTCATTATCACCTATAAATAACTGAAGGTTTTCCAGAGCATATGATACTTCCAGGGCCTTACACATGGCAGGTGGTACAGTGGCAATTGTGGAGGCATAGCCAATAATATTCCAATAAGCTACCCAGTGCCCAGGGGGATGGGAGTGAGGTGGTGCAGGGGCACAGTATGTTCGCACAACCTGCCTTAAGGAACTCACAACGTGCTGAACTTTTTTCCCTCCTTCATGTGTAGGGCACACCTGCTGTGTATTCCTGTCACTTTCTGTCCTTATTTCAGATCTCTAGCCCTTTTCTAGTGAGTTATACATTGCACTGGGAATGGCAATACCAGAAAGTATCTTACTAAGCTGCGATTTTGAACTGATATTTATGTTAGATCATTTATGTTAGAATTATTGTACAGTTAATTCAAAGTGAATCGGCTTTCATTCATACAAAGCATCTGAAATCTCTAGACGTAGTGTAGTAATCTGCATAAAATCCTCTTCAGACTAACACACTGAGATATCAGTATTCATGGCGCTTACAGATGCACAGCAGTGCAGCTCCCACCTTCATAACGTTTGCTCAGCTGTGCCTTGTTAACACACTTTGCACATTTCCACTTTTTACAGAATTGTCTCTTTAGCAAATCAACCACAAGGGACCTGAATCACATTTATTACCCCCACCCCTATGATTTTCTCTATAATAACAAGAATAATTAATTATCACTTTCCTTGTGGATTACACTAACAGGAGAGTCCTCGAAGATTACGATAAAAGCAATTACTGGCAAATGAATGCCCCTCTAACCATCAGCCTGCCTACTTAGAATTGCAAGGAGTTCATTAAAATGTAACAGCTGCCCCTCCCCCGGTACACATACACACACACATTTTAGTTTATGGGTGTTGGGTTTGGAGATGTGACCTTTTACCAAGGTGCTTTTATAGATAATTAAAATATTAGAATAATCGAAGCATACAGCACAGAAGGAGACCATTTGGCCCCTTGTGCCTGTGCCACCTCTATGAAAGAGCTATCCAATTAGTCCCACTTCGCTGCTCTTTCCCCATAGCCCTGCAATTTCTCCCCCTTGAAGAATATACCCGATTCCCTTTAGCGCATTGTGAATGAATTTTCTGGCAGTGCATTCTAGATCACAACTCAGAGTAAAAGATGTTTTTCCTCATGCCACCTTTGCTTGTTTTGCCAATCACCTTAAATCTGTGTCCTCCGCTTATTGATCTTTCTGCCATTGGAAACAGTTTCTCTTTATTTCTTCTTCTTCTTTCATTGACCTCCTTGTCTCAAGAGACAATGGGTAAGCGCCTGGAGGTGGTCAGTGGTTTGTGAAGCAGCGCCTGGAGTGGCTATAAAAGCCAATTCTAGAGTGACAGACTCTTCCACAGGTGCTGCAGATAACATTGTTTGTCGGGGCTGTTACACAGTTGGCTCTCTCCTTGCGCTTCTGTCTTTTTTCCTGCCAACAGCTAAGTCTCTTCAATTCGCCACTCTTTAGCCCCGCCTTTATGTGCTCTGGCGATCACTGGCAACTGACTCCCATGACTTGTGGTCAATGTCACAGGACGTCATGTCACGCTTATTTACTCTTTATTTACTCTATAAAAATTCTACATGATTCTAAGCACCTCTATAAATCTCGTAACGTACTCTACTCTTAAGAGAAAAATCCTGGCTTCTCTAGTCTCTCCATGTAATTGAAAACCCTCATCACTGGAGCCATTCTAGTAAATCTCACCTGTACCCTGTCTAAGGCCATGACATGTTTCCAAAAATGTGGTACCCAGAAATGACCAAAACACTCTATCTGGAGCCGAATTTATCTATTATAATGGCTAAGAATAACTTCCTTGCTTTAGTACTCTATGCCTCTATTTATAAATCAAGAGATCCCATAAGCATTCTTAACAGGATCACAGAATCGTTACAGTGCAGAAGGCCCATCGTGTCCGCACTGGCTCTTTGAAAGAACAATTCTCTCATTTCCATTCCCATACCTTCTCCCAATAACCCTGCACATTTTTCCTTTTCATGTAACTGTCTAATTCCCTTTTGAATGCTTCAATTGAACCTGCCTCCACCACGTTTTCAGGCAGCGTATTCCAGACTTTAACCAATCGCTGCGTGAAAAAGTTTTTCCTCATGTCTCTTTTGCTTCTCTTACCAAATACTTTAAATCTGTGCCCTCTCGTTCTCGATCCTTTCATGAGTGGGAACAGTGAGTCTCTATTTATTCTGTCCAGACCCCTCATGATTTTGAATACCTCTATCAAATCACCTCTCAGCCCTCCCTTCTCCAAGAAAAAAAAGTCCTAACTTCTCCAATCTATCTTCATAACTGAAATTCCTCATCCATGGAACCATTCTCATGAATCTTTTCTGAACTCTCTCCAATGCCCTCATATCTTTCCTGAAGTGAGATGCCCAGAACTGGAAACAATACTCCAGCTGAGGCCAAACTAGTATCTATACAAGTTCAACATAACTACCTTGCTCTTGGACTCTGTGCTCTTAATAATTCTTTCTTTTGGGCCTCCTTATCTCGAGAGACAATGGATACGCGCCTGGAGGTGGTCAGTGGTTTGTGAAGCAGCGCCTGGAGTGGCTATAAAGGCCAATTCTGGAGTGACAGGCTCTTCCACAGGTGCTGCAGAGAAATTTGTTTGTTGGGGCTGTTGCACAGTTGGCTCTCCCCTTGCGCCTCTGTCTTTTTTCCTGCCAACTACTAAGTCTCTTCGACTCGCCACAATTTAGCCCTGTCTTTATGGCTGCCCGCCAGCTCTGGCGAATGCTGGCAACTGACTCCCACGACTTGTGATCAATGTCACACGATTTCATGTCGCGTTTGCAGACGTCTTTATAACGGAGACATGGACGGCCGGTGGGTCTGATACCAGTGGCGAGCTCGCTGTACAATGTGTCTTTGGGGATCCTGCCATCTTCCATGCGGCTCACATGGCCAAGCCATCTCAAGCGCCGCTGACTCAGTAGTGTGTATAAGCTGGGGATGTTGGCCGCTTCAAGGACTTCTGTGTTGGAGATATAGTCCTGCCACCTGATGCCAAGTATTCTCCGAAGGCAGCGAAGATGGAATGAATTGAGACGTCGCTCTTGGCTGGCATACGTTGTCCAGGCCTCGCTGCCGTAGAGCAAGGTACTGAGGACACAGGCCTGATACACTCGGACTTTTGTGTTCCGTGTCAGTGCGCCATTTTCCCATACTCTCTTGGCCAGTCTGGACATAGCAGTGGAAGCCTTACCCATGCGCTTGTTGATTTCTGCATCTAGAGACAGGTTACTGGTGATAGTTGAGCCTAGGTAGGTGAACTCTTGAACCACTTCCAGAGCGTGGTCGCCAATATTGATGGATGGAGCTCTTAATAATAAAGCCCAGGATACTGTATGCTTTATTAAATGCTCTCTCAACATGTCCTGCCACCTTTAATGTCTTATGCACATACAAAACCAGGTCCCTCTGCTCTTGCAGCCCAACAGCATTCTCAAATTGTCAGTTTGAATGATTTGTGTACTAACCACCCCATATTGTTTTAATCCAGCACCTCCTTTAAAATTGTACCATTAGTTCGTCATTCTTTCGACAAAATTGAATCCCTTCACACTTCTCAGCTTTAAATTTCATTGGCCATGCGGCTGCCCCTTTTGTCAGTCTGTTGATGTCCTCCTGAAGTCTATTGAAGGTCGCACATTTCCAAGGATCAAGTCATGTGAAAACTTTGAAATTATGCATACTTTACCCGAGTCTAATCCATCAATACATATTAAAAAGAAGAGTGGTACCACAATTGACCACTAGGGAACAGCAGTGCAAACATCCATTCAGACTGAAAAATAACATTGTACCTGTCATGAGAGGGTAAAATCTGCCGCTGCATTTTCCATTCAACATTGACAAATTAGAAATTTTTTTTGGTGCGGATGTGATGATGATGGTTTGATTGTTAGAGATTAGTGTGGGTCTGAAGATGATGATTCGAATGTTATTGATTAGTGTGGCTGTGATGATGGTGATTCGATTGCTATTGATTAGTGGAGGGGTTGATAATTAATTGATTGCTATTGATATGTGTGTGTGGGTGTGATGATGATGATTTGATTTTTATTGATTAGTGTGGGTGTGATGATGATGATTCGATTATTATTGATTAGTGTGGGTGTGATGATGATGATTCGATTGTTATTGATTAGTGTGGGTGTGATGATGATGATTCGATTGGTCTTGATCAGTCTGGGTGTGACGATGTTGATTTGATTGTTATTGATTAGTGTGGGTGTGATGATGATGATTTGATTATTATTGATTAGTGTGGGTGTGATGATGATGATTCGATTGTTATTGATTAGTGTGGGTGTGATGATGTTGATTTGATTGTTATTGATTAGTGTGGGTGTGATGATGATGATTTGATTATTATTGATTAGTGTGGGTGTGATGATGATGATTCGATTGTTATTGATTAGTGTGGGTGTGATGATGTTGATTTGATTGTTATTGATTAGTGTGGGTGTGATGATGATGATTTGATTATTATTGATTAGTGTGGGTGTGATGATGATGATTTGATTATTATTGATTAGTGTGGGTGTGATGATGATGATTCGATTGTTATTGATTAGTGTGGGTGTGATGATGATGATTTGATTATTATTGATTAGTGTGGGTGTGATGATGATGATTCGATTGTTATTGATTAGTGTGGGTGTGATGATGTTGATTTGATTGTTATTGATTAGTGTGGGTGTGATGATGATGATTTGATTATTATTGATTAGTGTGGGTGTGATGATGATGATTCGATTGTTATTGATTACTGTGGGTGTGATGATGATGATTCGATTGTTATTGATTAGTGTGGGTGTGATGATGATGATTCGATTGTTATTGATTAGTGTGGGTGTGATGATGATGATTCGATTGTTATTGATTACTGTGGGTGTGATGATGATGATTCGATTGTTATTGATTAGTGTGGGTGTGATGATGATGATTCGATTGTTATTGATTACTGTGGGTGTGATGATGATGATTCGATTGTTATTGATTACAGTGGGTGTGATGATGATGATTCGATTGTTATTGATTAGTGTGGGTGTGATGATGATGATTTGATTGTTATTGATTAGTGTGGGTGTGATGATGATGATTCGATTGTCATTGATTAGTGTGGGTGTGATGATGATTCGATTGTTATTGATTAGTGTGGGTGTGATAATGTTGATTTGATTGTTATTGATTAGTGTGGGTGTGATGATGTTGATTTGATTGTTATTGATTAGTGTGGGTGTGATGATGATGAATCGATTGTCATTGATTAGTGTGGGTGTGATGATGATTCGATTGTTATTGATTAGTGTGGGTGTGATAATGTTGATTTGATTGTTATTGATTAGTGTGGGTGTGATGATGTTGATTTGATTGTTATTGATTAGTGTGGGTGTGATGATGTTGATTTGATTGTTATTGATTAGTGTGCGTGTGATGATGTTGATTTGATTGTTATTGATTAGTGTGGGTGTGATGATGATTCGATTGTTATTGATTAGTGTGGGTGTGATGATTTTGATTTGATTGTTATTGATTAGTGTGGGTGTGATGAGGATGATTCGATTGTTATTGATTAGTGTGGGTGTGATGATAATGATTCGACTGTTATTGATTCGTGTGGGTGTGATAATGATGATTCGATTGTCATTGATTAGTGTGGGTGTGATGATGTTGATTTGATTGTTATTGATTAGTGTGGATGTGATGATGATGAATCGATTGTTATTGATTAGTGTGGGTGTGATGATGATGAACCGATTGTTATTGATTAGTGTGGATGTGATGATGTTGATTTGATTGTTATTGATTAGTGTGGGTGTGATGATGATGAATCGATTGTTATTGATTAGTGTGGGTGTGATGATGATGATTTGATTGTTATTGATTAGTGTGGGTGTGATGATGATGATTTGATTGTTATTGATTAGTGTGGGTGTGATGATGATGAACCGATTGTTATTGATTAGTGTGGATGTGATGATGTTGATTTGATTGTTATTGATTAGTGTGGGTGTGATGATGATGAATCGATTGTTATTGATTAGTGTGGGTGTGATGATGATGATTTGATTGTTATTGATTAGTGTGGGTGTGATGATGATGATTTGATTGTTATTGATTAGTGCGTGTGTGATGATGATGAAACGATTGTTATTGATTAGTGTGGGTGTGATGATGATGATTCGATTGTTGTTGATTAGTGTGGGTGTGATGATGTTGATTTGATTGTTATTGATTAGTGTGGGTGTGATGATGATGATTTGATTGTTATTGATTAGTGCGTGTGTGATGATGATGAAACGATTGTTATTGATTAGTGTGGGTGTGATGATGTTGATTTGATTGTTATTGATTAGTGTGGGTGTGATGATGATGAATCGATTGTTATTGATTAGTGTGGGTGTGATGATGTTGATTTGATTGTTATTGATTAGTGTGGGTGTGATGATGATGAACCGATTGTTATTGATTAGTGTGGGTGTGATGATGATGATTTGATTGTTATTGATTAGTGTGGGTGTGATTATGATGAACCGATTGTTATTGATTAGTGTGGGTGTGATGATGATGATTTGATTGTTATTGATGAGTGTGGGTGTGATGATGATGATTTGATTGTTATTGATTAGTGTGGGTGTGATGATGATGAATCGATTGTTATTGATTAGTGTGGGTGTGATGATGTTGATTTGATTGTTATTGATCAGTGTGGGTGTGATGATGTTGATTTGATTGTTATTGATTAGTGTGGGTGTGATGATGTTGATTTGATTGTTATGGATTAGTGTGGGTGTGATGATGATGATTTGATTGTTATTGATCAGTGTGGGTGTGATGATGTTGATTTGATTGTTATTGATTAGTGTGGGTGTGATGATGTTGATTTGATTGTTATTGATTAGTGTGGGTGTGATGATGATGAATCGATTGTTATTGATGAGTGTGGGTGTGATGATGATGAATCGATTGTTATTGATTAGTGTGGGTGTGATGATGTTGATTTGATTGTTATTGATCAGTGTGGGTGTGATGATGATGAATCGATTGTTATTGATTAGTGTGGGTGTGATGATGATGAATCGATTGTTATTGATTAGTGTGGGTGTGATGATGATGAACCGATTGTTATTGATTAGTGTGGGTGTGATGATGATGAATCGATTGTTATTGATTAGTGTGGGTGTGATGATGATGAATCGATTGTTATTGATTAGTGTGGGTGTGATGATGTTGATTTGATTGTTATTGATTAGTGCGGGTGTGATGATGATGAACCGATTGTTATTGATTAGTGTGGGTGTGATGATGATGAATCGATTGTTATTGATTAGTGTGGGTGTGATGATGTTGATTTGATTGTTATTGATTAGTGAGGGTGTGATGATGATGAATCGACTGTTATTGATTAGTGTGGGTGTGATGATGTTGATTTGATTGTTATTGATTAGTGTGGGTGTGATGATGATGAACCGATTGTTATTGATTAGTGTGGGTGTGATGATGCTGAATCGATTGTTATTGATTAGTGTGGGTGTGATGATGTTGATTTGATTGTTATTGATAAGTGTGGGTGTGATGATGATGAATCGATTGTTATTGATTAGTGTGGGTGTGATGATGCTGAATCGATTGTTATTGATTAGTGTGGGTGTGATGATGTTGATTTGATTGTTATTGATTAGTGTGGGCGTGATGATGATGAACCGATTGTTATTGATTAGTGTGGGTGTGATGATGATGTTTTGATTGTCATTGATTAGTGTGGGTGTGATGATGATGAATCGATTGTTATTGATTAGTGTGGGTGTGATGATGTTGATTTGATTGTTATTGATTAGTGTGGGTGTGATGATGATGAACCGATTGTTATTGATTAGTGTGGGTGTGATGATGTTGATTTGATTCTTATTGATTAGGGTGGGTGTGATGATGATGAACCGATTGTTATTGATTAGTGTGGGTGTGATGATGCTGATTTGATTGTTATTGATTAGTGTGGGTGTGATGATGATGAACCGATTGTTATTGATTAGAGTGGGTGTGATGATGATGTTTTGATTGTCATTGATTAGTGTGGGTGTGATGATGATGAATCGATTGTTATTGATTAGTGTGGGTGTGATGATGTTGATTTGATTGTTATTGATTAGTGTGGGTGTGATGATGATGAACCGATTGTTATTGATTAGTGTGGGTGTGATGATGTTGATTTGATTCTTATTGATTAGGGTGGGTGTGATGATGATGAACCGATTGTTATTGATTAGTGTGGGTGTGATGATGTTGATTTGATTGTTATTGATTAGTGTGGGTGTGATGATGTTGATTTGATTGTTATTGATTAGTGTGGGTGTGATGATGATGAACCGATTGTTATTGATTAGTGTGGGTGTGATGATGTTGATTTGATTGTTATTGATTAGTGTGGGTGTGATGATGATGAACCGATTGTTATTGATTAGTGTGGGTGTGATGATGTTGATTTGATTGTTATTGATTAGTGTGGGTGTGATGATGATGAACCGATTGTTATTGATTAGTGTGGGTGTGATGATGTTGATTTGATTGTTATTGATTAGTGTGGGTGTGATGAGGATGATTCGATTGTTATTGATTAGTGTGGGTGTGATGATAATGATTCGACTGTTATTGATTCGTGTGGGTGTGATAATGATGATTCGATTGTCATTGATTAGTGTGGGTGTGATGATGTTGATTTGATTGTTATTGATTAGTGTGGATGTGATGATGATGAATCGATTGTTATTGATTAGTGTGGGTGTGATGATGATGATTTGATTGTTATTGATTAGTGTGGGTGTGATGATGATGAACCGATTGTTATTGATTAGTGTGGATGTGATGATGTTGATTTGATTGTTATTGATTAGTGTGGGTGTGATGATGATGAATCGATTGTTATTGATTAGTGTGGGTGTGATGATGATGATTTGATTGTTATTGATTAGTGTGGGTGTGATGATGATGATTTGATTGTTATTGATTAGTGCGTGTGTGATGATGATGAAACGATTGTTATTGATTAGTGTGGGTGTGATGATGATGATTCGATTGTTGTTGATTAGTGTGGGTGTGATGATGTTGATTTGATTGTTATTGATTAGTGTGGGTGTGATGATGATGATTTGATTGTTATTGATTAGTGCGTGTGTGATGATGATGAAACGATTGTTATTGATTAGTGTGGGTGTGATGATGTTGATTTGATTGTTATTGATTAGTGTGGGTGTGATGATGATGAATCGATTGTTATTGATTAGTGTGGGTGTGATGATGTTGATTTGATTGTTATTGATTAGTGTGGGTGTGATGATGATGAACCGATTGTTATTGATTAGTGTGGGTGTGATGATGATGATTTGATTGTTATTGATTAGTGTGGGTGTGATTATGATGAACCGATTGTTATTGATTAGTGTGGGTGTGATGATGATGATTTGATTGTTATTGATTAGTGTGGGTGTGATGATGATGATTTGATTGTTATTGATTAGTGTGGGTGTGATGATGATGAATCGATTGTTATTGATTAGTGTGGGTGTGATGATGTTGATTTGATTGTTATTGATCAGTGTGGGTGTGATGATGTTGATTTGATTGTTATTGATTAGTGTGGGTGTGATGATGTTGATTTGATTGTTATGGATTAGTGTGGGTGTGATGATGATGATTTGATTGTTATTGATCAGTGTGGGTGTGATGATGTTGATTTGATTGTTATTGATTAGTGTGGGTGTGATGATGTTGATTTGATTGTTATTGATTAGTGTGGGTGTGATGATGATGAATCGATTGTTATTGATGAGTGTGGGTGTGATGATGATGAATCGATTGTTATTGATTAGTGTGGGTGTGATGATGTTGATTTGATTGTTATTGATCAGTGTGGGTGTGATGATGATGAATCGATTGTTATTGATTAGTGTGGGTGTGATGATGATGAATCGATTGTTATTGATTAGTGTGGGTGTGATGATGATGAACCGATTGTTATTGATTAGTGTGGGTGTGATGATGATGAATCGATTGTTATTGATTAGTGTGGGTGTGATGATGATGAATCGATTGTTATTGATTAGTGTGGGTGTGATGATGTTGATTTGATTGTTATTGATTAGTGCGGGTGTGATGATGATGAACCGATTGTTATTGATTAGTGTGGGTGTGATGATGATGAATCGATTGTTATTGATTAGTGTGGGTGTGATGATGTTGATTTGATTGTTATTGATTAGTGAGGGTGTGATGATGATGAATCGACTGTTATTGATTAGTGTGGGTGTGATGATGTTGATTTGATTGTTATTGATTAGTGTGGGTGTGATGATGATGAACCGATTGTTATTGATTAGTGTGGGTGTGATGATGTTGATTTGATTGTTATTGATTAGTGTGGGTGTGATGATGTTGATTTGATTGTTATTGATAAGTGTGGGTGTGATGATGATGAATCGATTGTTATTGATTAGTGTGGGTGTGATGATGATGAATCGATTGTTATTGATTAGTGTGGGTGTGATGATGTTGATTTGATTGTTATTGATTAGTGTGGGTGTGATGATGATGTTTTGATTGTCATTGATTAGTGTGGGTGTGATGATGTTGATTTGATTGTTATTGATTAGTGTGGGTGTGATGATGATGAATCGATTGTTATTGATTAGTGTGGGTGTGATGATGATGTTTTGATTGTCATTGATTAGTGTGGGTGTGATGATGTTGATTTGATTGTTATTGATTAGTGTGGGTGTGATGATGATGAATCGATTGTTATTGATTAGTGTGGGTGTGATGATGATGAATCGATTGTTATTGATTAGTGTGGGTGTGATGATGTTGATTTGATTGTTATTGATTAGTGTGGGTGTGATGATGATGAACCGATTGTTATTGATTAGTGTGGGTGTGATGATGATGAATCGATTGTTATTGATTAGTGTGGGTGTGATGATGTTGATTTGATTGTTATTGATTAGTGTGGGTGTGATGATGATGAACCGATTGTTATTGATTAGTGTGGGTGTGATGATGTTGATTTGATTGTTATTGATTAGTGTGGGTGTGATGATGATGAATCGATTGTTATTGATTAGTGTGGGTGTGATGATGTTGATTTGATTGTTATTGATTAGTGTGGGTGTGATGATGATGAACCGATTGTTATTGATTAGTGTGGGTGTGATGATGTTGATTTGATTCTTATTGATTAGGGTGGGTGTGATGATGATGAACCGATTGTTATTGATTAGTGTGGGTGTGATGATGTTGATTTGATTGTTATTGATTAGGGTGGGTGTGATGATGATGAACCGATTGTTATTGATTAGTGTGGGTGTGATGATGTTGATTTGATTGTTATTGATTAGTGTGGGTGTGATGATGTTGATTTGATTGTTATTGATTAGTGTGGGTGTGATGATGATGAACCGATTGTTATTGATTAGTGTGGGTGTGATGATGTTGATTTGATTGTTATTGATTAGTGTGGGTGTGATGATGATGAACCGATTGTTATTGATTAGTGTGGGTGTGATGATGTTGATTTGATTGTTATTGATTAGTGTGGGTGTGATGATGATGAACCGATTGTTATTGATTAGTGTGGGTGTGATGATGTTGATTTGATTGTTATTGATTAGTGTGGGTGTGATGATGATGAACCGATTGTTATTGATTAGTGTGGGTGTGATGATGTTGATTTGATTGTTATTGATTAGTGTGGGTGTGATGATGATGAACCGATTGTTATTGATTAGTGTGGGTGTGATGATGATGAATCGATTGTTATTGATTAGTGTGGGTGTGATGATGCTGATTTGATTGTTATTGATTAGTGTGGGTGTGATGATGATGAACCGATTGTTATTGATTAGTGTGGGTGTGATGATGTTGATTTGATTGTTATTGATTAGTGTGGGTGTGATGATGATGAACCGATTGTTATTGATTAGTGTGGGTGTGATGATGATGAATCGATTGTTATTGATTAGTGTGGGTGTGATGATGCTGATTTGATTGTTATTGATTAGTGTGGGTGTGATGATGTTGATTTGATTGTTATTGATTAGTGTGGGTGTGATGATGTTGATTTGATTGTTATTGATTAGTGTGGGTGTGATGATGCTGATTTGATTGTTATTGATTAGTGTGGGTGTGATGATGATGAATCGATTCTATTGATTAGTGTGGGTGTGATGATGCTGATTTGATTGTTATTGATTAGTGTGGGTGTGATGATGATGAATCGATTCTATTGATTAGTGTGGGTGTGATGATGCTGATTTGATTGTTATTGATTAGTGTGGGTGTGATGATGCTGATTTGATTGTTATTGATTAGTGTGGGTGTGATGATGATGAATCGATTCTATTGATTAGTGTGGGTGTGATGATGCTGATTTGATTGTTATTGATTAGTGTGGGTGTGATGATGCTGATTTGATTGTTATTGATTAGTGTGGGTGTGATGATGATGAATCGATTCTATTGATTAGTGTGGGTGTGATGATGCTGATTTGATTGTTATTGATTAGTGTGGGTGTGATGATGCTGATTTGATTGTTATTGATTAGTGTGGGTGTGATGATGATGAACCGATTGTTATTGATTAGTGTGGGTGTGATGATGTTGATTTGATTGTTATTGATTAGTGTGGGTGTGATGATGATGAATCGATTGTTATTGATCAGTGTGGGTATGATGATGTTGATTTGATTGTTATTGATTAGTGTGGGTGTGATGAGGATGATTCGATTGTTATTCATTAGTGTGGGTATGATGATGTTGATTTGATTGTTATTGATTTGTGTGGGTGTGATGATGATGATTCGATTGTGAATGATTCGTGTTGGTGTGATGATTATGATTCGATTGTTATTGATTAGTGGGGGGATTGATAATTTATTGATTGTTATTGATTAATGTGGGTGTGATGATGATGATTCGATTGTTATTGATTAGTGTGGGTGTGATGATGAGGATTCGATTGTTAATGATTCGTGTTGGTGTGATGATTATGATTCGATTGTTATTGATTAGTGGGGGGATTGATAATTTATTGATTGTTATTGATTAATGTGGGTGTGATGATGATGATTCGATTGTTATTGATCAGTGGGGCGGTTGAAATTAATTGATTGTTATTGATTAGTGTGGGTGTCATGATGTTGATTTGATTGTTATTGATTAGTGTGGGCGTGATGATGATGAATCGATTGTTATTGATTAGTGTGGGTGTGATGATGTTGATTTGATAGTTATTGATTAGTGTGGGTGTGATGATGATGATTCGAATGTTATTGATTAGTGTGGGTGTGATGATGATGATTCGATTGTTATTGATTAGTGTGGGTGTGATGATGTTGATTTGATTGTTATTGATTATTGTGGGTGTTATGATGATGAATCGATTGTTATTGATTAGTGTGTGTGTGATGATGTTGATTTGATTGTTATTGATTCGCGTGGGTGTGATGATGATGAATCGATTGTTATTGATTAGTGTGAGAGTGATGATGATGAATCGATTGTTATTGATTAGTGTCGGTGTGCTGATGATGATTCGATTGTTATTGATTAGTGTGGGTGTCATGATGTTGATTTGATTGTTACTGATTAGTGTGGGCGTGATGATGATGAATCGATTGTTATTGATTAGTGTGGGTGTGATGATGATGAATCGATTGTTATTGATTAGTGTGGGTGTGATGATGATGATTCAATTGTTATTGATTAGTGTGGGTGTGATGATGATGATTCGATTGTTATTGATTAGCGTGGGTGTGATGATGATGAATCGATTGTTATTGATTAGTGTGAGAGTGATGATGTTGATTCGATTGTTATTGATCTGTCTGGGTGTGATGATGTTGATTTGATTGTTATTGATTATTGTGGGTGTGATGATGATGAATCGATTGTTATTGATTAGTGTGGGTGTGATGATGTTGATTCGATTGTTATTGATCAGTCTGGGTGTGATGATGTTGATTTGATTGTTATTGATTATTGTGGGTGTTATGATGATGAATCGATTGTTATTGATTAGTGTGTGTGTGATGATGTTGATTTGATTGTTATTGATTCGCGTGGGTGTGATGATGATGAATCGATTGTTATTGATTAGTGTGAGAGTGATGATGATGAATCGATTGTTATTGATTAGTGTCGGTGTGCTGATGATGATTCGATTGTTATTGATTAGTGTGGGTGTCATGATGTTGATTTGATTGTTACTGATTAGTGTGGGCGTGATGATGATGAATCGATTGTTATTGATTAGTGTGGGTGTGATGATGATGAATCGATTGTTATTGATTAGTGTGGGTGTGATGATGATGATTCAATTGTTATTGATTAGTGTGGGTGTGATGATGATGATTCGATTGTTATTGATTAGCGTGGGTGTGATGATGATGAATCGATTGTTATTGATTAGTGTGAGAGTGATGATGTTGATTCGATTGTTATTGATCTGTCTGGGTGTGATGATGTTGATTTGATTGTTATTGATTATTGTGGGTGTGATGATGATGAATCGATTGTTATTGATTAGTGTGGGTGTGATGATGTTGATTCGATTGTTATTGATCAGTCTGGGTGTGATGATGTTGATTTGATTGTTATTGATTAGTGTGGGAGTGATGAGGATGAATCGATTGTAATTGATTAGTGAGGGTGTGATGATGATGATTCGATTGTTATTGATTAGTGTGGGTGTGATGATGATGAATCGATTGTTATTGATTAGTGTCGGTGTGCTGATGATGATTCGATTGTTATTGATTAGTGTGGGTGTCATGATGTTGATTTGATTGTTATTGATTAGTATGGGCGTGATGAAGATGAATCGATTGTTATTGATTAGTGTGGGTGTGATGATGTTGATTTGCTTGTTATTGATAAGTGTGGGTATGATGATGATGATTCGATTGTTATTGATTAGTGTGGGTGTGATGATGATGAATCGATTGTTATTGATTAGTGTGGGTGTGATGATGACGATTTAATTGTTATTGATTAGTGTGGGTGTGATGATGTTGATTTGATTGTTATTATTAGTGTGGGTGCAATCATGATTCGATTATTATTGATTAGTGTGGGTGTGATGATGATGACACGATTGTTATTGATGAGTGTGGGTGTGATGATGTTGATTTGATTGTTATTGATTAGTGTGGGTGTGATGATGATGACACGATTGTAATTGATTAGTGTGGGTGTGATGATGATGAATCGATTGTTATTGATTAGCGTGGGTGTGATGATGAAGAATCGATTGTTATTGATTAGTGTTTGTGTGAATATGATGAATCGATTGTTATTGATTAATGTGGGTGTGATGATTATGATTCGATTATTATTGATTAGTGTGGGTGTGATGATGTTGATTTTATTGTTATTGATTAGTGTGGGTGTGATGATGTTGATTTGATTGTTATTGATTAGTGTGGGTGTGATGATGATGAACCGATTGTTATTGATTAGTGTGGGTGTGATGATGTTGATTTGATTCTTATTGATTAGGGTGGGTGTGATGATGATGAACCGATTGTTATTGATTAGTGTGGGTGTGATGATGTTGATTTGATTGTTATTGATTAGGGTGGGTGTGATGATGATGAATCGATTGTTATTGATTAGTGTGGGTGTGATGATGCTGATTTGATTGTTATTGATTAGTGTGGGTGTGATGATGTTGATTTGATTGTTATTGATTAGTGTGGGTGTGATGATGCTGATTTGATTGTTATTGATTAGTGTGGGTGTGATGATGCTGATTTGATTGTTATTGATTAGTGTGGGTGTGATGATGTTGATTTGATTGTTATTGATTAGTGTGGGTGTGATGATGCTGATTTGATTGTTATTGATTAGTGTGGGTGTGATGATGCTGATTTGATTGTTATTGATTAGTGTGGGTGTGATGATGCTGATTTAATTGTTATTGATTAGTGTGGGTGTGATGATGTTGATTTGATTGTTATTGATTAGTGTGGGTGTGATGATGCTGATTTGATTGTTATTGATTAGTGTGGGTGTGATGATGCTGATTTGATTGTTATTGATTAGTGTGGGTGTGATGATGATGAATCGATTCTATTGATTAGTGTGGGTGTGATGATGCTGATTTGATTGTTATTGATTAGTGTGGGTGTGATGATGATGAATCGATTCTATTGATTAGTGTGGGTGTGATGATGCTGATTTGATTGCTATTGATTAGTGTGGGTGTGATGATGCTGATTTGATTGTTATTGATTAGTGTGGGTGTGATGATGATGAATCGATTCTATTGATTAGTGTGGGTGTGATGATGCTGATTTGATTGTTATTGATTGGTGTGGGTGTGATGATGCTGATTTGATTGTTATTGATTAGTGTGGGTGTGATGATGATGAATCGATTCTATTGATTAGTGTGGGTGTGATGATGCTGATTTGATTGTTATTGATTAGTGTGGGTGTGATGATGCTGATTTGATTGTTATTGATTAGTGTGGGTGTGATGATGATGAACCGATTGTTATTGATTAGTGTGGGTGTGATGATGTTGATTTGATTGTTATTGATTAGTGTGGGTGTGATGATGATGAATCGATTGTTATTGATCAGTGTGGGTATGATGATGTTGATTTGATTGTTATTGATTGGTGTGGGTGTGATGATGCTGATTTGATTGTTATTGATTAGTGTGGGTGTGATGATGATGAATCGATTCTATTGATTAGTGTGGGTGTGATGATGTTGATTTGATTGTTATTGATTAGTGTGGGTGTGATGATGATGATTTGATTGTTATTGATTAGTGTGGATGTGATGATGTTGATTTGATTGTTATTGATTAGTGTGGGTGTGATGATGTTGATTTGATTGTTATTGATTAGTGTGGGTGTGATGATGCTGATTTGATTGTTATTGATTAGTGTGGGTGTGATGATGCTGATTTGATTGTTATTGATTAGTGTGGGTGTGATGATGATGAATCGATTCTATTGATTAGTGTGGGTGTGATGATGCTGATTTGATTGTTATTGATTAGTGTGGGTGTGATGATGATGAATCGATTCTATTGATTAGTGTGGGTGTGATGATGCTGATTTGATTGTTATTGATTAGTGTGGGTGTGATGATGCTGATTTGATTGTTATTGATTAGTGTGGGTGTGATGATGATGAATCGATTCTATTGATTAGTGTGGGTGTGATGATGCTGATTTGATTGTTATTGATTAGTGTGGGTGTGATGATGCTGATTTGATTGTTATTGATTAGTGTGGGTGTGATGATGATGAACCGATTGTTATTGATTAGTGTGGGTGTGATGATGTTGATTTGATTGTTATTGATTAGTGTGGGTGTGATGATGATGAATCGATTGTTATTGATCAGTGTGGGTATGATGATGTTGATTTGATTGTTATTGATTAGTGTGGGTGTGATGAGGATGATTCGATTGTTATTCATTAGTGTGGGTATGATGATGTTGATTTGATTGTTATTGATTTGTGTGGGTGTGATGATGATGATTCGATTGTGAATGATTCGTGTTGGTGTGATGATTATGATTCGATTGTTATTGATTAGTGGGGGGATTGATAATTTATTGATTGTTATTCATTAATGTGGGTGTGATGATGATGATTTGATTGTTATTGATTAGTGTGGGTGTGATGATTATGATTCGATTGTTATTGATTAGTGGGGGGATTGATAATTTATTGATTGTTATTGATTAATGTGGGTGTGATGATGATGATTCGATTGTTATTGATTAGTGTGGGTGTGATGATGATGATTCGATTGTTAATGATTCGTGTTGGTGTGATGATTATGATTCGATTGTTATTGATTAGTGGGGGGATTGATAATTTATTGATTGTTATTGATTAATGTGGGTGTGATGATGATGATTCGATTGTTATTGATCAGTGGGGCGGTTGAAATTAATTGATTGTTATTGATTAGTGTGGGTGTCATGATGTTGATTTGATTGTTATTGATTAGTGTGGGCGTGATGATGATGAATCGATTGTTATTGATTAGTGTGGGTGTGATGATGTTGATTTGATAGTTATTGATTAGTGTGGGTGTGATGATGATGATTCGAATGTTATTGATTAGTGTGGGTGTGATGATGATGATTCGATTGTTATTGATTAGTGTGGGTGTGATGATGTTGATTTGATTGTTATTGATTAGTGTGGGCGTGATGATGATGAATCGATTGTTATTGATTAGTGTGGGTGTGATGATGATGATTCGAATGTTATTGATTAGTGTGGGTGTCATGATGTTGATTTGATTGTTATTGATTAGTGTGGGCGTGATGATGATGAATCGATTGTTATTGATTAGTGTGGGTGTGATGATGTTGATTTGATAGTTATTGATTAGTGTGGGTGTGATGATGATGATTCGAATGTTATTGATTAGTGTGGGTGTGATGATGATGATTCGATTGTTATTGATTAGTGTGGGTGTGATGATGATGATTCGATTGTTATTGATTAGTGTGGGTGTGATGATGATGATTCGATTGTTATTGATTAGTGTGGGTGTGATGATGTTGATTTGATTGTTATTGATTATTGTGGGTGTTATTATGATGAATCGATTGTTATTGATTAGTGTGTGTGTGATGATGTTGATTTGATTGTTATTGATTCGCGTGGGTGTGATGATGATGAATCGATTGTTATTGATTAGTGTGAGAGTGATGATGATGAATCGATTGTTATTGATTAGTGTCGGTGTGCTGATGATGATTCGATTGTTATTGATTAGTGTGGGTGTCATGATGTTGATTTGATTGTTACTGATTAGTGTGGGCGTGATGATGATGAATCGATTGTTATTGATTAGTGTGGGTGTGATGATGATGAATCGATTGTTATTGATTAGTGTGGGTGTGATGATGATGATTCAATTGTTATTGATTAGTGTGGGTGTGATGATGATGATTCGATTGTTATTGATTAGCGTGGGTGTGATGATGATGAATCGATTGTTATTGATTAGTGTGAGAGTGATGATGTTGATTCGATTGTTATTGATCTGTCTGGGTGTGATGATGTTGATTTGATTGTTATTGATTATTGTGGGTGTGA
Source organism: Heterodontus francisci (assembly GCF_036365525.1). Lineage (NCBI taxonomy): Eukaryota > Metazoa > Chordata > Chondrichthyes > Heterodontiformes > Heterodontidae > Heterodontus > Heterodontus francisci. The sequence goes on along the minus strand of NC_090381.1, from coordinate 106,540,011 downwards.
TGATGATGAATCGATTGTTATTGATTAGTGTGGGTGTGATGATGTTGATTCGATTGTTATTGATCAGTCTGGGTGTGATGATGTTGATTTGATTGTTATTGATTATTGTGGGTGTTATGATGATGAATCGATTGTTATTGATTAGTGTGTGTGTGATGATGTTGATTTGATTGTTATTGATTCGCGTGGGTGTGATGATGATGAATCGATTGTTATTGATTAGTGTGAGAGTGATGATGATGAATCGATTGTTATTGATTAGTGTCGGTGTGCTGATGATGATTCGATTGTTATTGATTAGTGTGGGTGTCATGATGTTGATTTGATTGTTACTGATTAGTGTGGGCGTGATGATGATGAATCGATTGTTATTGATTAGTGTGGGTGTGATGATGATGAATCGATTGTTATTGATTAGTGTGGGTGTGATGATGATGATTCAATTGTTATTGATTAGTGTGGGTGTGATGATGATGATTCGATTGTTATTGATTAGCGTGGGTGTGATGATGATGAATCGATTGTTATTGATTAGTGTGAGAGTGATGATGTTGATTCGATTGTTATTGATCTGTCTGGGTGTGATGATGTTGATTTGATTGTTATTGATTATTGTGGGTGTGATGATGATGAATCGATTGTTATTGATTAGTGTGGGTGTGATGATGTTGATTCGATTGTTATTGATCAGTCTGGGTGTGATGATGTTGATTTGATTGTTATTGATTAGTGTGGGAGTGATGAGGATGAATCGTTTGTAATTGATTAGTGAGGGTGTGATGATGATGATTCGATTGTTATTGATTAGTGTGGGTGTGATGATGATGAATCGATTGTTATTGATTAGTGTCGGTGTGCTGATGATGATTCGATTGTTATTGATTAGTGTGGGTGTCATGATGTTGATTTGATTGTTATTGATTAGTATGGGCGTGATGAAGATGAATCGATTGTTATTGATTAGTGTGGGTGTGATGATGTTGATTTGCTTGTTATTGATAAGTGTGGGTATGATGATGATGATTCGATTGTTATTGATTAGTGTGGGTGTGATGATGATGAATCGATTGTTATTGATTAGTGTGGGTGTGATGATGACGATTTAATTGTTATTGATTAGTGTGGGTGTGATGATGTTGATTTGATTGTTATTATTAGTGTGGGTGCAATCATGATTCGATTATTATTGATTAGTGTGGGTGTGATGATGATGACACGATTGTTATTGATGAGTGTGGGTGTGATGATGTTGATTTGATTGTTATTGATTAGTGTGGGTGTGATGATGATGACACGATTGTAATTGATTAGTGTGGGTGTGATGATGATGAATCGATTGTTATTGATTAGCGTGGGTGTGATGATGAAGAATCGATTGTTATTGATTAGTGTTTGTGTGAATATGATGAATCGATTGTTATTGATTAATGTGGGTGTGATGATTATGATTCGATTATTATTGATTAGTGTGGGTGTGATGATGTTGATTTTATTGTTATTGATTAGTGTGGGTGTGATGATGTTGATTTGATTGTTATTGATTAGTGTGGGTGTGATGATGATGAACCGATTGTTATTGATTAGTGTGGGTGTGATGATGTTGATTTGATTCTTATTGATTAGGGTGGGTGTGATGATGATGAATCGATTGTTATTGATTAGTGTGGGTGTGATGATGCTGATTTGATTGTTATTGATTAGTGTGGGTGTGATGATGTTGATTTGATTGTTATTGATTAGTGTGGGTGTGATGATGCTGATTTGATTGTTATTGATTAGTGTGGGTGTGATGATGCTGATTTGATTGTTATTGATTAGTGTGGGTGTGATGATGATGAATCGATTCTATTGATTAGTGTGGGTGTGATGATGCTGATTTGATTGTTATTGATTAGTGTGGGTGTGATGATGATGAATCGATTCTATTGATTAGTGTGGGTGTGATGATGCTGATTTGATTGTTATTGATTAGTGTGGGTGTGATGATGCTGATTTGATTGTTATTGATTAGTGTGGGTGTGATGATGATGAATCGATTCTATTGATTAGTGTGGGTGTGATGATGCTGATTTGATTGTTATTGATTGGTGTGGGTGTGATGATGCTGATTTGATTGTTATTGATTAGTGTGGGTGTGATGATGATGAATCGATTCTATTGATTAGTGTGGGTGTGATGATGCTGATTTGATTGTTATTGATTAGTGTGGGTGTGATGATGCTGATTTGATTGTTATTGATTAGTGTGGGTGTGATGATGATGAACCGATTGTTATTGATTAGTGTGGGTGTGATGATGTTGATTTGATTGTTATTGATTAGTGTGGGTGTGATGATGATGAATCGATTGTTATTGATCAGTGTGGGTATGATGATGTTGATTTGATTGTTATTGATTAGTGTGGGTGTGATGAGGATGATTCGATTGTTATTCATTAGTGTGGGTATGATGATGTTGATTTGATTGTTATTGATTTGTGTGGGTGTGATGATGATGATTCGATTGTGAATGATTCGTGTTGGTGTGATGATTATGATTCGATTGTTATTGATTAGTGGGGGGATTGATAATTTATTGATTGTTATTCATTAATGTGGGTGTGATGATGATGATTTGATTGTTATTGATTAGTGTGGGTGTGATGATTATGATTCGATTGTTATTGATTAGTGGGGGGATTGATAATTTATTGATTGTTATTGATTAATGTGGGTGTGATGATGATGATTCGATTGTTATTGATTAGTGTGGGTGTGATGATGATGATTCGATTGTTAATGATTCGTGTTGGTGTGATGATTATGATTCGATTGTTATTGATTAGTGGGGGGATTGATAATTTATTGATTGTTATTGATTAATGTGGGTGTGATGATGATGATTCGATTGTTATTGATCAGTGGGGCGGTTGAAATTAATTGATTGTTATTGATTAGTGTGGGTGTCATGATGTTGATTTGATTGTTATTGATTAGTGTGGGCGTGATGATGATGAATCGATTGTTATTGATTAGTGTGGGTGTGATGATGTTGATTTGATAGTTATTGATTAGTGTGGGTGTGATGATGATGATTCGAATGTTATTGATTAGTGTGGGTGTGATGATGATGATTCGATTGTTATTGATTAGTGTGGGTGTGATGATGTTGATTCGATTGTTATTGATCAGTCTGGGTGTGATGATGTTGATTTGATTGTTATTGATTATTGTGGGTGTTATGATGATGAATCGATTGTTATTGATTAGTGTGTGTGTGATGATGTTGATTTGATTGTTATTGATTCGCGTGGGTGTGATGATGATGAATCGATTGTTATTGATTAGTGTGAGAGTGATGATGATGAATCGATTGTTATTGATTAGTGTCGGTGTGCTGATGATGATTCGATTGTTATTGATTAGTGTGGGTGTCATGATGTTGATTTGATTGTTACTGATTAGTGTGGGCGTGATGATGATGAATCGATTGTTATTGATTAGTGTGGGTGTGATGATGATGAATCGATTGTTATTGATTAGTGTGGGTGTGATGATGATGATTCAATTGTTATTGATTAGTGTGGGTGTGATGATGATGATTCGATTGTTATTGATTAGCGTGGGTGTGATGATGATGAATCGATTGTTATTGATTAGTGTGAGAGTGATGATGTTGATTCGATTGTTATTGATCTGTCTGGGTGTGATGATGTTGATTTGATTGTTATTGATTATTGTGGGTGTGATGATGATGAATCGATTGTTATTGATTAGTGTGGGTGTGATGATGTTGATTCGATTGTTATTGATCAGTCTGGGTGTGATGATGTTGATTTGATTGTTATTGATTAGTGTGGGAGTGATGAGGATGAATCGATTGTAATAGATTAGTGAGGGTGTGATGATGATGATTCGATTGTTATTGATTAGTGTGGGTGTGATGATGATGAATCGATTGTTATTGATTAGTGTCGGTGTGCTGATGATGATTCGATTGTTATTGATTAGTGTGGGTGTGATGATGTTGATTTGCTTGTTATTGATAAGTGTGGGTATGATGATGATGATTCGATTGTTATTGATTAGTGTGGGTGTGATGATGATGAATCGATTGTTATTGATTAGTGTGGGTGTGATGATGACGATTTAATTGTTATTGATTAGTGTGGGTGTGATGATGTTGATTTGATTGTTATTATTAGTGTGGGTGCAATCATGATTCGATTATTATTGATTAGTGTGGGTGTGATGATGATGACACGATTGTTATTGATGAGTGTGGGTGTGATGATGTTGATTTGATTGTTATTGATTAGTGTGGGTGTGATGATGATGACACGATTGTAATTGATTAGTGTGGGTGTGATGATGATGAATCGATTGTTATTGATTAGCGTGGGTGTGATGATGAAGAATCGATTGTTATTGATTAGTGTTTGTGTGAATATGATGAATCGATTGTTATTGATTAATGTGGGTGTGATGATTATGATTCGATTATTATTGATTAGTGTGGGTGTGATGATGTTGATTTTATTGTTATTGATTAGTGTGGGTGTGATGATGATGATTGGATTGTTATTGATTAGTGTCAGTGTTATGATGATGAATCGATTGTTATTGATTAGTGTGGGTGTGATGATGTTGATTTGATTGTTATTGATTAGTGTGGGTGTGATGATGTTGATTTGATTGTTATTGATTAGTGTGGGTGTGATGAAGATGATTCGATTGATATTGATTAGTGTGGGTGTGATGAAGATGATTCGATTTTTATTGATTAGTGTGGGTGTGATGAAGATGATTCGATTGTTATTGATTAGTGTGAGTGTTCTGATGATTATTCGATTCTTATTTATTAGAGTGGATGTGCTGATGATGATTCGATTGTTATTGATTAGTGTGGGTGTGATGAAGATGATTCGATCCTTATGGATTAGTGTGGGTGTGATGATGTTGACACGATTGTTATTGATTAGTATGGGTGTGATGATGATGAATCGATTGTTATTGATTAGTGTGGGTGTGATGATGATGATTCGATTGTTATTGATTAGTGTGGGTGTGATGATGTTGATTTGATTGTTATTGATTAGTGTGGGTGTGATGATGTTGATTTGATTATTATTGATTAGTGTGGGTGTGATGATGTTGATTTGATTATTATTGATTAGTGTGGGTGTGATTATGTTGATTCGATTGTTATTGATTAGTGTGGGTGTGATGATGTTGATTTGATTGTTATTTATTAGTGTGGGTGTGATGATGTTGATTTGATTATTATTGATTAGTGTGGGTGTGATTATGTTGATTTGATTGTTATTGATTAGTGTGGGTGTGATGATGTTGATTTGATTGTTATTGACTATTGTGGTTGTTATGATGATGAATCGATTGTTATTGATTAGTGTGAGTGTGATGATGTTGATTCGATTGTTATTGATCAGTCTGGGTGTGATGATGTTGATTTGATTGTTATTGATTAGTGTGGGTGTGATGAGGATGAATCGATTGTAATTGATTAGTGTGGGTGTGATGATGTTGATTCGATTGTTATTGATCAGTCTGGGTGTGATGATGTTGATTTGATTGTTATTGATTAGTGTGGGTGTGGTGAGGATGAATCGATTGTAATTGATTAGTGTGGGTGTGATGATGTTGATTTGATTGTTATTGATTAGTGGGGGTGTGATGATGATGAATCGATTGTGATTGATTAGTGTGGGTGTTATGATGATGATTCGATTGTTATTGATCAGTCTGGGTGTGATGAAGTTGATTTGCTTGTTATTGATTAGTGTGGGTGTGATGATGATGATTCGATTGTTATTGATCAGTCTGGGTGTGATGATGTTGATTTGATTGTTATTGATTAGTGTCGGTGTGATGATGTTGATTTGATTGTTATTGATTAGTGTGGGTGTGATGATGATGAATCGATTGTTATTGATTAGTGTGAGTGTGATGATGTTGATTTGATTGTTATTGATTAGTGTGGGTGCAATCATGATTCGATTATTATTGATTAGTGTGGGTGTGATGATGATGACACGATTGTTATTGATGAGTGTGGGTTTGATGATGATGAATTGATTGTTATTGATTAGCGTGGGTGTGATGATGAAGAATCGATTGTTATTGATTAGTGTTTGTGTGATGATGATGAATCGATTGTTATTGATTAGTGTTTGTGTGATGATGATGATTGGATTGTAATTGATTAGTGTCGGTGTGATGATGATGATTTGATTGTTATTGATTAGTGTGGGTGTGATGAAGATGATTCGATTGTTATTGATTAGTATGGGTGTGATGATGATGATTCGATTGTTATTGATTAGTGTGGGTGTTATGATGATGATTCGATTGTTATTGATTAGAGTGGATGTGCTGATGATGATTCGATTGTTATTGATTAATGTGGGTGTGATGAAGATGATTCGATTGTTATGGACTAGTGTGGGTGTGATGAAGAGGATTCGATTGTTATTGATTAGTGTGTGTGGTATGATGATTCGATTGTTATTGATTAGTGTGGGTGTGATGATGTTGATTTGATTGTTATGGATTAATGTGGGTGTGATGATGATGAATCGATTGTTATCGATTAGTGTGGGTGTGATGATGATGATTCGATTGTTATTGATTAGAGTGGATGTGCTGATGATGATTCGATTGTTATTGATTAATGTGGGTGTGATGAAGATGATTCGATTGTTATGGATTAGTGTGGGTGTGATGAAGATGATTCGATTGTTATTGATTAGTGTGGGTGTTATGATGTTGATTTGAATTTTATTGATTCGTGTGGTTGCAATCATGATTCGATCGTTATGGATTAGTGTGGGTGTGTTGATGTTGACACGATTGTTATTGATTAGTGTGGGTGTGATGAAGATGATTCGATTGTTATTGATTAGTGTGGGTGTTATGATGTTGATTTGAATTTTATTGATTCGTGTGGTTGCAATCATGATTCGATCGTTATGGATTAGTGTGGGTGTGTTGATGTTGACACGATTGTTATTGATTAGTATGGGTGTGATGATGATGAATCGATTGTTATTGATTAGTGTGGGTGTGATGATCTTGATTCGATTGTTATTGATCAGTCTGGGTGTGATGATGTTGATTTGATTGTTATTGATTAGTGTGGGAGTGATGAGGATGAATCGATTGTAATTGATTAGTGTGGGTGTGATGATGATGATTCGATTGTTATTGATTAGTGTGAGTGTGATGATGATGAATCGATTGTTATTGATTAGTGTCGGTGTGCTGATGATGATTCAATTGTTATTGATTAGTGTGGGTGTCATGATGTTGATTTGATTGTTATTGATTAGTATGGGCGTGATGATGATGAATCGATTGTTATTGATTAGTGTGGGTGTGATGATGTTGATTTGCTTGTTATTGATAAGTGTGGGTATGATGATGATGATTCGATTGTTATTGATTAGTGTGGGTGTGATGATGATGAATCGATTGTTATTGATTAGTGTGGGTGTGATGATGACGATTTAATTGTTATTGATTAGTGTGGGTGTGATGATGTTGATTTGATTGTTATTATTAGTGTGGGTGCAATCATGATTCGATTATTATTGATTAGTGTGGGTGTGATGATGATGACACGATTGTTATTGATGAGTGTGGGTGTGATGATGTTGATTTGATTGTTATTGATTAGTATGGGTGTGATGATGATGACACGATTGTAATTGATTAGTGTGGGTGTGATGATGATGAATCGATTGTTATTGATTAGCGTGGGTGTGATGATGAAGAATCGATTGTTATTGATTAGTGTTTGCGTGAATATGATGAATCGATTGTTATTGATTAATGTGGGTGTGATGATTATGATTCGATTATTATTGATTAGTGTCAGTGTTATGATGATGAATCGATTGTTATTGATTAGTGTGGGTGTGATGATGTTGATTTGATTGTTATTGATTAGTGTGGGTGTGATGATGTTGATTTGATTGTTATTGATTAGTGTGGGTGTGATGAAGATTATTCGATTGTTATTGATTAGTGTGGGTTTGATGAAGATGATTCGATTGTTATTGATTAGTGTGGGTGTGATGATGATGATTCGATTGTTATTGATTAGTGTGGGTGTGATGATGATGATTTGATTGTTATTGATTAGTGTGGGTGTGATGAAGATGATTCGATTGTTATTGATTAGTGTGAGTGTTATGATGATTATTCGATTGTTATTTATTAGAGTGGATGTGCTGATGATGATTCGATTGTTATTGATTAGTGTGGGTGTGATGAAGATGATTCGATCCTTATGGATTAGTGTGGGTGTGATGATGTTGACACGATTGTTATTGATTAGTATGGGTGTGATGATGATGAATCGATTGTTATTGATTAGTGTGGGTGTGATGATGATGATTCGATTGTTATTGATTAGTGTGGGTGTGATGATGTTGATTCGATTGTTATTGATCAGTCTGGGTGTGATGATGTTGATTTGATTGTTATTGATTAGTGTGGGATTGATGATGATGAATCGATTGTTATTGATTAGTGTGGGTGTGATGATGTTGATTCGATTGTTATTGATCAGTCTGGGTGTGATGATGTTGATTTGATTGTTATTGATTAGTGTGGGATTGATGATGATGAATCGATTGTTATTGATTAGTGTGGGTGTGATGATGTTGATTCGATTGTTATTGATCAGTCTGGGTGTGATGATGTTGATTTGATTGTTATTGATTAGTGGGGGTGTGATGATGATGAATCGATTGTGATTGATTAGTGTGGGTGTTATGATGATGATTCGATTGTTATTGATCAGTCTGGGTGTGATGAAGTTGATTTGCTTGTTATTGATTAGTGTGGGTGTGATGAAGATGATTCGATTGTTATTGATTAGTGTGGGTGTGATGAAGATGATTCGATTGTTATTGATTAGTGTGAGTGTTATGATGATTATTCGATTGTTATTTATTAGAGTGGATGTGCTGATGATGATTCGATTGTTATTGATTAGTGTGGGTGTGATGAAGATGATTCGATCCTTATGGATTAGTGTGGGTGTGATGATGTTGACACGATTGTTATTGATTAGTATGGGTGTGATGATGATGAATCGATTGTTATTGATTAGTGTGGGTGTGATGATGATGATTCGATTGTTATTGATTAGTGTGGGTGTGATGATGTTGATTTGATTGTTATTGATTAGTGTGGGTGTGATGATGTTGATTTGATTATTATTGATTAGTGTGGGTGTGATGATGTTGATTTGATTATTATTGATTAGTGTGGGTGTGATTATGTTGATTCGATTGTTATTGATTAGTGTGGGTGTGATGATGTTGATTTGATTGTTATTGATTAGTGTGGGTGTGATGATGTTGATTTGATTATTATTGATTCGTGTGGGTGTGATTATGTTGATTCGATTGTTATTGATTAGTGTGGGTGTGATGATGTTGATTTGATTGTTATTGACTATTGTGGTTGTTATGATCATGAATCGATTGTTATTGATTAGTGTGAGTGTGATGATGTTGATTCGATTGTTATTGATCAGTCTGGGTGTGATGATGTTGACTTGATTGTTATTGATTAGCGTGGGTGTGATGATGAAGAATCAATTGTTATTGATTAGTGTTTGTGTGATGATGATGAATCGATTGTTATTGATTAGTGTTTGTGTGATGATGATGATTGGATTGTTATTGATTAGTCACGGTGTGATGATGATGATTTGATTGTTATTGATTAGTGTGGGTGTGATGAAGATGATTCGATTGTTATTGATTAGTATGGGTGTGATGATGATGATTCGATTGTTATTGATTAGTGTGGGTGTTATGATGATGATTCGATTGTTATTGATTAGAGTGGATGTGCTGATGATGATTCGATTGTTATTGATTAATGTGGGTGTGATGAAGATGATTCGATTGTTATGGATTAGTGTGGGTGTGATGAAGAGGATTCGATTGTTATTGATGAGTGTGGGTTTGATGATGATGAATTGATTGTTATTGATTAGCGTGGGTGTGATGATGAAGAATCGATTGTTATTGATTACTGTTTGTGTGATGATGATGAATCGATTGTTATTGATTAGTGTTTGTGTGATGATGATGATTGGATTGTTATTGATTAGTGACGGTGTGATGATGATGATTTGATTGTTATTGATTAGTGTGGGTGTGATGAAGATGATTCGATTGTTATTGATTAGTATGGGTGTGATGATGATGATTCGATTGTTATTGATTAGTGTGGGTGTTATGATGATGATTCGATTGTTATTGATTAGAGTGGATGTGCTGATGATGATTCGATTGTTATTGATTAATGTGGGTGTGATGAAGATGATTCGATTGTTATGGATTAGTGTGGGTGTGATGAAGAGGATTCGATTGTTATTGATTAGTGTGTGTGGTATGATGATTCGATTGTTATTGATTAGTTTGGGTGTGATGATGTTGATTTGATTGTTATGGATTAATGTGGGTGTGATGATGATGAATCGATTGTTATCGATTAGTGTGGGTGTGATGATGATGATTCGATTGTTATTGATTAGAGTGGATGTGCTGATGATGATTCGATTGTTATTGATTAATGTGGGTGTGATGAAGATGATTCGATTGTTATGGATTAGTGTGGGTGTGATGAAGATGATTCGATTGTTATTGATTAGTGTGGGTGTTATGATGTTGATTTGAATTTTATTGATTCGTGTGGTTGCAATCATGATTCGATCGTTATGGATTAGTGTGGGTGTGTTGATGTTGACACGATTGTTATTGATTAGTGTGGGTGTGATGAAGATGATTCGATTGTTATTGATTAGTGTGGGTGTTATGATGTTGATTTGAATTTTATTGATTCGTGTGGTTGCAATCATGATTCGATCGTTATGGATTAGTGTGGGTGTGTTGATGTTGAACACGATTGTTATTGATTAGTATGGGTGTGATGATGATGAATCGATTGTTATTGATTAGTGTGGGTGTGATGATCTTGATTCGATTGTTATTGATCAGTCTGGGTGTGATGATGTTGATTTGATTGTTATTGATTAGTGTGGGAGTGATGAGGATGAATCGATTGTAATTGATTAGTGTGGGTGTGATGATGATGATTCGATTGTTATTGATTAGTGTGGGTGTGATGATGATGAATCGATTGTTATTGATTAGTGTCGGTGTGCTGATGATGATTCGATTGTTATTGATTAGTGTGGGTGTCATGATGTTGATTTGATTGTTATTGATTAGTATGGGCGTGATGATGATGAATCGATTGTTATTGATTAGTGTGGGTGTGATGATGTTGATTTGCTTGTTATTGATAAGTGTGGGTATGATGATGATGATTCGATTGTTATTGATTAGTGTGGGTGTGATGATGATGAATCGATTGTTATTGATTAGTGTGGGTGTGATGATGACGATTTAATTGTTATTGATTAGTGTGGGTGTGATGATGTTGATTTGATTGTTATTATTAGTGTGGGTGCAATCATGATTCGATTATTATTGATTAGTGTGGGTGTGATGATGATGACACGATTGTTATTGATGAGTGTGGGTGTGATGATGTTGATTTGATTGTTATTGATTAGTGTGGGTGTGATGATGATGACACGATTGTAATTGATTAGTGTGGGTGTGATGATGATGAATCAATTGTTATTGATTAGCGTGGGTGTGATGATGAAGAATCGATTGTTATTGATTAGTGTTTGCGTGAATATGATGAATCGATTGTTATTGATTAATGTGGGTGTGATGATTATGATTCGATTATTATTGATTAGTGTGGGTGTGATGATGTTGATTTTATTGTTATTGATTAGTGTGGGTGCGATGATGATGATTGGATTGTTATTGATTAGTGTCAGTGTTATGATGATGAATCGATTGTTATTGATTAGTGTGGGTGTGATGATGTTGATTTGATTGTTATTGATTAGTGTGGGTGTGATGATGTTGATTTGATTGTTATTGATTAGTGTGGGTGTGATGAAGATGATTCGATTGTTATTGATTAGTGTGGGTTTGATGAAGATGATTCGATTGTTATTGATTAGTGTGGGTGTGATGATGATGATTCGATTGTTATTGATTAGTGTGGGTGTGATGATGATGATTTGATTGTTATTGATTAGTGTGGGTGTGATGAAGATGATTCGATTGTTATTGATTAGTGTGAGTGTTATGATGATTATTCGATTGTTATTTATTAGAGTGGATGTGCTGATGATGATTCGATTGTTATTGATTAGTGTGGGTGTGATGAAGATGATTCGATCCTTATGGATTAGTGTGGGTGTGATGATGTTGACACGATTGTTATTGATTAGTATGGGTGTGATGATGATGAAACGATTGTTATTGATTAGTGTGGGTGTGATGATGATGATTCGATTGTTATTGATTAGTGTGGGTGTGATCATGTTGATTTGATTGTTATTGATTAGTGTGGGTGTGATGATGTCGATTTGATTATTATTGATTAGTGTGGGTGTGATTATGTTGATTCGATTGTTATTGATTAGTGTGGGTGTGATGATGTTGATTTGATTGTTATTGATCAGTCTGGGTGTGATGATGTTGATTTGATTGTTATTGATTAGTGTGGGGTTGATGATGATGAATCGATTGTTATTGATTAGTGTGGGTGTGATGATGTTGATTCGATTGTTATTGATCAGTCTGGGTGTGATGATGTTGATTTGATTGTTATTGATTAGTGTGGGATTGATGATGATGAATCGATTGTTATTGATTAGTGTGGGTGTCATGATGTTGATTCGATTGTTATTGATCAGTCTGGGTGTGATGATGTTGATTTGATTGTTATTGATTAGTGTGGGATTGATGATGATGAATCGATTGTTATTGATTAGTGTGGGTGTGATGATGTTGATTCGATTGTTATTGATCAGTCTGGGTGTGATGATGTTGATTTGATTGTTATTGATTAGTGGGGGTGTGATGATGATGAATCGATTGTGATTGATTAGTGTGGGTGTTATGATGATGATTCGATTGTTATTGATCAGTCTGGGTGTGATGAAGTTGATTTGCTTGTTATTGATTAGTGTGGGTGTGATGATGATGATTCGATTGTTATTGATCAGTCTGGGTGTGATGATGTTGATTTGATTGTTATTGATTAGTGTCGGTGTGATGATGTTGATTTGATTGTTATTGATTAGTGTGGGTGTGATGATGATGAATCGATTGTTATTGATTAGTGTGAGTGTGATGATGTTGATTTGATTGTTATTGATTAGTGTGGGTGCAATCATGATTCGATTATTATTGATTAGTGTGGGTGTGATGATGATGACACGATTGTTATTGATGAGTGTGGGTTTGATGATGATGAATTGATTGTTATTGATTAGCGTGGGTGTGATGATGAAGAATCGATTGTTATTGATTAGTGTTTGTGTGATGATGATGAATCGATTGTTATTGATTAGTGTTTGTGTGATGATGATGATTGGATTGTTATTGATTATTGTCGGTGTGATGATGATGATTTGATTGTTATTGATTAGTGTGGGTGTGATGAAGATGATTCGATTGTTATTGATTAGTGTGGGTGTTATGATGATGATTCGATTGTTATTGATTAGAGTGGATGTGCTGATGATGATTCGATTGTTATTGATTAATGTGGGTGTGATGAAGATGATTCGATTGTTATGGATTAGTGTGGGTGTGATGAAGAGGATTCGATTGTTATTGATTAGTGTGTGTGTTATGATGATTCGATTGTTATTGATTAGTGTGGGTGTGATGATGTTGATTTGATTGTTATGGATTAATGTGGGTGTGATGATGATGATTCGATTGTTATTGATTAGAGTGGATGTGCTGATGATGATTCGATTGTTATTGATTCATGTGGGTGTGATGAAGATGATTCGATTGTTATGGATTAGTGTGGGTGTGATGAAGATGATTCGATTGTTATTGATTAGTGTGGGTGTAATGATGTTGATTTGAATTTTATTGATTCGTGTGATTGCAATCATGATTCGATCGTTATGGATTAGTGTGGGTGTGTTGATGTTGACACGATTGTTATTGATTAGTATGGGTGTGATGATAATGAATCGATTGTTATTGATTATTGTGGGTGTGATGATGTTGATTTGATGGTTATTGATTAGATGGGCGTCATGATGATGAATCGATTGTTATTGATTAGTGTGATTGTGATGATGTTGATTCGATTGTTATTGATCAGTCTGGGTGTGATGATGTTGATTTGATTGTTATTGATTAGTGTGGGTGTTATGATGATGAATCGATTGTTATTGATTAGTGTGATTGTGATGATGTTGATTCGATTGTTATTGATCAGTCTGGGTGTGATGTTGTTGATTTGATTGTTATTGATTAGTGTGGGATTGATGATGATGAATCGATTGTTATTGATTAGTGTGGGTGTGATGATGTTGATTTGATTGTTATTGATTAGTGTGGGTGTGATGAGGATGGATCGATTGTAATTGATTTGTGTGGGTGTGATGATGATGATTTGATTGTAATTGATTAGTGTGGGTGTGATGATGACGATTTAATTGTTATTGATTAGTGTGGGTGTGATGATGTTGATTTGATTGTTATTGATCAGTCTGGGTGTGATGATGTTGATTTGATTGTTATTGATTAGTGTGGGTGTGATGATGTTGATTTGATTGTTATTGATTAGTGTGGGTGTGATGAGGATGAATCGATTGTAATTGATTAGTGTGGGTGTGATGATGATGATTCGATTGTTATTGATTAGTGTGGGTGTGATGATGTTGATTTGATTGTTATTGATTAGTGTGGGTGTGATGATGATGAATCGATTGTAATTGATTAGTGTGTGTGTGATGATGATGATTCGATTGTTATTGATTAGTGTGGGTGTGATGATGTTGATTTGATTGTTATTGATTAGTGTGGGTATGATGATGTTGATTTGATTGTTATTGATTAGTGTGGGTGTGATGATGATGAATCGATTGTTATTGATTAGTGTGGGTGTGATGATGTTGATTCGATTGTTATTGATCAGTCTGGGTGTGATGATGTTGATTTGATTGTTATTGGTTAGTGTGGGAGTGATGAGGATGAATCGATTGTTATTGATTAGTGTGGGTGTGATGATGTTGATTTGATTGTTATTATTAGTGTGGGTATGATGATGATGATTCGATTGTTATTGATCAGTCTGGGTGTGATGATGTTGATTTGATTGTTATTGATTAGTGTGGGTGTGATGATGACGATTTAATTGTTATTGATCAGTGTGGGTGTGATGATGTTGATTTGCTTGTTATTATTAGTGTGGGTGCAATCATGATTCGATTATTATTGATTAGTGTGGGTGTGATGATGATGACACGATTGTTATTGATGAGTGTGGGTGTGATGATGTTGATTTGATTGTTATTGATTAGTGTGGGTGTGATGAAGATGATTCGATTGTTATTGATTAGTGTGGGTGTGATGATGTTGATTTGATTGTTATTGATTTGTGTGGGTGCAATCATGATTCGATTATTATTGATTAGTGTGGCTATGATGATGATGACACGATTGTTATTGATGAGTGTGGGTGTGATGATGATGAATCGATTGTTATTGATTAGCGTGGGTGTGATGATGAAGAATCGATTGTTATTGATCAGTGTTTGTGTGATGATGATGAATCGATTGTTATTGATTAGGTGGGTGTGATGATGATGATTCGATTATTATTGATTAGTGTGGGTGTGATGATGTTGATTTGATTTTTATTGATTAGTGTGGGTGTTATGATGATGAATCGATTGTTATTGATTAGTGTGGGTGTGATGATGATGATTCGATTGTTATTGCTCAGTCTGGGTGTGATGATGTTGATTTGATTGTTATTGATTAGTGTGGGTGTGATGAAGATGACACGATTGTTATTGATGAGTGTGGGTGTGATTATGAAGAATCGATTGTTATTGATTAGCGTGGGTGTGATGATGAAGAATCAATTGTTATTGATTAGTGTTTGTGTGATGATAATGATTTGATTGTTATTGATTAGTGTGGGTGTGATGATGATGATTCGATTGTTATTGCTCAGTCTGGGTGTGATGATGTTGATTTGATTGTTATTGATTAGTGTGGGTGTGATGAAGATGATTCGATTTTTATTGATTACTGTGGGTGTGATGATGATGATTCGATTGTTATTGATTAGTGTGGGTGTTATGATGATGATTCGATTGTTATTGATTAGATTGGATGTGATGATGATGATTCGATTGTTATTGATTAGTGTGGGTGTGATGAAGATGATTCGATTGTAATTGATTAGTGTGGGTGTGATGAAGATGATTCGATTGTTATTGATTAGTGTGGGTGTGATTATGTTGATTTGATTGTTATTGATTAGTGTGGGTGTGATGAAGATGATTCGATTGTTATTGATTAGTGTGGGTGTGATGATGATGATTCGATTGTTATTGATTAGTGTGGGTGTTATGATGATGATTCGATTGTTATTGATTAGATTGGATGTGATGATGATGATTCGATTGTTATTGATTAGTGTGGGTGTGATGAAGATGATTCGATTGTAATTGATTAGTGTGGGTGTGATGAAGATGATTCGATTGTTATTGATTAGTGTGGGTGTGATTATGTTGATTTGATTGTTATTGATTAGCGTGGGTGTGATGATGTTGATTTGATTGTTATTGATTAGTGTGGGTGTGATGATGTTGATTTGATTGTTATTGATTATTGTGGATGTTATGATGATGAATCGATTGTTATTGATTAGTGTGAGTGTGATGATGTTGATTCGATTGTTATTGATCAGTCTGGGTGTGATGATGTTGATTTGATTGTTATTGATTAGTGTGGGATTGATGATGATGAATCGATTGTTATTGATTAGTGTGGGTGTGATGATGTTGATTCGATTGTTATTGATCAGTCTGGGTGTGATGATGTTGATTTGATTGTTATTGATTAGTGTGGGTGTGATGAGGATGAATCGATTGTAATTGATTAGTGTGGGTGTTATGATGATGATTCGATTGTTATTGATCAGTCTGGGTGTGATGAAGTTGATTTGCTTGTTATTGATTAGTGTGGGTGTGATGATGTTGATTTGATTGTTATTGATTAGTGTGGGTGTGATGATGTTGATTTGATTGCTATTGATTAGTGTGGATGTGATGATGATGACACGATTGTTATTGATGAGTGTGGGTTTGATGATGATGAATCGATTGTTATTGATTAGCGTGGGTGTGATGATGAAGAATCGATTGTTATTGATTAGTGTTTGTGTGATGATGATGAATCGATTGTTATTGATTAGTGTTTGTGTGATGATGATGAATCGATTGTTATTGATTAGTGTGGGTGTGATGATGATGATTCGATTATTATTGATTAGTGTGGGTGTGATGATGTTGATTTGATTGTTATTGATTAGTGTGGGTGTGATGATGATGATTGGATTGTTATTGATTAGTGTCGGTGTTATGATGATGAATCGATTGTTATTGATCAGTGTGGGTGTGATGATGATGATTTGATTGTTATTGATTAGTGTGGGTGTGATGAAGATGATTCAATTGTTATTGATTAGTATGGGTGTGATGATGATGATTCGATTGTTATTGATTAGTGTGGGTGTGATGAAGATGATTCGATTGTTATGGATTAGTGTGGGTGTGATGATGTTGACACGATTGTTATTGATTATTATGGGTGTGATGATGATGAATCGATTGTTATTTATTAGCGTGGGTGTGATGATGATGAATCGAATGGTATTGATTCGTGTGGGTGCGATGATAATGAATCGATTGTTATTGATTAGTGTGGGTGTGATGATGTTGATTTGATGGTTATTGATTAGATGGGCGTGATGATGATGATTAGATTGTTATTGAGTAGTGTGGGTGTGATGATGATGATTCGATTGTTATTGATTAGTGTGGGTGTGATGATGATGAATTGATTGTTATTAATTAGTGTGGGTGTGATGATGTTGATTTGATTGTTATTGATTAGTGTGGGTGTGATGATGATGATTCGATTGTCATTGATTAGTGTGGGTGTGATGATGTTGATTTAATTGTTATTGATTATTGTGGGTGTTATGATGATGAATCGATTGTTATTGATTAGTGTGGGTGTGATGATGTTGATTCGATTGTTATTGATCAGTCTGGGTGTGATGATGTTGATTTGATTATTATTGATTAGTGTGGGTGTGATGAGGATGGATCAATTGTAATTGATTAGTGTGGGTGTGATGATGATGATTCGATTGTTATTGATTAGTGTGGGTGTGATGATGATGAATCGATTGTGATTGATTAGTGTGGGTGTGATGATGATGATTCGATTGTTATTGATCAGTCTGGGTGTGATGATGTTGATTTGATTGTTATTGATTAGTGTGGGTGCAATCATGATTCGATTATTATTGATTAGTGTGGGTGTGATGATGACGATTTAATTGTTGTTGATTAGTGTGGGTGTGATGATGTTGATTTGATTGTTATTGATTAGTGTGGGTGTGATGATGATAAATCGATTGTTATTGATTAGTGTGAGTGTGATGATGTTGATTTGATTGTTATTGATTAGTGTGGGTGCAATCATGATTCGATTATTATTGATTAGTGTGGGTGTGATGATGATGACTCGATTGTTATTGATGAGTGTTGGTTTGATGATGATTTTTCGATTGTTATTGATTAGCGTGGGTGTGATGAAGAATCGATTGTTATTGATTAGTGTTTGTGTGATGATGATGAATCGATTGTTATTGATTAGTGTGGGTGTGATGATGTTGATTTGATTGTTATTGATTAGTGTGGGTGTGATGATGTTGATTTGATTGTTATTGATTAGTGTGGGTGTGATGATGATGAATCGATTGTTATTGATTAGTGTGGGTGTGATGATGTTGATTCGATTGTTATTGATTAGTGTGGGTGTGATGATGTTGATTTGATTGTTATTGATTAGTGTGGGTGTGATGAGGATGAATCGATTGTAATTGATTAGTGTGGGTGTGATGATGATGAATCGATTGTGATTGATTAGTGTGGGTGTTATGATGATGATTCGATTGTTATTGATCAGTCTGGGTGTGATGATGTTGATTTGCTTGTTATTGATTAGTGTGGGTATGATGATGATGATTCGATTGTTATTGATCAGTCTGGGTGTGATGATGTTGATTTGATTGTTATTGATTAGTGTGGGTGTGATGATGTTGATTTGATTGTTATTGATTAGCGTGGGTGCAATCATGATTCGATTATTATTGATTAGTGTGGGTATGATGATGATGACACGATTGTTATTGATTAGTGTGGGTGTGATGATGACGATTTAATTGTTATTGATTATTGTGGGTGCGAAGATGTTGATTTGATTGTTATTATTAGTGTGGGTGCAATCATGATTCGATTATTATTGATTAGTGTGGATGTGATGATGATGACACGATTGTTATTGATGAGTGTGGGTTTGATGATGTTGATTTGCTTGTTATTGATTAGCGTGGGTGTGATGAAGATGATTCGATTGTTATTGATTAGTGTGGGTGTGATGATGTTGATTTGATTGTTATTGATTAGTGTGGGTGTGATGATGTTGATTTGATTGTTATTGATTAGCGTGGGTGCAATCATGATTCGATTATTATTGATTAGTGTGGGTATGATGATGATGACACGATTGTTATTGATGAGTGTGGGTGTGATGATGATGAATCGATTGTTATTGATTAGTGTGGGTGTGATGCTGAAGAATCGATTGTTATTGATTAGTGTTTGTGTGATGATGAAGAATCGATTGTTATTGATTAGTGTGGGTGTGATGATGATGATTTGATTATTATTGATTAGTTTGGGTGTGATGATGTTGATTTGATTGTTATTGATTAGTGTGGGTGTGATATGATGATTGGATTGTTATTGATTAGTGTCGGTGTTATGATGATGAATCGATTGTTATTGATTCGTGTGGGTGTGATGATGATGATTCGATTGTTATTGCTCAGTCTGGGTGTGATGATGTTGATTTGATTGTTATTGATTAGTGTGGGTGTGATGATGATGATTCGATTGTTATTGCTCAGTCTGGGTATGATGATGATGACACGATTGTTATTGATGAGTGTGGGTGTGATGATGTTGATTTGATTGTTATTGATTAGTGTGGGTGTGATGATGATGAATCGATTGTTATTGATTAGTGTGAGTGTGATGATGTTGATTCGATTATTATTGATTAGTGTGGGTGTGATGATGATGACACGATTGTTATTGATGAGTGTGGGTTTGATGATGATGAATCGATTGTTATTGATTAGTGTGGGTGTGATGATGAAGAATCGATTGTTATTGATTAGTGTGGGTGTGATGATGGTGATTCGATTATTATTGATTAGTGTGGGTGTGATGATGTTGATTTGATTGTTATTGATTAGTGTGGGTGTGATGATGTTGATTTGATTGTTATTGATTAATGTGGGTGTGATGATGATGATTGGATTGTTATTGATTAGTGTCGGTGTTATGATGATGAATCGATTGTTATTGATTAGTGTGGGTGTGATGAAGATGATTCGATTGTTATTGATTAGTGTGGGTGTGATGATGATGATTCGATTATTATTGATTAGTGTGGGTGTGATGATGTTGATTTGATTGTTATTGATTAGTGTGGGTGTGATGATGATGAATCGATTGTTATTCATTAGTGTGGGCGTGATGAAGATGATTCGATTGTTATTGATTAGTGTGGGTGTGATGATGATGATTCGATTGTTATTGATTAGTGTGGGTGTTATGATGATGATTCGATTGTTATTGATTAGTGTGGGCGTGATGATGATGATTGGATTGTTATTGATTAGTGTGGGTGTGATGATGATGAATCGATTGTTATTCATTAGTGTGGGCGTGATGAAGATGATTCGATTGTTATTGATTAGTGTGGGTGTGATGATGATGATTCGATTGTTATTGATTAGTGTGGGTGTTATGATGATGATTCGATTGTTATTGATTAGTGTGGGCGTGATGAAGATGATTCGATTGTTATTGATTAGTGTGGGCGTGATGAAGATGATTCGATTGTTATTGATTAGTGTGGGTGTGATGATGATGATTCGATTGTTATTGATTAGTGTGGGTGTGATGATGATGATTCGATTGTTATTGATTAGAGTGGATGTGCTTATGATGATTCGATTGTTATTGATTAGTGTGGGTGTTATGATGTTGATTTGAATGTTATTGATTCGTGTGGTTGCAATCATGATTCGATCGTTATGGATTAGTGTGGGTGTGATGATGTTGACACGATTGTTATTGATTAGTGTGGGTGTGATGATGATGAATCGATTGTTATTGATTAGTGTGGGTGTGATGATGATGAATCGAATGGTATTGATTCGTGTGGGTGCGATGATAATGAATCGATTGTTATTGATTAGTGTGGGTGTGATGATGATGATTCGTTTATTATTGTTTAGTGTGGGTGTGATGATGTTGATTTGATTGTTATTGATTAGATGGGCGTGATGATGATGATTCGATTGTTATTGATTAGTGTGGGTGTGATGATGTTGATTTGATTGTTATTGATTAGTGTGGGTGTGATGATGTTGATTTGATTGTTATTGATTAGATGGGCGTGATGATGATGATTCGATTGTTATTGATTAGTGTGGGTGTGATGATGTTGATTTGATTGTTATTGATTAGTGTGGGTGTGATGATGTTGATTTGATTTTTATTGATTAGTGTGGGTGTGATGAAGATGATTCGATTGTTATTGATTAGTGTGGCTGTGATGATGTTGATTTGATTGTTATTGATTAGTGTGGGTGTGATGATGTTGATTTGATTGTTATTGATTAGCGTGGGTGCAATCATGATTCGATTATTATTGATTAGTGTGGGTATGATGATGATGACACGATTGTTATTGATGAGTGTGGGTGTGATGATGATGAATCGATTGTTATTGATTAGTGTGGTTGTGATGATGAAGAATCGATTGTTATTGATTAGTGTTTGTGTGATGATGATGAATCGATTGTTATTGATTAGTGTGGGTGTGATGATGTTGATTTGATTGTTATTGATTAGTGTGGGTGTGATATGATGATTGGATTGTTATTGATTAGTGTCGGTGTTATGATGATGAATCGATTGTTATTGATTAGTGTGGGTGTGATGATGATGATTCGATTGTTATTGCTCAGTCTGGGTGTGATGATGTTGATTTGATTGTTATTGATTAGTGTGGGTGTGATGATGATGATTCGATTGTTATTGCTCAGTCTGGGTATGATGATGATGACACGATTGTTATTGCTCAGTCTGGGTATGATGATGATGACACGATTGTTATTGATTAGTGTGGGTGTGATGATGATGAATCGATTGTTATTGATTAGTGTGGGTGTGATGATGATGATTCGATTGTTATTGCTCAGTCTGGGTGTGATGATGTTGATTTGATTGTTATTGATTAGTGTGGGTGTGATGATGATGAATCGAATGGTATTGATTAGTGTGGGTGTGATGATGATGACACGATTGTTATTGATGAGTGTGGGTGTGATGATGTTGATTTGATTGTTATTGATTAGTGTGGGTGTGATGATGATGATTCGATTGTTATTGCTCAGTCTGGGTATGATGATGATGACACGATTGTTATTGATTAGTGTGGGTGTGATGATGATGAATCGATTGTTATTGATTAGTGTGGGTGTGATGATGATGATTCGATTGTTATTGCTCAGTCTGGGTGTGATGATGTTGATTTGATTGTTATTGATTAGTGTGGGTGTGATGATGATGATTCGATTGTTATTGCTCAGTCTGGGTATGATGAAGATGACACGATTGTTATTGATTAGTGTGGGTGTGATGATGATGAATCGATTGTTATTGATTAGTGTGAGTGTGATGATGTTGATTCGATTATTATTGATTCGTGTGGGTGTGATGATGACACGATTGTTATTGATGAGTGTGGGTTTGATGATGATGAATCGATTGTTATTGATTAGCGTGGGTGTGATGATGAAGAATCGATTGTTATTGATTAGTGTGGGTGTGATGATGATGATTCGATTATTATTGATTAGTGCAGGTGTGATGATGTTGATTTGATTGTTATTGATTAGTGTGGGTGTGATGATGATGATTCGATTATTATTGATTAGTGCGGGTGTGATGATGTTGATTTGATTGTTATTGATTAATGTGGGTGTGATGATGATGATTGGATTGTTATTGATTAGTGTCGGTGTTATGATGATGAATCGATTATTATTGATTAGTGCGGGTGTGATGATGTTGATTTGATTGTTATTGATTAGTGTTGGTGTGATGATGTTGATTTGATTGTTATTGATTAATGTGGGTGTGATGATGATGATTCGATTGTTATTGATTAGTGTGGGTGTGATGATGATGATTCGATTGTTATTGATTAGTGTGGGTGTTATGATGATGATTCGATTGTTATTGATTAGAGTGGATGTGCTTATGATGATTCGATTGTTATTGATTAGTGTGGGTGTGATGAAGATGATTCGATTGTTATTGATTAGTGTGTGTGTTATGATGTTGATTTGAATTTTATTGATTCGTGTGGTTGCAATCATGATTCGATCGTTATGGATTAGTGTGGGTGTGATGATGTTGACACGATTGTTATTGATTAGTGTGGGTGTGATGATGATGAATCGAATGGTATTGATTCGTGTGGGTGCGATGATAATGAATCGATTGTTATTGATTAGTGTGGGTGTGATGATGATGAATCGATTGTTATTGATTAGTGTGGGTGTGATGATGATGAATCGATTGTGATTGATTAGTGTGGGTGTTATGATGATGATTCGATTGTTATTGATCAGTGTGGGTGTGATGATGATGAATCGAATGGTATTGATTCGTGTGGGTGCGATGATAATGAATCGATTGTTATTGATTAGTGTGGGTGTGATGATGATGAATCGAATGGTATTGATTCGTGTGGGTGCGATGATAATGAATCGATTGTTATTGATTAGTGTGGGTGTGATGATGATGAATCGATTGTTACTGATTAGTGTGGGTGTGATGATGATGAATCGATTGTTATTCATTAGTGTGGGCGTGATATAGATGATTCGATTGTTATTGATTAGTGTGGGTGTGATGATGATGATTCGATTGTTATTGATTAGTGTGGGTGTTATGATGATGATTCGATTGTTATTGATTAGAGTGGATGTGCTTATGATGATTCGATTGTTATTGATTAGTGTGGGTGTGATGAAGATGATTCGATTGTTATTGATTAGTGTGTGTGTTATGATGTTGATTTGAATTTTATTGATTCGTGTGGTTGCAATCATGATTCGATCGTTATGGATTGGTGTGGGTGTGATGATGTTGACACGATTGTTATTGATTAGTGTGGGTGTGATGATGATGAATCGAATGGTATTGATTCGTGTGGGTGCGATGATAATGAATCGATTGTTATTGATTAGTGTGGGTGTGATGATGATGAATCGATTGTTATTGATTAGTGTGGGTGTGATGATGTTGATTTGCTTGTTATTGATTAGTGTAGGGGTGATGATGATGATTCGATTGTTATTGATTAATGTGGGTGTGATGATGTTGATTTGATTGTTATTGATTAGTATGGGTGTGATGATGATGAATCGATTGTGATTGATTAGTGTGGGTGTTATGATGATGATTCGATTGTTATTGATCAGTCTGGGTGTGATGATGTTGATTTGCTTGTTATTGATTAGTGTGGGTGTGAGGATGACGATTCGATTGTTATTGATCAGTCTGGGTGTGATGATGTTGATTCGATTGTTATTGATTAGTGTGGGTGTGATATGATGATTGGATTGTTATTGATTAGTGTCGGTGTTATGATGATGAATCGATTGTTATTGATTAGTGTGGGTGTGATGATGATGATTCGATTGTTATTGCTCAGTCTGGGTGTGATGATGTTGATTTGATTGTTATTGATTAGTGTGGGTGTGATGATGATGATTCGATTGTTATTGCTCAGTCTGGGTATGATGATGATGACACGATTGTTATTGATGAGTGTGGGTGTGATGATGTTGATTTGATTGTTATTGATTAGTGTGGGTGTGATGATGATGATTCGATTGTTATTGCTCAGTCTGGGTATGATGATGATGACACGATTGTTATTGATTAGTGTGGGTGTGATGATGATGAATCGATTGTTATTGATTAGTGTGGGTGTGATGATGATGATTCGATTGTTATTGCTCAGTCTGGGTGTGATGATGTTGATTTGATTGTTATTGATTAGTGTGGGTGTGATGATGATGATTCGATTGTTATTGCTCAGTCTGGGTATGATGAAGATGACACGATTGTTATTGATTAGTGTGGGTGTGATGATGATGAATCGATTGTTATTGATTAGTGTGAGTGTGATGATGTTGATTCGATTATTATTGATTCGTGTGGGTGTGATGATGACACGATTGTTATTGATGAGTGTGGGTTTGATGATGATGAATCGATTGTTATTGATTAGCGTGGGTGTGATGATGAAGAATCGATTGTTATTGATTAGTGTGGGTGTGATGATGATGATTCGATTATTATTGATTAGTGCAGGTGTGATGATGTTGATTTGATTGTTATTGATTAGTGTGGGTGTGATGATGATGATTCGATTATTATTGATTAGTGCGGGTGTGATGATGTTGATTTGATTGTTATTGATTAATGTGGGTGTGATGATGATGATTGGATTGTTATTGATTAGTGTCGGTGTTATGATGATGAATCGATTATTATTGATTAGTGCGGGTGTGATGATGTTGATTTGATTGTTATTGATTAGTGTTGGTGTGATGATGTTGATTTGATTGTTATTGATTAATGTGGGTGTGATGATGATGATTCGATTGTTATTGATTAGTGTGGGTGTGATGATGATGATTCGATTGTTATTGATTAGTGTGGGTGTTATGATGATGATTCGATTGTTATTGATTAGAGTGGATGTGCTTATGATGATTCGATTGTTATTGATTAGTGTGGGTGTGATGAAGATGATTCGATTGTTATTGATTAGTGTGTGTGTTATGATGTTGATTTGAATTTTATTGATTCGTGTGGTTGCAATCATGATTCGATCGTTATGGATTAGTGTGGGTGTGATGATGTTGACACGATTGTTATTGATTAGTGTGGGTGTGATGATGATGAATCGAATGGTATTGATTCGTGTGGGTGCGATGATAATGAATCGATTGTTATTGATTAGTGTGGGTGTGATGATGATGAATCGAATGGTATTGATTCGTGTGGGTGCGATGATAATGAATCGATTGTTATTGATTAGTGTGGGTGTGATGATGATGAATCGATTGTTACTGATTAGTGTGGGTGTGATGATGATGAATCGATTGTTATTCATTAGTGTGGGCGTGATATAGATGATTCGATTGTTATTGATTAGTGTGGGTGTGATGATGATGATTCGATTGTTATTGATTAGTGTGGGTGTTATGATGATGATTCGATTGTTATTGATTAGAGTGGATGTGCTTATGATGATTCGATTGTTATTGATTAGTGTGGGTGTGATGAAGATGATTCGATTGTTATTGATTAGTGTGTGTGTTGTGATGTTGATTTGAATTTTATTGATTCGTGTGGTTGCAATCATGATTCGATCGTTATGGATTGGTGTGGGTGTGATGATGTTGACACGATTGTTATTGATTAGTGTGGGTGTGATGATGATGAATCGAATGGTATTGATTCGTGTGGGTGCGATGATAATGAATCGATTGTTATTGATTAGTGTGGGTGTGATGATGATGAATCGATTGTTATTGATTAGTGTGGGTGTGATGATGTTGATTTGCTTGTTATTGATTAGTGTAGGGGTGATGATGATGATTCGATTGTTATTGATTAATGTGGGTGTGATGATGTTGATTTGATTGTTATTGATTAGTATGGGTGTGATGATGATGAATCGATTGTGATTGATTAGTGTGGGTGTTATGATGATGATTCGATTGTTATTGATCAGTCTGGGTGTGATGATGTTGATTTGCTTGTTATTGATTAGTGTGGGTGTGAGGATGACGATTCGATTGTTATTGATCAGTCTGGGTGTGATGATGTTGATTCGATTGTTATTGATTAGTGTGGGTGTGATATGATGATTGGATTGTTATTGATTAGTGTCGGTGTTATGATGATGAATCGATTGTTATTGATTAGTGTGGGTGTGATGATGATGATTCGATTGTTATTGCTCAGTCTGGGTGTGATGATGTTGATTTGATTGTTATTGATTAGTGTGGGTGTGATGATGATGATTCGATTGTTATTGCTCAGTCTGGGTATGATGATGATGACACGATTGTTATTGATGAGTGTGGGTGTGATGATGTTGATTTGATTGTTATTGATTAGTGTGGGTGTGATGATGATGATTCGATTGTTATTGCTCAGTCTGGGTATGATGATGATGACACGATTGTTATTGATTAGTGTGGGTGTGATGATGATGAATCGATTGTTATTGATTAGTGTGGGTGTGATGATGATGATTCGATTGTTATTGCTCAGTCTGGGTGTGATGATGTTGATTTGATTGTTATTGATTAGTGTGGGTGTGATGATGATGATTCGATTGTTATTGCTCAGTCTGGGTATGATGAAGATGACACGATTGTTATTGATTAGTGTGGGTGTGATGATGATGAATCGATTGTTATTGATTAGTGTGAGTGTGATGATGTTGATTCGATTATTATTGATTCGTGTGGGTGTGATGATGACACGATTGTTATTGATGAGTGTGGGTTTGATGATGATGAATCGATTGTTATTGATTAGCGTGGGTGTGATGATGAAGAATCGATTGTTATTGATTAGTGTGGGTGTGATGATGATGATTCGATTATTATTGATTAGTGCAGGTGTGATGCTGTTGATTTGATTGTTATTGATTAGTGTGGGTGTGATGATGATGATTCGATTATTATTGATTAGTGCGGGTGTGATGATGTTGATTTGATTGTTATTGATTAATGTGGGTGTGATGATGATGATTGGATTGTTATTGATTAGTGTCGGTGTTATGATGATGAATCGATTATTATTGATTAGTGCGGGTGTGATGATGTTGATTTGATTGTTATTGATTAGTGTTGGTGTGATGATGTTGATTTGATTGTTATTGATTAATGTGGGTGTGATGATGATCATTGGATTGTTATTGATTAGTGTCGGTGTTATGATGATGAATCGATTGTTATTGATTAGTGTGGGTGTGATGATGATGATTGGATTGTTACTGATTAGTGTCGGTGTTATGATGATGAATCGATTATTATTGATTAGTGCGGGTGTGATGATGTTGATTTGATTGTTATTGATTAGTGTTGGTGTGATGATGTTGATTTGATTGTTATTGATTAATGTGGGTGTGATGATGATGATTCGATTGTTATTGATTAGTGTGGGTGTGATGATGATGATTCGATTGTTATTGATTAGTGTGGGTGTTATGATGATGATTCGATTGTTATTGATTAGAGTGGATGTGCTTATGATGATTCGATTGTTATTGATTAGTGTGGGTGTGATGAAGATGATTCGATTGTTATTGATTAGTGTGTGTGTTATGATGTTGATTTGAATTTTATTGATTCGTGTGGTTGCAATCATGATTCGATCGTTATGGATTAGTGTGGGTGTGATGATGTTGACACGATTGTTATTGATTAGTGTGGGTGTGATGATGATGAATCGAATGGTATTGATTCGTGTGGGTGCGATGATAATGAATCGATTGTTATTGATTAGTGTGGGTGTGATGATGATGAATCGATTGTTATTGATTAGTGTGGGTGTGATGATGATGAATCGATTGTGATTGATTAGTGTGGGTGTTATGATGATGATTCGATTGTTATTGATCAGTGTGGGTGTGATGATGATGAATCGAATGGTATTGATTCGTGTGGGTGCGATGATAATGAATCGATTGTTATTGATTAGTGTGGGTGTGATGATGATGAATCGAATGGTATTGATTCGTGTGGGTGCGATGATAATGAATCGATTGTTATTGATTAGTGTGGGTGTGATGATGATGAATCGATTGTTACTGATTAGTGTGGGTGTGATGATGATGAATCGATTGTTATTCATTAGTGTGGGCGTGATATAGATGATTCGATTGTTATTGATTAGTGTGGGTGTGATGATGATGATTCGATTGTTATTGATTAGTGTGGGTGTTATGATGATGATTCGATTGTTATTGATTAGAGTGGATGTGCTTATGATGATTCGATTGTTATTGATTAGTGTGGGTGTGATGAAGATGATTCGATTGTTATTGATTAGTGTGTGTGTTATGATGTTGATTTGAATTTTATTGATTCGTGTGGTTGCAATCATGATTCGATCGTTATGGATTGGTGTGGGTGTGATGATGTTGACACGATTGTTATTGATTAGTGTGGGTGTGATGATGATGAATCGAATGGTATTGATTCGTGTGGGTGCGATGATAATGAATCGATTGTTATTGATTAGTGTGGGTGTGATGATGATGAATCGATTGTTATTGATTAGTGTGGGTGTGATGATGTTGATTTGCTTGTTATTGATTAGTGTAGGAGTGATGATGATGATTCGATTGTTATTGATTAATGTGGGTGTGATGATGTTGATTTGATTGTTATTGATTAGTATGGGTGTGATGATGATGAATCGATTGTGATTGATTAGTGTGGGTGTTATGATGATGATTCGATTGTTATTGATCAGTCTGGGTGTGATGATGTTGATTTGCTTGTTATTGATTAGTGTGGGTGTGAGGATGACGATTCGATTGTTATTGATCAGTCTGGGTGTGATGATGTTGATTCGATTGTTATTGATCAGTCTGGGTGTGATGATGTTGATTTGATTGTTATTGATTACTGTCGGTGTGATGAGGATGAATCGATTGTAATTGATTAGTGATGGTGTGATGATGATGATTCGATTGTTATTGATTAGTGTGGATGTGATGATGTTGATTTGATTGTTATTGATTAGTGTGGGTGTGATGATGATGAATCGATTGTGATTGATTAGTGTGGGTGTTATGATGATGATTCGATTGTTATTGATCAGTCTGGGTGTGATGATGTTGATTTGATTGTTATTGATTAGTGTGGGTGTGATGATGATGAATCGATTGTTATTGATTAGTGTGGGTGTGATGATGACGATTTAATTGTTATTGATTAGTGTGGGTGTGATGATGACGATTTAATTGTTATTGATTAGTGTGTGTGTGATGATGTTGATTTGATTGTTATTGATCAGTGTGGGTGTGATGATGATGAATCAATTGTTATTGATTAGTGTGAGTGTGAGGATGACGATTCGATTGTTATTGATCAGTCTGGGTGTGATGATGTTGATTCGATTGTTATTGATCAGTCTGGGTGTGATGATGTTGATTTGATTGTTATTGATTAGTGTGGGTGTGATGATGTTGCTTTGATTGTTATTGATTAGTGTGGGTGTGATGAAGATGATGCGATTGTTATTGATTAGTGTGGGTGTGATGATGTTGATTTGATTGATATTGATTAGTGTGGGTGCAATCATGATTCGATTATTATTGTTTAGTGTGGGTGTGATGATGATAACACGATTGTTATTGATGAGTGTGGGTGTGATGATGATGAATCGATTGTTATTGATTAGCGTGGGTGTGATGATGAAGAATCGATTGTTATTGATTAGTGTTTGTGTGATGATGATGAATCGATTGTTATTGATTAGTGTGGGTGTGATGATGATGACACGATTGTTATTGATGAGTGTGGGTGTGATGATGATGAATCGATTGTTATTGTTTAGCGTGGGTGTGATGATGAAGAATCGATTGTTATTGATTAATGTTTGTGTGATGATGATGTTTCGATTATTATTGATTAGTGTGGGTGTGATGATGTTGATTTGATTGTTATTGATTAGTGTGGGTGTGATGATGATGATTGGATTGTTATTGATTAGTGTGGGTGTTATGATGATGAATCGATTGTTATTGATTAGTGTGGGTGTGATGATGATGATTCGATTGTTATTGATTAGTGTGGGTGTGATGATGATGATCTGATTGTTATTGATTAGGGTGGGTGTGATGATGATGATTCGATTGTTATTGATTAGTGTGGGTGTGATGATGATGATTCGATTGTTATTGATTAGTGTGGGTGTGATGATGTTGATTTGATTGTTATTGATTAGCGTGGGTGTGATGATGATGATTCGATTGTTATTGAACAGTCTGGGTGTGATGATGTTGATTTGATTGTTATTGATTAGTGTGGGTGTGATGAGGATGAATCGATTGTTATTGATTAGTGTGGGTGTGATGATGTTGATTTGATTGTTATTGATTATTGTGGGTGTTAAGATGATGAATCGATTGTTATTGATTAGTGTGGGTGTGATGATGTTGATTTGATTGTTATTGATTAGCGTGGGTGTGATGATGATGATTCGATTGTTATTGAACAGTCTGGGTGTGATGATGTTGATTTGATTGTTATTGATTAGTGTGGGTGTGATGAGTATGAATCGATTGTTATTGATTAGTGTGGGTGTAATGATGATGATTCGATTGTTATTGATTAGTGGGGGGGTTGACAATTAATTGATTGTTATTGATTAGTGTGGGTGTGTTGATGTTGATTTGATTGTTATTGATTAGTGTGGGTGCGATGATTATGAATCGATTGTTATTGATTAGTGTGGGTTTGCTGATGATGATTCGATTGTTATTGATTAGTGTGGGTGTCATGATGTCGATTTGATTGTTATTGATTAGTGTGGGCGTGTAGATGATGAATCGATTGTTATTGATTAGTGTGGGTGTGATGATGTTGGTTTGATTGTTATTGATTAGTGTGGGTGTGATGATGTTGATTCGATTGTTATTGATTAGTGGGGGGGTTGACAATTAATTGATTGTTATTGATTAGTGTGGGTGTGATGATGTTGATTTGATTGTTATTGATTAGTGTGGGTGTGATGATGATGATTCGATTGTTATTGATTAGCGTAGGTGTGATGATGATGAATCGAATGGTTTTGATTAGTGTGGCTGTGATGATAAAGAATCGATTGTTATTGATTAGTGTGAGTGTGATGATGATGATTCGATTATTATTGATTATTGTGGGTGTGATGATGTTGATTTGATTGTTATTGATTAGTGTGGGTGCGATGATTATGAATCGATTGTTATTGATTAGTGTGGGTGTGCTGATGATGATTCGATTGTTATTGATTAGTGTGGGTGTCATGATGTCGATTTGATTGTTATTGATTAGTGTGGGCGTGTAGATGATGAATCGATTGTTATTGATTAGTGTGGGTGTGATGATGTTGGTTTGATTGTTATTGATTAGTGTGGGTGTGATGAAGATGATTCGATTGTTATTGATTAGTGTGGGTGTGATGATGTTGATTCGATTGTTATTGATCAGTCTGGGTGTGATGATGTTGATTTGATTGTTATTGATTAGTGTGGGTGTGATGTTGTTGATTTGATTGTTATTGATTAGTGTGGGTGTGATGAAGATGATGCGATTGTTATTGATTAGTGTGGGTGTGATGATGTTGATTTGATTGTTATTGATTAGTGTGGGTGCAATCATGATTCGATTATTATTGTTTAGTGTGGGTGTGATGATGATAACACGATTGTTATTGATGAGTGTGGGTGTGATGATGATGAATCGATTGTTATTGATTAGCGTGGGTGTGATGATGAAGAATCGATTGTTATTGATTAGTGTTTGTGTGATGATGATGAATCGATTGTTATTGATTAGTGTGGGTGTGATGATGATGACACGATTGTTATTGATGAGTGTGGGTGTGATGATGATGAATCGATTGTTATTGTTTAGCGTGGGTGTGATGATGAAGAATCGATTGTTATTGATTAGTGTTTGTGTGATGATGATGTTTCGATTATTATTGATTAGTGTGGGTGTGATGATGTTGATTTGATTGTTATTGATTCGTGTGGGTGTGATGATGATGATTGGATTGTTATTGATTAGTGTGGGTGTTATGATGATGAATCGATTGTTATTGATTAGTGTGGGTGTGATGATGATGATTCGATTGTTATTGATTAGTGTGGGTGTGATGATGATGATCTGATTGTTATTGATTAGTGTGGTTGTGATGATGATGATTCGATTGTTATTGATTAGTGTGGGTGTGATGATGATGATTCGATTGTTATTGATTAGTGTGGGTGTGATGATGTTGATTTGATTGTTATTGATTAGCGTGGGTGTGATGATGATGATTCGATTGTTATTGAACAGTCTGGGTGTGATGATGTTGATTTGATTGTTATTGATTAGTGTGGGTGTGATGAGGATGAATCGATTGTTATTGATTAGTGTGGGTGTGATGATGTTGATTTGATTGTTATTGATTATTGTGGGTGTTAAGATGATGAATCGATTGTTATTGATTAGTGTGGGTGTGATGATGTTGATTTGATTGTTATTGATTAGCGTGGGTGTGATGATGATGATTCGATTGTTATTGAACAGTCTGGGTGTGATGATGTTGATTTGATTGTTATTGATTAGTGTGGGTGTGATGAGTATGAATCGATTGTTATTGATTAGTGTGGGTGTAATGATGATGATTCGATTGTTATTGATTTGTGGGGGGGTTGACAATTAATTGATTGTTATTGATTAGTGTGGGTGTGATGATGTTGATTTGATTGTTATTGATTAGTGTGGGTGCGATGATTATGAATCGATTGTTATTGATTAGTGTGGGTGTGCTGATGATGATTCGATTGTTATTGATTAGTGTGGGTGTCATGATGTCGATTTGATTGTTATTGATTAGTGTGGGCGTGTAGATGATGAATCGATTGTTATTGATTAGTGTGGGTGTGATGATGTTGGTTTGATTGTTATTGATTAGTGTGGGTGTGATGATGTTGATTTGATTGTTATTGATTAGTGTGGGTGCGATGATTATGAATCGATTGTTATTGATTAGTGTGGGTGTCATGATGTCGATTTGATTGTTATTGATTAGTGTGGGCGTGTAGATGATGAATCGATTGTTATTGATTAGTGTGGGTGTGATGAAGTTGGTTTGATTGTTATTGATTAGTGTGGGTGTGATGATGTTGATTTGATTGTTATTGATTAGTGTGGGTGTGATGAAGATGATTCGATTGTTATTGATTAGTGTGGGTGTGATGATGATGATTCGATTGTTATTGATTAGTGTGGGTGTGATGATGTTGGTTTGATTGTTATTGATTAGTCTGGGTGTGATGATGTTGATTTGATTGTTATTGATTAGTGTGGGTGTGATGAAGATGATTCGATTGTTATTGATTAGTGTGGGTGTGATGATGATGATTCGATTGTTATTGATTAGTGTGGGTGTTATGATGATGATTCGATTGGTATTGATTAGAGTGGATGTGCTGATGATGATTCGATTGTTATTGATTAGTGTGGGTGTGATGAAGATGATTCGATTGTTATTGATTAGTGTGGGTGTGATGAAGATGATTCGATTGTTATTGATTAGTGTGGGTGTTATGATGTTGATTTGAATTTTATTGATTCGTGTGGTTGCAATCATGATTCGATTGTTATGGATTAGTGTGGGTGTGATGATGATGAATCGAATGGTATTGATTCGTGTGGGTGCGATGCTAATGAATCGATTGTTGTTGATTAGCGTGGGTGTGATGATGAAGAATCGATTGTTATTGATTAGTGTGGGTGTTATGATGATGATTCGATTGGTATTGATTAGAGTGGATGTGCTGATGATGATTCGATTGTTATTGCTTAGTGTGGGTGTGATGAAGATGATTTGATTGTTATTGATTATTGTGGGTGTTATGATGATGAATCGATTGTTATTGATTCGTGTGGGTGTGATTATGTTGATTTGATTGTTATTGATTAGCGTGGGTGTGATGATGATGAATCGATTGTTATTGATTAGTGTGGGTGTGATGATGTTGATTCGATTGCTGTTGATCAGTCTGGGTGTGATGATGTTGATTTGATTGTTATTGATTAGTGTGGGTGTGATGATGATGAATCGATTGTTATTGATTAGTGTGGGTGTGATGATGTTGATTCGATTGTTATTGATCAGTATCGGTGTGATGATGTTGATTTGATTGTTATTGATTAGTGTGGGTGTGATGAGGATGAATTGATTGTAATTGATTAGTGTGGGTGTGATGATAATGATTCGATTGTTATTGATTAATGTGGGTGTGATGATGTTGATTTGATTGTTATTGATCAGTGTGGGTGTGATGATGATGAATCGATTGTGATTGATTAGTGTGGGTGTTATGATGATGATTCGATTGTTAGTGATCAGTCTGGGTGTGATGATGTTGATTTGCTTGTTATTGATTAGTGTGGGTGTGATGATGATGATTCGACTGTTATTGATCAGTATCGGTGTGATGATGTTGATTTGATTGTTATTGATTAGTGTGGGTGTGATGATGATGAATCGATTGTTATTGATTAGTGTCGGTGTGATGATGACGATTTAATTGTTATTGATTAGTGTGGGTGTGATGATGTTGATTTGATTGTTATTGATTAGTGTGGGTGTGATGATGATGAATCGATTGTTATTGATTAGTCTGCGTGTGATGATGTTGATTTGATTGTTATTGATTAGTGTGGGTGTGATGAAGATGATTCGATTGTTATTGATTAGTGTGGGTGTGATGATGTTGATTTGATTGTTATTGATTAGTGTGGGTGTGATGATGTTGATTTGATTGTTATTGATTAGTGTGGGTGTGATGATGATGAATCGATTGTTATTGATTAGTGTGAGTGTGATGATGTTGATTTGATTGTTATTGATTAGTGTGGGTGCAATCATGATTCGATTATTATTGATTAGTGTGGGTGTGATGATGATGATTTGAATTTTATTGATTCGTGTGGTTGCAATCATGATTCGATTGTTATGGATTAATGTGGGCGTGATGATGATGATTAGATTGTTATTGAGTAGTGTGGGTGTGATAATAGTGATTCGATTGTTATTGATCAGTCTGGGTGTGATGATGTTGATTTGATTGTTATTGATTAGTGTGGGTGTGATGATGATGACATGATTGTTATTGATGAGTGTGGGTGTGATGATGCTGAATCGATTGTTATTGATTAGTGTTTGTGTGATGATGATGATTTGATTGTTATTGATCAGTCTGGATGTGATGATGTTGATTTGATTGTTATTGATTAGTGTGGGTGTGATGATGATGATTAGATTGTTATTGATTAGTGTGGGTGTGATGATGATGATTCGATTGTTATTGATTAGTGTGGGTGTGATGATGATGACATGATTGTTATTGATGAGTGTGGGTGTGATGATGCTGAATTGATTGTTATTGATTAGTGTTTGTGTGATGATGATGATTTGATTGTTATTGATCAGTCTGGATGTGATGATGTTGATTTGATTGTTATTGATTAGTGTGGGTGTGATGATGATGATTAGATTGTTATTGAGTAGTGTGGGTGTGATGAAGATGATTCGATTGTTATTGATTAGTGTGGGTGTGATGATGATGATTCGATTGTTATTGATTTGTGTGGGTGTGATGAAGATGATTCGATTGTTATTGATTAGTGTGAGTGTGATGAAGATGATTCGATTGCTCTTGATTAGTGTGGGTGTTATGATGTTGATTTGAATTTTATTGATTCGTGTGGTTGCAATCATGATTCGATTGTTATGGATTATTGTTGGTGTGATGATGATGAATCGATTGTTATTGATTGGCGTGGGTGTGATGATGATGAATCGATTGTTATTGATTAGCGTGGGTGCGATGATGATGAATCGAATGGTATTGATTCGTGTGGGTGTGATGATAATGAATCGATTGTTATTGATTAGTGTGGGTGTGATGATAATGAATCGATTGTTATTGATTAGTGTGGGTGTGATGATGTTGATTTGATTGTTATTGATTAGATGGGCGTCATGATGATGATTAGATTGTTATTGAGTAGTGTGGGTGTTATGATGATGAATTGATTGTTATTGATTATTGTGGGAGTTATGATGATGAATCGATTGTTATTGATTAGTGTGGGTGTGATTATGTTGATTTGATTGTTATTGATTAGTGTGGGTGTGATGATGATGATTCGATTGTTATTGATCAGTCTGGGTGTGATGATGTTGATTTGATTGTCATTGATTAGTGTGGGTGTGATGAGGATGAATCGAATGGTATTGATTCGTGTGGGTGTGATGATGATGATTCGTTTATTATTGATTAGTGTGGGTGTGATAATGTTGATTTGATTGTTATTGATTAGATGGGCGTCATGATGATGATTAGATTGTTATTGAGTAGTGTGGGTGTTATGATGATGAATTGATTGTTATTGATTATTGTGGGTGTGATGATGTTGATTTGATTGTTATTGATTAGCGTGGGTGTGATGATGATGATTCGATTGTTATTGATCAGTCTGGGTGTGATGATGTTGATTTGATTGTTATTGATCAGTGTGGGTGTGATGAGGATGAATCGATTGTTATTGATTAGTGTGGGTGTGATGATGATGATTCGATTGTTATTGATTAGTGGGGGGGTTGACAATTAATTGATTATTATTGATTAGTGTGGGTGTGATGATGATGATTCGATTGTTATTGATTAGCGTGGGTGTGATGATGATGAATCGAATGGTATTGATTAGTGTGAGTGTGATGATGATGATTCGATTATTATTTATTAGTGTGGGTGTGATGATGTTGATTTGATTGTTATTGATTAGTGTGGGTGTGATGATGTTGATTTGATTGTTATTGATTAGTGTGGGTGTGATGATGATGAATCGATTGTTATTGATTAGAGTCAGTGTGCTGATGATGATTCGATTGTTATTGATTAGTGTTGGTTTCATGATGTTGATTTGATTGTTATCGATTAGTGTGGGCGTGATGATGATGAATCGATTGTTATTGATTTGTGTGGGTGTGATGATGTTGATTTGATTGTTATTGATTAGTGTGGGTGTGATGATGATGATTCGATTGTTATTGATTAGTGTGGGTGTGATGATGTTGATTTGATTGTTATTGATTAGTGTGGGAGTGATGATGATGATTCGATTGTTATTGATTAGTGTGGGTGTGATGATGTTGATTTGATTGTTATTGATTAGTGTGGGTGTGATGATGACGATTCGATTGTTATTTATTAGTGTGGGTGTCATGATGTTGATTTGATTGTTATTGATTAGTGTGGGTGTGATGATGATGGTTCGATTGTTATTGATTAGTGTGGGTGTGATGATGTTGATTTGATTGTTATTGATTAGTGTGGGTGTGATGATGATGAATCGATTGTTGTTGATTTGTGTGGGTGTGATGATGTTGATTTGATTGTTATTGATTAGTGTGGGTGTGATGATGATGAATCGATTGTTATTGATTAGTGTGGGTGTGATGATGTTGATTTGATTGTTATTGATTATTGTGGGTGTTATGATG
Source organism: Heterodontus francisci (assembly GCF_036365525.1). Lineage (NCBI taxonomy): Eukaryota > Metazoa > Chordata > Chondrichthyes > Heterodontiformes > Heterodontidae > Heterodontus > Heterodontus francisci. Next base: position 106,501,317 of record NC_090381.1, on the reverse strand, counting down.
ATGAATCGATTGTTATTGATTAGTGTGGGCGTGATGATGATGAATCGATTGTTATTGATTAGTGTGGGTGTGATGATGTTGATTTGATTGTTATTGATTATTGTGGGTGTTATGATGATGAATCGATTGTTATTGATTAGTGTGGGCGTGATGATGATGAATCGATTGTTATTGATTAGTGTGGGTGTGATGATGTTGATTTGATTGTTATTGATTAGTGTGGGTGTGATGATGATGATTCGATTGTTATTGATTAGTGTGGGCGTGATGATGATGAATCGATTGTTATTGATTAGTGTGGGTGTGATGATGTTGATTTGATTGTTATTGATTATTGTGGGTGTTATGATGATGAATCGATTGTTATTGATTAGTGTGGGTGTGATTATGTTGATTTGATTGTTATTGATTAGCGTGGGTGTGATGATGATGAATCGATTGTTATTGATTAGTGTGAGTGTGATGATGTTGATTCGATTGTTATTGATCAGTCTGGGTGTGATGATGTTGATTTGATTGTTATTGATTAGTGTGGGTGTGATGATGATGAATCGATTGTTATTGATTAGTGTGGGTGTGATTATGTTGATTTGAATGTTATTGATTAGGATGTGTGTGATGATGATGATTCGATTGTTATTGATCAGTCTGGGTGTGATGATGTTGATTTGATTTTTATTGATTAGTGTGGTTGTGATGAGGATGAATCGATTGTTATTGATTAGTGTGGGTGTGATGATGATGATTCGATTGTTATTGATTAGCGTGGGTGTGATGATGATGAATCGAATGGTATTGATTAGTGTGAGTGTGATGATGATGATTTGATTATTATTGATTTGTGGGGGGGGGTTGACAATTAATTGATTATTATTGATTAGTGTGGGTGTGATGATGATGATTCGATTGTTATTGATTAGTGTGGGTGTGATGATGATGAACCGAATGGTATTGATTAGTGTGAGTGTGATGATGATGATTTGATTATTATTGATTTGTGGGGGGGGGTTGACAATTAATTGATTATTATTGATTAGTGTGGGTGTGATGATGATGATTCGATTGTTATTGATTAGCGTGGGTGTGATGATGATGAATCGAATGGTATTGATTAGTGTGAGTGTGATGATGATGATTCGATTATTATTTATTAGTGTGGGTGTGATGATGTTGATTTGATTGTTATTGATTAGTGTGGGTGTGATGATGTTGATTTGATTGTTATTGATTAGTGTGGGTGTGATGATGATGAATCGATTGTTATTGATTAGAGTCAGTGTGCTGATGATGATTCGATTGTTATTGATTAGTGTTGGTTTCATGATGTTGATTTGATTGTTATCGATTAGTGTGGGCGTGATGATGATGAATCGATTGTTATTGATTTGTGTGGGTGTGATGATGTTGATTTGATTGTTATTGATTAGTGTGGGTGTGATGATGATGATTCGATTGTTATTGATTAGTGCGGTTGTGATGATGTTGATTTGATTGTTATTGATTAGTGTGGGAGTGATGATGATGATTCGATTGTTATTGATTAGTGTGGGTGTGATGATGTTGATTTGATTGTTATTGATTAGTGTGGGTGTGATGATGACGATTCGATTGTTATTTATTAGTGTGGGTGTCATGATGTTGATTTGATTGTTATTGATTAGTGTGGGTGTGATGATGATGATTCGATTGTTATTGATTAGTGTGGGTGTGATGATGTTGATTTGATTGTTATTGATTAGTGTGGGTGTGATGATGATGAATCGATTGTTGTTGATTTGTGTGGGTGTGATGATGTTGATTTGATTGTTATTGATTAGTGTGGGTGTGATGATGATGAATCGATTGTTATTGATTAGTGTGGGTGTGATGATGTTGATTTGATTGTTATTGATTATTGTGGGTGTTATGATGATGAATCGATTGTTATTGATTAGTGTGGGCGTGATGATGATGAATCGATTGTTATTGATTAGTGTGGGTGTGATGATGTTGATTTGATTGTTATTGATTATTGTGGGTGTTATGATGATGAATCGATTGTTATTGATTAGTGTGGGCGTGATGATGATGAATCGATTGTTATTGATTAGTGTGGGTGTGATGATGTTGATTTGATTGTTATTGATTAGTGTGGGTGTGATGATGATGATTCGATTGTTATTGATTAGTGTGAGCGTGATGATGATGAATCGATTGTTATTGATTAGTGTGGGTGTGATGATGTTGATTTGATTGTTATTGATTATTGTGGGTGTTATGATGATGAATCGATTGTTATTGATTAGTGTGGGTGTGATGATGATGAATCGATTGTTATTGATTAGTGTGAGTGTGATGATGTTGATTCGATTGTTATTGATCAGTCTGGGTGTGATGATGTTGATTTGATTGTTATTGATTAGTGTGCGTGTGATGATGATGATTCGATTGTTATTGATTAGTGTGGGTGTGATGATGTTTATTTAATTGTTATTGATTATTGTGGGTGTTATGATGATGAATCGATTGTTATTGATTAGTGTGGGTGTGATTATGTTGATTTGAATGTTATTGATTAGGATGTGTGTGATGATGATGATTCGATTGTTATTGATCAGTCTGGGTGTGATGATGTTGATTTGATTTTTATTGATTAGTGTGGTTGTGATGAGGATGAATCGATTGTTAATGATTAGTGTGGGGGGTTGACAATTAATTGATTGTTATTGATTAGTGTGGGTGTGATGATGATGATTCGATTGTTATTGATTAGTGTGGGTGTGATGATGATGAACCGAATGGTATTGATTAGTGTGAGTGTGATGATGATGATTTGATTATTATTGATTTGTGGGGGGGGGGTTGACAATTAATTGATTATTATTGATTAGTGTGGGTGTGATCATGATGTATCGATTGTTATTGATTTGTGTGGGTGTGATGATGTTGATTTGATTGTTATTGATTAGTGTGGGTGAGATGATGATGATTCGATTGTTATTGATTAGTGTGGGTGTGATGATGTTGATTTGATTGTTATTGATTAGTGTGGGTGTGATGATGATGATTCGATTGTTATTGATTAGTGTGGGTGTGATGATGTTGATTTGATTGTTATTGATTAGTGTGGGTGTGATGATGATGATTCTATTGTTATTGATTAGTGTGGGTGTGATGATGTTGATTTGATTGTTATTGATTAGTGTGGGTGTGATGATGATGATTCGACTGTTATTGATTAGTGTGGGTGTGATGATGATGATTCGATTGTTATTGATTAGTGTGGGTGTGATGATGATGATTCGATTGTTATTGATTAGTGTGGGTGTGATGATGTTGATTTGATTGTTATTGATTAGTGTGGGTGTGATGATGTTGATTTGATTGTTATTGATTAGTGTGGGTGTGATGATGATGATTCGATTCTTATTGATTCGTGTGCGCGTGATGATGATGAATCGATTGTTATTGATTTGTGTGGGTGTGATGATGTTGATTTGATTGTTATTGATTAGTGTGGGTGTGATGATGTTGATTTGATTGTTATTGATTTGTGTGGGTGTGATGATGTTGATTCGATTGTTATTGATTCGTGTGGGTGTGATGATGATGATTCGATTGTTATTGATTAGTGTGGGTGTGATGATGATGATTCGATTGTTATTGATTAGTGTGGGTGTGATGATGTTGATTTGATTGTTATTGATTAGTGTGCGTGTGATGATGATGATTCGATTGTTATTGATTCGTGTGGGTGTGATGATGATGATTCGATTGTTATTGATTAGTGTGGGTGTGATGATGATGATTCGATTGTTATTGATTAGTGTGGGTGTGATGATGTTGATTTGATTGTTATTGATTAGTGTGCGCGTGATGATGATGAATCGATTGTTATTGATTTGTGTGGGTGTGATGATGTTGATTTGATTGTTATTGATTAGTATGGGTGTGATGATGATGATTCGATTGTTATTGATTAGTGTGCGTGTGATGATGATGATTCGATTGTTATTGATTAGTGTGGGTGTGATGATGATGATTCGATTGTTATTGATTAGTGTGGGTGTGATGATGTTGATTTGATTGTTATTGATTAGTGTGGGTGTGATGATGTTGATTTGATTGTTATTGATTAGTGTGGGTGTGATGATGATGATTCGATTGTTATTGATTCGTGTGCGCGTGATGATGATGAATCGATTGTTATTGATTTGTGTGGGTGTGATGATGATGAATCGATTGTTATTGATTTGTGTGGGTGTGATGATGATTTGATTGTTATTGATTAGTGTGGGTGTGATGATGATGAATCGATTGTTATTGATTTGTGTGGGTGTGATGATGTTGATTTGATTGTTATTGATTAGTGTGGGTGTGATGATGTTGATTTGATTGTTATTGATTAGTGTGGGTGTGATGATGATTCGATTGTTATTGATTAGTGTGGGTGTGATGATGATGAATCGATTGTTATTGATTTGTGTGGGTGTGATGATGTTGATTTGATTGTTATTGATTAGTGTGGGTGTGATGATGTTGATTTGATTGTTATTGATTAGTGTGGGTGTGATGATGATGATTCGATTGTTATTGATTAGTGTGGGCGTGATGATGTTGATTTGATTGTTAATGATTAGTGTGGGTGTGATGATGTTGATTTGACTGTTATTGATTATTGTGGGTGTTATGATGATGAATCGATTGTTATTGATTAGTGTGGGTGTGATGATGTTGATTTGATTGTTTTTGATTAGTGAGGGTGTGATGATGTTGATTTGACTGTTATTGATTATTGTGGGTGTTATGATGATGAATCGATTGTTATTGATTAGTGTGGGTGTGATTATGTTGATTTGATTGTTATTGATTAGTGTGGGTGTGATGATGATGATTCGATTTTTATTGATTAGTGTGGGCGTGATGATGTTGATTTGATTGTTATTGATTAGTGTGGGTGTGATGATGATGATTCGATTGTTATTGATTAGTGTGGGCGTGATGATGTTGATTTGATTGTTATTGATTAGTGTGGGTGTGATGATGATGAATCGATTGTTATTGATTAGTGTGGGTGTGATGATGTTGATTTGATTGTTATTGATTAGTGTGGGTGTGATGATGTTGATTTGACTGTTATTGATTATTGTGGGTGTTATGATGATGAATCGATTGTTATTGATTAGTGTGGGTGTGATTATGTTGATTTGATTGTTATTGATTAGCGTCGGTGTGATGATGATGAATCGATTGTTATTGATTAGTGTGAGTGTGATGATGTTGATTCGATTGTTATTGATCAGTCTGGGTGTGATGATGTTGATTTGATTGTTATTGATTAGTGTGGGTGTGATGATGTTGATTTGACTGTTATTGATTATTGTGGGTGTTATGATGATGAATCGATTGTTATTGATTAGTGTGGGTGTGATGATGTTGATTCGATTGTTATTGATCAGTCTGGGTGTGATGATGTTGATTTGATTGTTATTGATTAGTGTGGGTGTGATGAGGATCAATCGATTGTAATTGATTAGTGTGGGTGTGATGATAATGATTCGATTGTTATTGATTAATGTGGGTGTGATGATGTTGATTTGATTGTTATTGATTAATGTGGGTGTGATGATAATGAATCGATTGTGATTGATTAGTGTGGGTGTTATGATGATGATTCGATTGTTATTGATCAGTCTGGGTGTGATGATTATGATTTGCTTGTTATTGATTAGTGTGGGTGTGATGATGATGATTCGATTGTTATTGAACAGTCTGGGTGTGATGATGTTGATTTGATTGTTATTGATTAGTGTGGGTGTGATGATGATGAATCGATTGTTATTGATTAGTGTGGGTGTCATGATGACGATTTAATTGTTATTGATTAGTGTGGGTGTGATGATGTTGATTTGATTGTTATTGATTAGTGTGGGTGTGATGATGATGATTCGATTGTTATTGATTCGTGTGGGTGTGATGATGATGATTCGATTGTTATTTATTAGTGTGGGTGTCATGATGTTGATTTGATTGTTATTGATTAGTGTGGGTGTGATGATGATGAATCGATTGTTATTGATTAGTGTGGGTGTGATGATGATGATTCGATTGTTATTTCATAGTGTGGGTGTCATGATGTTGATTTGATTGTTATTGATTAGTGTGGGTGTGATGATGATGATTCGATTGTTATTGATTAGTGTGGGTGTGATGATGTTGATTTGATTGTTATTGATTAGTGTGGGTGTGATGATGATGATTCGATTGTTATTGATTAGTGTGGGCGTGATGATGATGAATCGATTGTTATTGATTTGTGTGGGTGTGATGATGTTGATTTGATTGTTATTGATTAGTGTGGGTGTGATGATGATGATTCGATTGTTATTGATTAGTGTGGGCGTGATGATGATGAATCGATTGTTATTGATTTGTGTGGGTGTGATGATGTTGATTTGATTGTTATTGATTAGTGTGGGTGTGATGATGTTGATTTGATTGTTATTGATTATTGTGGGTGTTATGATGATGAATCGATTGTTATTGATTAGTGTGGGTGTGATTATGTTGATTTGATTGTTATTGATTAGTGTGGGTGTGATGATGATGAATCGATTGTTATTGATTAGTGTGGGTGTCATGATGACGATTTAACTGTTATTGATTAGTGTGGGTGTGATGATGTTGATTTGATTGTTATTGATTAGTGTGGGTGTGATGATGATGAATCGATTGTTATTGATTAGTGTGGGTGTCATGATGACGATTTAATTGTTATTTATTAGTGTGGGTGTGATGATGATGATTCGATTGTTATTGATACGTGTGGGTGTGATGATGATGATGCGATTGTTATTTATTAGTGTGGGTGTCATGATGTTGATTTGATTGTTATTGATTAGTGTGGGTGTGATGATGATGAATCGATTGTTATTGATTTGTGGGGGTGTGATGATGATGATTCGATTGTTATTTATTAGTGTGGGTGTGATGATGATGATTCGATTGTTATTGATTAGTGTGGGTGTGATGATGTTGATTTGATTGTTATTGATTAGTGTGGGTGTGATTATGATGATTCGATTGTTATTGATTAGTGTGGGTGTGATGATGTTGATTTGATTGTTATTGATTAGTGTGGGTGTGACGATGATGATTCGATTGTTATTGATTAGTGTGGGCGTGATGATGATGAATCGATTGTTATTGATTTGTGTGGGTGTGATGATGATGATTCGATTGTTATTTATCAGTGTGGGTGTCATGATGTTGATTCGATTGTTATTGATCAGTCTGGGTGTGATGATGTTGATTTGATTGTTATTGATTAGTGTGGGTGTGATGATGTTGATTTGACTGTTATTGATTATTGTGGGTGTTATGATGATGAATCGATTGTTATTGATTAGTGTGGGTGTGATGATGTTGATTCGATTGTTATTGATCAGTCTGGGTGTGATGATGTTGATTTGATTGTTATTGATTAGTGTGGGTGTGATGAGGATCAATCGATTGTAATTGATTAGTGTGGGTGTGATGATAATGATTCGATTGTTATTGATTAATGTGGGTGTGATGATGTTGATTTGATTGTTATTGATTAATGTGGGTGTGATGATGATGAATCGATTGTGATTGATTAGTGTGGGTGTTATGATGATGATTCGATTGTTATTGATCAGTCTGGGTGTGATGATGTTGATTTGCTTGTTATTGATTAGTGTGGGTGTGATGATGATGATTCGATTGTTATTGAACAGTCTGGGTGTGATGATGTTGATTTGATTGTTATTGATTAGTGTGGGTGTGATGATGATGAATCGATTGTTATTGATTAGTGTGGGTGTCATGATGACGATTTAATTGTTATTGATTAGTGTGGGTGTGATGATGTTGATTTGATTGATATTGATTAGTGTGGGTGTGATGATGATGATTCGATTGTTATTGATTCGTGTGGGTGTGATGATGATGATTCGATTGTTATTTATTAGTGTGGGTGTCATGATGTTGATTTGATTGTTATTGATTAGTGTGGGTGTGATGATGATGAATCGATTGTTATTGATTAGTGTGGGTGTGATGATGATGATTCGATTGTTATTTCATAGTGTGGGTGTCATGATGTTGATTTGATTGTTATTGATTAGTGTGGGTGTGATGATGTTGATTTGATTGTTATTGATTAGTGTGGGTGTGATGATGATGATTCGATTGTTATTGATTAGTGTGGGCGTGATGATGATGAATCGATTGTTATTGATTTGTGTGGGTGTGATGATGTTGATTTGATTGTTATTGATTAGTGTGGGTGTGATGATGATGATTCGATTGTTATTGATTAGTGTGGGCGTGATGATGATGAATCGATTGTTATTGATTTGTGTGGGTGTGATGATGTTGATTTGATTGTTATTGATTAGTGTGGGTGTGATGATGTTGATTTGATTGTTATTGATTATTGTGGGTGTTATGATGATGAATCGATTGTTATTGATTAGTGTGGGTGTGATTATGTTGATTTGATTGTTATTGATTAGTGTGGGTGTGATGATGATGAATCGATTGTTATTGATTAGTGTGGGTGTCATGATGACGATTTAACTGTTATTGATTAGTGTGGGTGTGATGATGTTGATTTGATTGTTATTGATTAGTGTGGGTGTGATGAGGATCAATCGATTGTAATTGATTAGTGTGGGTGTGATGATAATGATTCGATTGTTATTGATTAATGTGGGTGTGATGATGTTGATTTGATTGTTATTGATTAATGTGGGTGTGATGATAATGAATCGATTGTGATTGATTAGTGTGGGTGTTATGATGATGATTCGATTGTTATTGATCAGTCTGGGTGTGATGATTATGATTTGCTTGTTATTGATTAGTGTGGGTGTGATGATGATGATTCGATTGTTATTGAACAGTCTGGGTGTGATGATGTTGATTTGATTGTTATTGATTAGTGTGGGTGTGATGATGATGAATCGATTGTTATTGATTAGTGTGGGTGTCATGATGACGATTTAATTGTTATTGATTAGTGTGGGTGTGATGATGTTGATTTGATTGTTATTGATTAGTGTGGGTGTGATGATGATGATTCGATTGTTATTGATTCGTGTGGGTGTGATGATGATGATTCGATTGTTATTTATTAGTGTGGGTGTCATGATGTTGATTTGATTGTTATTGATTAGTGTGGGTGTGATGATGATGAATCGATTGTTATTGATTAGTGTGGGTGTGATGATGATGATTCGATTGTTATTTCATAGTGTGGGTGTCATGATGTTGATTTGATTGTTATTGATTAGTGTGGGTGTGATGATGATGATTCGATTGTTATTGATTAGTGTGGGTGTGATGATGTTGATTTGATTGTTATTGATTAGTGTGGGTGTGATGATGATGATTCGATTGTTATTGATTAGTGTGGGCGTGATGATGATGAATCGATTGTTATTGATTTGTGTGGGTGTGATGATGTTGATTTGATTGTTATTGATTAGTGTGGGTGTGATGATGATGATTCGATTGTTATTGATTAGTGTGGGCGTGATGATGATGAATCGATTGTTATTGATTTGTGTGGGTGTGATGATGTTGATTTGATTGTTATTGATTAGTGTGGGTGTGATGATGTTGATTTGATTGTTATTGATTATTGTGGGTGTTATGATGATGAATCGATTGTTATTGATTAGTGTGGGTGTGATTATGTTGATTTGATTGTTATTGATTAGTGTGGGTGTGATGATGATGAATCGATTGTTATTGATTAGTGTGGGTGTCATGATGACGATTTAACTGTTATTGATTAGTGTGGGTGTGATGATGTTGATTTGATTGTTATTGATTAGTGTGGGTGTGATGATGATGAATCGATTGTTATTGATTAGTGTGGGTGTCATGATGACGATTTAATTGTTATTTATTAGTGTGGGTGTGATGATGATGATTCGATTGTTATTGATACGTGTGGGTGTGATGATGATGATGCGATTGTTATTTATTAGTGTGGGTGTCATGATGTTGATTTGATTGTTATTGATTAGTGTGGGTGTGATGATGATGAATCGATTGTTATTGATTTGTGGGGGTGTGATGATGATGATTCGATTGTTATTTATTAGTGTGGGTGTGATGATGATGATTCGATTGTTATTGATTAGTGTGGGTGTGATGATGTTGATTTGATTGTTATTGATTAGTGTGGGTGTGATTATGATGATTCGATTGTTATTGATTAGTGTGGGTGTGATGATGTTGATTTGATTGTTATTGATTAGTGTGGGTGTGACGATGATGATTCGATTGTTATTGATTAGTGTGGGCGTGATGATGATGAATCGATTGTTATTGATTTGTGTGGGTGTGATGATGATGATTCGATTGTTATTTATCAGTGTGGGTGTCATGATGTTGATTCGATTGTTATTGATCAGTCTGGGTGTGATGATGTTGATTTGATTGTTATTGATTAGTGTGGGTGTGATGATGTTGATTTGACTGTTATTGATTATTGTGGGTGTTATGATGATGAATCGATTGTTATTGATTAGTGTGGGTGTGATGATGTTGATTCGATTGTTATTGATCAGTCTGGGTGTGATGATGTTGATTTGATTGTTATTGATTAGTGTGGGTGTGATGAGGATCAATCGATTGTAATTGATTAGTGTGGGTGTGATGATAATGATTCGATTGTTATTGATTAATGTGGGTGTGATGATGTTGATTTGATTGTTATTGATTAATGTGGGTGTGATGATGATGAATCGATTGTGATTGATTAGTGTGGGTGTTATGATGATGATTCGATTGTTATTGATCAGTCTGGGTGTGATGATGTTGATTTGCTTGTTATTGATTAGTGTGGGTGTGATGATGATGATTCGATTGTTATTGAACAGTCTGGGTGTGATGATGTTGATTTGATTGTTATTGATTAGTGTGGGTGTGATGATGATGAATCGATTGTTATTGATTAGTGTGGGTGTCATGATGACGATTTAATTGTTATTGATTAGTGTGGGTGTGATGATGTTGATTTGATTGATATTGATTAGTGTGGGTGTGATGATGATGATTCGATTGTTATTGATTCGTGTGGGTGTGATGATGATGATTCGATTGTTATTTATTAGTGTGGGTGTCATGATGTTGATTTGATTGTTATTGATTAGTGTGGGTGTGATGATGATGAATCGATTGTTATTGATTAGTGTGGGTGTGATGATGATGATTCGATTGTTATTTCATAGTGTGGGTGTCATGATGTTGATTTGATTGTTATTGATTAGTGTGGGTGTGATGATGTTGATTTGATTGTTATTGATTAGTGTGGGTGTGATGATGATGATTCGATTGTTATTGATTAGTGTGGGCGTGATGATGATGAATCGATTGTTATTGATTTGTGTGGGTGTGATGATGTTGATTTGATTGTTATTGATTAGTGTGGGTGTGATGATGATGATTCGATTGTTATTGATTAGTGTGGGCGTGATGATGATGAATCGATTGTTATTGATTTGTGTGGGTGTGATGATGTTGATTTGATTGTTATTGATTAGTGTGGGTGTGATGATGTTGATTTGATTGTTATTGATTATTGTGGGTGTTATGATGATGAATCGATTGTTATTGATTAGTGTGGGTGTGATTATGTTGATTTGATTGTTATTGATTAGTGTGGGTGTGATGATGATGAATCGATTGTTATTGATTAGTGTGGGTGTCATGATGACGATTTAACTGTTATTGATTAGTGTGGGTGTGATGATGTTGATTTGATTGTTATTGATTAGTGTGGGTGTGATGATGATGATTCGATTGTGATTGATTAGTGTGGGTGTTATGATGATGATTCGATTGTTATTGATCAGTCTGGGTGTGATGATGTTGATTTGCTTGTTATTGATTAGTGTGGGTGTGATGATGATGATTCGATTGTTATTGAACAGTCTGGGTGTGATGATGTTGATTTGATTGTTATTGATTAGTGTGGGTGTGATGATGATGAATCGATTGTTATTGATTAGTGTGGGTGTCATGATGACGATTTAATTGTTATTGATTAGTGTGGGTGTGATGATGTTGATTTGATTGTTATTGATTAGTGTGGGTGTGATGATGATGATTCGATTGTTATTGATTCGTGTGGGTGTGATGATGATGATTCGATTGTTATTTATTAGTGTGGGTGTCATGATGTTGATTTGATTGTTATTGATTAGTGTGGGTGTGATGATGATGAATCGATTGTTATTGATTAGTGTGGGTGTGATGATGATGATTCGATTGTTATTTCATAGTGTGGGTGTCATGATGTTGATTTGATTGTTATTGATTAGTGTGGGTGTGATGATGATGATTCGATTGTTATTGATTAGTGTGGGTGTGATGATGTTGATTTGATTGTTATTGATTAGTGTGGGTGTGATGATGATGATTCGATTGTTATTGATTAGTGTGGGCGTGATGATGATGAATCGATTGTTATTGATTTGTGTGGGTGTGATGATGTTGATTTGATTGTTATTGATTAGTGTGGGTGTGATGATGATGATTCGATTGTTATTGATTAGTGTGGGCGTGATGATGATGAATCGATTGTTATTGATTTGTGTGGGTGTGATGATGTTGATTTGATTGTTATTGATTAGTGTGGGTGTGATGATGTTGATTTGATTGTTATTGATTATTGTGGGTGTTATGATGATGAATCGATTGTTATTGATTAGTGTGGGTGTGATTATGTTGATTTGATTGTTATTGATTAGTGTGGGTGTGATGATGATGATTCGATTGTTATTGATTAGTGTGGGTGTGATGATGTTGATTTGATTGTTATTGATTAGTGTGGGTGTGACGATGATGATTCGATTGTTATTGATTAGTGTGGGCGTGATGATGATGAATCGATTGTTATTGATTTGTGTGGGTGTGATGACGATGATTCGATTGTTATTTATCAGTGTGGGTGTCATGATGTTGATTTGATTGTTATTGATTAGTGTGGGTGTGATGATGATGAATCGGTTGTTATTGATTAGTGTGAGTGTGATGATGTTGATTCGATTGTTATTGATCAGTCTGGTTGTGATGATGTTGATTTGATTGTTATTGATTAGCGTCGGTGTGATGATGATGAATCGATTGTTATTGATTAGTGTGAGTGTGATGATGTTGATTCGATTGTTATTGATCAGTCTGGGTGTGATTATGTTGATTTGATTGTTATTGATTAGCGTCGGTGTGATGATGATGAATCTATTGTTATTGATTAGTGTGAGTGTGATGATGTTGATTTGATTGTTATTGATTAGTGTGGGTGTGATGATGCTGATTTGATTTTTATTGATTATTGTGGGTGTGATGATGATGAATCGATTGTTATTGATTTGTGTGGGTGTGATGATGATGATTCGATTGTTATTTATTAGTGTGGGTGTCATGATGTTGATTTGATTGTTATTGATTAGTGTGGGTGTGATGATGATGATTCGATTGTTATTGATTAGTGTGGGTGTGATGATGTTGATTTGATTGTTATTGATTAGTGTGGGTGTGATGATGTTGATTCGATTGTTATTGATTATTGTGGGTGTGATGATGTTGATTTGATTGTTATTGATTAGTGTGGGTGTGATGATGTTGATTTGATTGTTATTGATTAGTGTGGGTGTGATGATGATGATTCGATTGTTATTGATTATTGTGGGTGTGATGATGTTGATTTGATTGTTATTGATTAGTGTGGGTGTGATGATGATGATTCGATTGTTATTGATTATTGTGGGTGTGATGATGTTGATTCGATTGTTATTGATCAGTCTGGGTGTCATGATGTTGATTTGATTGTTATTGATTAGTGTGGATGTGATGAGGATCAATCGATTGTAATTGATTAGTGTGGGTGTTATGATAATGATTCGATTGTTATTTATTAGTGTGGGTGTCATGATGTTGATTTGATTGTTATTGATTAGTGTGGGTGTGATGATGATGATTCGATTGTTATTGATTAGTGTGGGTGTGATGATGTTGATTTGATTGTTATTGATTAGTGTGGGTGTGATGATGATGATTCGATTGTTATTGATTATTGTGGGTGTGATGATGTTGATTTGATTGTTATTGATTAGTGTGGGTGTGATGATGATGATTCGATTGTTATTGATTATTGTGGGTGTGATGATGTTGATTCGATTGTTATTGATCAGTCTGGGTGTGATGATGTTGATTTGATTGTTATTGATTAGTGTGGGTGTGATGAGGATCAATCGATTGTAATTGATTAGTGTGGGTGTTATGATAATGATTCGATTGTTATTGATTAATGTGGGTGTGATGATGTTGATTTGATTGTTATTGATTAATGTGGGGGTGATGATGATGAATCGATTGTGATTGATTAGTGTGGGTGTGATGATGTTGATTTGATTGTTATTGATTAGTGTGGGTGTGATGATGATGAATCGATTGTTATTGATTAGTGTGGGTGTCATGATGTTAATTTGATTGTTATTGATTAGTGTGGGTGTGATGATGAAAAATTTTCCTCCACACAAGATCAGGGGGCAGGTTGTTCAACCTTGCCCGTCTAAGAGCGAAGTCCAAAGTACGGAAAGTCCTCATCAGAGAACTCCTCTTTGCTGACGATGCTGCTTTAACATCTCACACTGAAGAATGCCTGCAGAGTCTCATCGACCAGGTTTGCGTCTGCCTGCAATGAATTTGGCCTAACCATCAGCCTCAAGAAAACGAACATCATGGGGCAGGATGTCAGAAATGCTCCATCCATCAATATTGGCGACCACGCTCTGGAAGTGGTTCAAGAGTTCACCTACCTAGGCTCAACTATCACCAGTAACCTGTCTCTAGATGCAGAAATCAACAAGCGCATGGGTAAGGCTTCCACTGCTATGTTCAGACTGGCCAAGAGAGTGTGGGAAAATGGCGCACTGACACGGAACACAAAAGTCCGAGTGTATCAGGCCTGTGTCCTCAGTACCTTGCTCTATGGCAGCGAGGCCTGGACAACGTATGCCAGCCAAGAGCGACGTCTCAATTCATTCCATCTTCGCTGCCTTCGGAGAATACTTGGCATCAGGTGGCAGGACTATATCTCCAACACAGAAGTCCTTGAAGCGGCCAACATCCCCAGCTTATACACACTACTGAGTCAGCGGCGCTTGAGATGGCTTGGCCATGTGAGCCGCATGGAAGATGGCAGGATCCCCAAAGACACATTGTACAGCGAGCTCGCCACTGGTATCAGACCCACCGGCCGTCCATGTCTCCGTTATAAAGACGTCTGCAAACGCGACATGAAATCGTGTGACATTGATCACAAGTCGTGGGAGTCAGTTGCCAGCATTCGCCAGAGCTGGCGGGCAGCCATAAAGACAGGGCTAAATTGTGGCGAGTCGAAGAGACTTAGTAGTTGGCAGGAAAAAAGACAGAGGCGCAAGGGGAGAGCCAACTGTGCAACAGCCCCAACAAACAAATTTCTCTGCAGCACCTGTGGAAGAGCCTGTCACTCCAGAATTGGCCTTTATAGCCACTCCAGGCGCTGCTTCACAAACCACTGACCACCTCCAGGCGCGTATCCATTGTCTCTCGAGATAAGGAGGCCCAAAAGAAGAAAAGATGATGATGATTCTATTGTTATTGATTAGTGTGGGTGTGATGATGCTGATTTGATTTTTATTGATTATTGTGGGTGTGATGATGATGAATCGATTGTTATTGATTTGTGTGGGTGTGATGATGATGATTCGATTGTTATTTATTAGTGTGGGTGTCATGATGTTGATTTGATTGTTATTGATTAGTGTGGGTGTGATGATGATGATTCGATTGTTATTGATTAGTGTGGGTGTGATGATGTTGATTTGATTGTTATTGATTAGTGTGGGTGTGATGATGATGATTCGATTGTTATTGATTATTGTGGGTGTTATGATGATGAATCGATTGTTATTGATTAGTGTGGGTGTGATGATGATGAATCGTTTGTTATTGATTAGTGTGGGTGTGATGATGTTGATTCGATTGTTATTGATCAGTCTGGGTGTGATGATGTTGATTTGATTGTTATTGATTAATGTGGGGGTGATGATGATGAATCGATTGTGATTGATTAGTGTGGGTGTGATGATGTTGATTTGATTGTTATTGATTAGTGTGGGTGTGATGATGATGATTCGATTGTTATTGATTATTGTGGGTGTTATGATGATGAATCGATTGTTATTGATTAGTGTGGGTGTGATGATGATGAATCGTTTGTTATTGATTAGTGTGGGTGTGATGATGTTGATTCGATTGTTATTGATCAGTCTGGGTGTGATGATGTTGATTTGATTGTTATTGATCAGTCTGGGTGTGATGATGTTGATTTGATTGTTATTGATTAGTGTGGGTGTGATGAGGATCAATCGATTGTAATTGATTAGTGTGGGTGTGATGATAATGATTCGATTGTTATTGATTAATGTGGGTGTGATGATGTTGATTTGATTGTTATTGATTAATGTGGGGGTGATGATGATGAATCGATTGTGATTGATTAGTGTGGGAGTGATGATGTTGATTTGATTGTTATTGATTAGTGTGGGTGTGATGATGTTGATTTGATTGTTATTGATTAGTGTGGGTGTGATGATGATGATTCGATTGTTATTGATTATTGTGGGTGTGATGATGTTGATTTGATTGTTATTGATTAGTGTGGGTGTGATGATGATGATTCGATTGTTATTGATTATTGTGGGTGTGATGATGTTGATTCGATTGTTATTGATCAGTCTGGGTGTGATGATGTTGATTTGATTGTTATTGATTAGTGTGGGTGTGATGAGGATCAATCGATTGTAATTGATTAGTGTGGGTGTTATGATAATGATTCGATTGTTATTGATTAATGTGGGTGTGATGATGTTGATTTGATTGTTATTGATTAATGTGGGGGTGATGATGATGAATCGATTGTGATTGATTAGTGTGGGTGTGATGATGTTGATTTGATTGTTATTGATTAGTGTGGGTGTGATGATGATGAATCGATTGTTATTGATTAGTGTGGGTGTCATGATGTTAATTTGATTGTTATTGATTAGTGTGGGTGTGATGATGAAAAATTTTCCTCCACACAAGATCAGGGGGCAGGTTGTTCAACCTTGCCCGTCTAAGAGCGAAGTCCAAAGTACGGAAAGTCCTCATCAGAGAACTCCTCTTTGCTGACGATGCTGCTTTAACATCTCACACTGAAGAATGCCTGCAGAGTCTCATCGACAGGTTTGCGTCTGCCTGCAATGAATTTGGCCTAACCATCAGCCTCAAGAAAACGAACATCATGGGGCAGGATGTCAGAAATGCTCCATCCATCAATATTGGCGACCACGCTCTGGAAGTGGTTCAAGAGTTCACCTACCTAGGCTCAACTATCACCAGTAACCTGTCTCTAGATGCAGAAATCAACAAGCGCATGGGTAAGGCTTCCACTGCTATGTTCAGACTGGCCAAGAGAGTGTGGGAAAATGGCGCACTGACACGGAACACAAAAGTCCGAGTGTATCAGGCCTGTGTCCTCAGTACCTTGCTCTATGGCAGCGAGGCCTGGACAACGTATGCCAGCCAAGAGCGACGTCTCAATTCATTCCATCTTCGCTGCCTTCGGAGAATACTTGGCATCAGGTGGCAGGACTATATCTCCAACACAGAAGTCCTTGAAGCGGCCAACATCCCCAGCTTATACACACTACTGAGTCAGCGGCGCTTGAGATGGCTTGGCCATGTGAGCCGCATGGAAGATGGCAGGATCCCCAAAGACACATTGTACAGCGAGCTCGCCACTGGTATCAGACCCACCGGCCGTCCATGTCTCCGTTATAAAGACGTCTGCAAACGCGACATGAAATCGTGTGACATTGATCACAAGTCGTGGGAGTCAGTTGCCAGCATTCGCCAGAGCTGGCGGGCAGCCATAAAGACAGGGCTAAATTGTGGCGAGTCGAAGAGACTTAGTAGTTGGCAGGAAAAAAGACAGAGGCGCAAGGGGAGAGCCAACTGTGCAACAGCCCCAACAAACAAATTTCTCTGCAGCACCTGTGGAAGAGCCTGTCACTCCAGAATTGGCCTTTATAGCCACTCCAGGCGCTGCTTCACAAACCACTGACCACCTCCAGGCGCGTATCCATTGTCTCTCGAGATAAGGAGGCCCAAAAGAAGAAAAGATGATGATGATTCTATTGTTATTGATTAGTGTGGGTGTGATGATGCTGATTTGATTTTTATTGATTATTGTGGGTGTGATGATGATGAATCGATTGTTATTGATTTGTGTGGGTGTGATGATGATGATTCGATTGTTATTTATTAGTGTGGGTGTCATGATGTTGATTTGATTGTTATTGATTAGTGTGGGTGTGATGATGATGATTCGATTGTTATTGATTAGTGTGGGTGTGATGATGTTGATTTGATTGTTATTGATTAGTGTGGGTGTGATGATGATGATTCGATTGTTATTGATTATTGTGGGTGTTATGATGATGAATCGATTGTTATTGATTAGTGTGGGTGTGATGATGATGAATCGTTTGTTATTGATTAGTGTGGGTGTGATGATGTTGATTCGATTGTTATTGATCAGTCTGGGTGTGATGATGTTGATTTGATTGTTATTGATTAATGTGGGGGTGATGATGATGAATCGATTGTGATTGATTAGTGTGGGTGTGATGATGTTGATTTGATTGTTATTGATTAGTGTGGGTGTGATGATGATGATTCGATTGTTATTGATTATTGTGGGTGTTATGATGATGAATCGATTGTTATTGATTAGTGTGGGTGTGATGATGATGAATCGTTTGTTATTGATTAGTGTGGGTGTGATGATGTTGATTCGATTGTTATTGATCAGTCTGGGTGTGATGATGTTGATTTGATTGTTATTGATTAGTGTGGGTGTGATGAGGATCAATCGATTGTAATTGATTAGTGTGGGTGTGATGATAATGATTCGATTGTTATTGATTAATGTGGGTGTGATGATGTTGATTTGATTGTTATTGATTAATGTGGGGGTGATGATGATGAATCGATTGTGATTGATTAGTGTGGGAGTGATGATGTTGATTTGATTGTTATTGATTAGTGTGGTTGTTATGATGAGGATTCGATTGTTATTGATCAGTCTGGGTGTGATGATGTTGATTTGCTTGTTATTGATTAGTGTGGGTGTGATGATGATGATTCGATTGTTATTGATCAGTCTGGGTGTGATGATGTTGATTTGATTGTTATTGATTAGTGTGGGTGTGATGATGATGAATCGATTGTTATTGATTAGTGTGGGTGTCATGATGACGATTTAATTATTATTGATTAGTGTGGGTGTGATGATGATGATTCGATTGTTATTGATTCGTGTGGGTGTGATGATGTTGATTCGATTGTTATTGATTAGTGTGGGTGTGATGATGATGATTCGATTGTTATTGATTCGTGTGGGTGTGATGATGTTGATTCGATTGTTATTTATTAGTGTGGGTGTCATGATGTTGATTTGATTGTTATTGATTAGTGTGGGTGTGATGATGATGAATCGATTGTTATTGATTAGTGTGGGTGTGATGATGATGATTCGATTGTTATTTCATAGTGTGGGTGTCATGATGATGATTCGATTGTTATTGATTTGTGTGGGTGTGATGATGATGATTCGATTGTTATTTATCAGTGTGGGTGTCATGATGTTGATTTGATTGTTATTGATTAGTGTGGGGGTGATGATGATGATTCGATTGTTATTGATTAGCGGTGGGTGTGATGATGTTGATTTGATTGTTATTGATTAGTGTGGGTGTGATGATGATGATTCGATTGTTATTGATTAGTGTGGGCGTGATGATGATGAATCGATTGTTATTGATTTGTGTGGGTGTGATGATGTTGATTTGATTGTTATTGATTAGTGTGGGTGTGATGATGATGATTCGATTGTTATTGATTAGTGTGGGCGTGATGATGATGAATCGATTGTTATTGATTTGTGTGGGTGTGATGATGTTGATTTGATTGTTATTGATTAGTGTGGGTGTGATGATGTTGATTTGATTGTTATTGATTATTGTGGGTGTTATGATGATGAATCGATTGTTATTGATTAGTGTGGGTGTGATTATGTTGATTTGATTGTTATTGATTAGTGTGGGTGTGATGATGACGATTTAATTGTTATTGATTAGTGTGGGTGTGATGATGTTGATTTGATTGTTATTGATTAGTGTGGGTGTGATGATGATGAATCGATTGTTATTGATTAGTGTGCGTGTCATGATGACGATTTAATTGTTATTTATTAGTGTGGGTGTGATGATGATGATTCGATTGTTATTGATTCGTGTGGGTGTGATGATGTTGATTTGATTGTTATTGATTAGTGTGGGTGTGATGATGATGTTTCGATTGTTATTGATTCGTGTGGTTGTGATGATGTTGATTTGATTGTTATTGATTAGTGTGGGTGCGATGATGATGATTCGATTGTTATTGATTCGTGTGGTTGTGATGATGTTGATTTGATTGTTATTGATCAGTCTGGATGTGATGATGTTGATTTGATTGTTATTGATTCGTGTGGGTGTGATGATGTTGATTTGATTGTTATTGATTAGTGTGGGTGTGATGATGATGTTTCGATTGTTATTGATTCGTGTGGTTGTGATGATGTTGATTTGATTGTTATTGATCAGTCTGGATGTGATGATGTTGATTTGATTGTTATTGATTAGTGTGGGTGTGATGATGATGATTAGATTGTTATTGATTAGTGTGGGTGTGATGATGATGATTCGATTGTTATTGATTAGTGTGGGTGTGATGATGATGACATGATTGTTATTGATGAGTGTGGGTGTGATGATGCTGAATTGATTGTTATTGATTAGTGTTTGTGTGATGATGATGATTTGATTGTTATTGATCAGTCTGGATGTGATGATGTTGATTTGATTGTTATTGATTAGTGTGGGTGTGATGATGATGATTAGATTGTTATTGAGTAGTGTGGGTGTGATGAAGATGATTCGATTGTTATTGATTAGTGTGGGTGTGATGATGATGATTCGATTGTTATTGATTTGTGTGGGTGTGATGAAGATGATTCGATTGTTATTGATTAGTGTGAGTGTGATGAAGATGATTCGATTGCTCTTGATTAGTGTGGGTGTTATGATGTTGATTTGAATTTTATTGATTCGTGTGGTTGCAATCATGATTCGATTGTTATGGATTATTGTTGGTGTGATGATGATGAATCGATTGTTATTGATTGGCGTGGGTGTGATGATGATGAATCGATTGTTATTGATTAGCGTGGGTGCGATGATGATGAATCGAATGGTATTGATTCGTGTGGGTGTGATGATAATGAATCGATTGTTATTGATTAGTGTGGGTGTGATGATAATGAATCGATTGTTATTGATTAGTGTGGGTGTGATGATGTTGATTTGATTGTTATTGATTAGATGGGCGTCATGATGATGATTAGATTGTTATTGAGTAGTGTGGGTGTTATGATGATGAATTGATTGTTATTGATTATTGTGGGAGTTATGATGATGAATCGATTGTTATTGATTAGTGTGGGTGTGATTATGTTGATTTGATTGTTATTGATTAGTGTGGGTGTGATGATGATGATTCGATTGTTATTGATCAGTCTGGGTGTGATGATGTTGATTTGATTGTCATTGATTAGTGTGGGTGTGATGAGGATGAATCGAATGGTATTGATTCGTGTGGGTGTGATGATGATGATTCGTTTATTATTGATTAGTGTGGGTGTGATAATGTTGATTTGATTGTTATTGATTAGATGGGCGTCATGATGATGATTAGATTGTTATTGAGTAGTGTGGGTGTTATGATGATGAATTGATTGTTATTGATTATTGTGGGTGTGATGATGTTGATTTGATTGTTATTGATTAGCGTGGGTGTGATGATGATGATTCGATTGTTATTGATCAGTCTGGGTGTGATGATGTTGATTTGATTGTTATTGATTAGTGTGGGTGTGATGAGGATGAATCGATTGTTATTGATTAGTGTGGGTGTGATGATGATGATTCGATTGTTATTGATTAGTGGGGGGGTTGACAATTAATTGATTATTATTGATTAGTGTGGGTGTGATGATGATGATTCGATTGTTATTGATTAGCGTGGGTGTGATGATGATGAATCGAATGGTATTGATTAGTGTGAGTGTGATGATGATGATTCGATTATTATTTATTAGTGTGGGTGTGATGATGTTGATTTGATTGTTATTGATTAGTGTGGGTGTGATGATGTTGATTTGATTGTTATTGATTAGTGTGGGTGTGATGATGATGAATCGATTGTTATTGATTAGAGTCAGTGTGCTGATGATGATTCGATTGTTATTGATTAGTGTTGGTTTCATGATGTTGATTTGATTGTTATCGATTAGTGTGGGCGTGATGATGATGAATCGATTGTTATTGATTTGTGTGGGTGTGATGATGTTGATTTGATTGTTATTGATTAGTGTGGGTGTGATGATGATGATTCGATTGTTATTGATTAGTGTGGGTGTGATGATGTTGATTTGATTGTTATTGATTAGTGTGGGAGTGATGATGATGATTCGATTGTTATTGATTAGTGTGGGTGTGATGATGTTGATTTGATTGTTATTGATTAGTGTGGGTGTGATGATGACGATTCGATTGTTATTTATTAGTGTGGGTGTCATGATGTTGATTTGATTGTTATTGATTAGTGTGGGTGTGATGATGATGGTTCGATTGTTATTGATTAGTGTGGGTGTGATGATGTTGATTTGATTGTTATTGATTAGTGTGGGTGTGATGATGATGAATCGATTGTTGTTGATTTGTGTGGGTGTGATGATGTTGATTTGATTGTTATTGATTAGTGTGGGTGTGATGATGATGAATCGATTGTTATTGATTCGTGTGGGTGTGATGATGTTGATTCGATTGTTATTTATTAGTGTGGGTGTTATGATGATGAATCGATTGTTATTGATTAGTGTGGGCGTGATGATGATGAATCGATTGTTATTGATTAGTGTGGGTGTGATGATGTTGATTTGATTGTTATTGATTATTGTGGGTGTTATGATGATGAATCGATTGTTATTGATTAGTGTGGGCGTGATGATGATGAATCGATTGTTATTGATTAGTGTGGGTGTGATGATGTTGATTTGATTGTTATTGATTAGTGTGGGTGTGATGATGATGATTCGATTGTTATTGATTAGTGTGGGCGTGATGATGATGAATCGATTGTTATTGATTAGTGTGGGTGTGATGATGTTGATTTGATTGTTATTGATTATTGTGGGTGTTATGATGATGAATCGATTGTTATTGATTAGTGTGGGTGTGATTATGTTGATTTGATTGTTATTGATTAGCGTGGGTGTGATGATGATGAATCGATTGTTATTGATTAGTGTGAGTGTGATGATGTTGATTCGATTGTTATTGATCAGTCTGGGTGTGATGATGTTGATTTGATTGTTATTGATTAGTGTGGGTGTGATGATGATGAATCGATTGTTATTGATTAGTGTGGGTGTGATTATGTTGATTTGAATGTTATTGATTAGGATGTGTGTGATGATGATGATTCGATTGTTATTGATCAGTCTGGGTGTGATGATGTTGATTTGATTTTTATTGATTAGTGTGGTTGTGATGAGGATGAATCGATTGTTATTGATTAGTGTGGGTGTGATGATGATGATTCGATTGTTATTGATTAGCGTGGGTGTGATGATGATGAATCGAATGGTATTGATTAGTGTGAGTGTGATGATGATGATTTGATTATTATTGATTTGTGGGGGGGGGTTGACAATTAATTGATTATTATTGATTAGTGTGGGTGTGATGATGATGATTCGATTGTTATTGATTAGTGTGGGTGTGATGATGATGAACCGAATGGTATTGATTAGTGTGAGTGTGATGATGATGATTTGATTATTATTGATTTGTGGGGGGGGGTTGACAATTAATTGATTATTATTGATTAGTGTGGGTGTGATGATGATGATTCGATTGTTATTGATTAGCGTGGGTGTGATGATGATGAATCGAATGGTATTGATTAGTGTGAGTGTGATGATGATGATTCGATTATTATTTATTAGTGTGGGTGTGATGATGTTGATTTGATTGTTATTGATTAGTGTGGGTGTGATGATGTTGATTTGATTGTTATTGATTAGTGTGGGTGTGATGATGATGAATCGATTGTTATTGATTAGAGTCAGTGTGCTGATGATGATTCGATTGTTATTGATTAGTGTTGGTTTCATGATGTTGATTTGATTGTTATCGATTAGTGTGGGCGTGATGATGATGAATCGATTGTTATTGATTTGTGTGGGTGTGATGATGTTGATTTGATTGTTATTGATTAGTGTGGGTGTGATGATGATGATTCGATTGTTATTGATTAGTGCGGTTGTGATGATGTTGATTTGATTGTTATTGATTAGTGTGGGAGTGATGATGATGATTCGATTGTTATTGATTAGTGTGGGTGTGATGATGTTGATTTGATTGTTATTGATTAGTGTGGGTGTGATGATGACGATTCGATTGTTATTTATTAGTGTGGGTGTCATGATGTTGATTTGATTGTTATTGATTAGTGTGGGTGTGATGATGATGATTCGATTGTTATTGATTAGTGTGGGTGTGATGATGTTGATTTGATTGTTATTGATTAGTGTGGGTGTGATGATGATGAATCGATTGTTGTTGATTTGTGTGGGTGTGATGATGTTGATTTGATTGTTATTGATTAGTGTGGGTGTGATGATGATGAATCGATTGTTATTGATTAGTGTGGGTGTGATGATGTTGATTTGATTGTTATTGATTATTGTGGGTGTTATGATGATGAATCGATTGTTATTGATTAGTGTGGGCGTGATGATGATGAATCGATTGTTATTGATTAGTGTGGGTGTGATGATGTTGATTTGATTGTTATTGATTATTGTGGGTGTTATGATGATGAATCGATTGTTATTGATTAGTGTGGGCGTGATGATGATGAATCGATTGTTATTGATTAGTGTGGGTGTGATGATGTTGATTTGATTGTTATTGATTAGTGTGGGTGTGATGATGATGATTCGATTGTTATTGATTAGTGTGAGCGTGATGATGATGAATCGATTGTTATTGATTAGTGTGGGTGTGATGATGTTGATTTGATTGTTATTGATTATTGTGGGTGTTATGATGATGAATCGATTGTTATTGATTAGTGTGGGTGTGATTATGTTGATTTGATTGTTATTGATTAGCGTGGGTGTGATGATGATGAATCGATTGTTATTGATTAGTGTGAGTGTGATGATGTTGATTCGATTGTTATTGATCAGTCTGGGTGTGATGATGTTGATTTGATTGTTATTGATTAGTGTGCGTGTGATGATGATGATTCGATTGTTATTGATTAGTGTGGGTGTGATGATGTTGATTTAATTGTTACTGATTATTGTGGGTGTTATGATGATGAATCGATTGTTATTGATTAGTGTGGGTGTGATTATGTTGATTTGAATGTTATTGATTAGGATGTGTGTGATGATGATGATTCGATTGTTATTGATCAGTCTGGGTGTGATGATGTTGATTTGATTTTTATTGATTAGTGTGGTTGTGATGAGGATGAATCGATTGTTATTGATTAGTGTGGGGGGTTGACAATTAATTGATTGTTATTGATTAGTGTGGGTGTGATGATGATGATTCGATTGTTATTGATTAGTGTGGGTGTGATGATGATGAACCGAATGGTATTGATTAGTGTGAGTGTGATGATGATGATTTGATTATTATTGATTTGTGGGGGGGGGGTTGACAATTAATTGATTATTATTGATTAGTGTGGGTGTGATCATGATGAATCGATTGTTATTGATTTGTGTGGGTGTGATGATGTTGATTTGATTGTTATTGATTAGTGTGGGTGAGATGATGATGATTCGATTGTTATTGATTAGTGTGGGTGTGATGATGTTGATTTGATTGTTATTGATTAGTGTGGGTGTGATGATGATGATTCGATTGTTATTGATTAGTGTGGGTGTGATGATGTTGATTTGATTGTTATTGATTAGTGTGGGTGTGATGATGATGATTCTATTGTTATTGATTAGTGTGGGTGTGATGATGTTGATTTGATTGTTATTGATTAGTGTGGGTGTGATGATGATGATTCGACTGTTATTGATTAGTGTGGGTGTGATGATGATGATTCGATTGTTATTGATTAGTGTGGGTGTGATGATGATGATTCGATTGTTATTGATTAGTGTGGGTGTGATGATGTTGATTTGATTGTTATTGATTAGTGTGGGTGTGATGATGTTGATTTGATTGTTATTGATTAGTGTGGGTGTGATGATGATGATTCGATTCTTATTGATTCGTGTGCGCGTGATGATGATGAATCGATTGTTATTGATTTGTGTGGGTGTGATGATGTTGATTTGATTGTTATTGATTAGTGTGGGTGTGATGATGTTGATTTGATTGTTATTGATTTGTGTGGGTGTGATGATGTTGATTCGATTGTTATTGATTCGTGTGGGTGTGATGATGATGATTCGATTGTTATTGATTAGTGTGGGTGTGATGATGATGATTCGATTGTTATTGATTAGTGTGGGTGTGATGATGTTGATTTGATTGTTATTGATTAGTGTGCGTGTGATGATGATGATTCGATTGTTATTGATTCGTGTGGGTGTGATGATGATGATTCGATTGTTATTGATTAGTGTGGGTGTGATGATGATGATTCGATTGTTATTGATTAGTGTGGGTGTGATGATGTTGATTTGATTGTTATTGATTAGTGTGCGCGTGATGATGATGAATCGATTGTTATTGATTTGTGTGGGTGTGATGATGTTGATTTGATTGTTATTGATTAGTATGGGTGTGATGATGATGATTCGATTGTTATTGATTAGTGTGCGTGTGATGATGATGATTCGATTGTTATTGATTAGTGTGGGTGTGATGATGATGATTCGATTGTTATTGATTAGTGTGGGTGTGATGATGTTGATTTGATTGTTATTGATTAGTGTGGGTGTGATGATGTTGATTTGATTGTTATTGATTAGTGTGGGTGTGATGATGATGATTCGATTGTTATTGATTCGTGTGCGCGTGATGATGATGAATCGATTGTTATTGATTTGTGTGGGTGTGATGATGATGAATCGATTGTTATTGATTTGTGTGGGTGTGATGATGATTTGATTGTTATTGATTAGTGTGGGTGTGATGATGATGAATCGATTGTTATTGATTTGTGTGGGTGTGATGATGTTGATTTGATTGTTATTGATTAGTGTGGGTGTGATGATGTTGATTTGATTGTTATTGATTAGTGTGGGTGTGATGATGATTCGATTGTTATTGATTAGTGTGGGTGTGATGATGATGAATCGATTGTTATTGATTTGTGTGGGTGTGATGATGTTGATTTGATTGTTATTGATTAGTGTGGGTGTGATGATGTTGATTTGATTGTTATTGATTAGTGTGGGTGTGATGATGATGATTCGATTGTTATTGATTAGTGTGGGCGTGATGATGTTGATTTGATTGTTAATGATTAGTGTGGGTGTGATGATGTTGATTTGACTGTTATTGATTATTGTGGGTGTTATGATGATGAATCGATTGTTATTGATTAGTGTGGGTGTGATGATGTTGATTTGATTGTTTTTGATTAGTGAGGGTGTGATGATGTTGATTTGACTGTTATTGATTATTGTGGGTGTTATGATGATGAATCGATTGTTATTGATTAGTGTGGGTGTGATTATGTTGATTTGATTGTTATTGATTAGTGTGGGTGTGATGATGATGATTCGATTTTTATTGATTAGTGTGGGCGTGATGATGTTGATTTGATTGTTATTGATTAGTGTGGGTGTGATGATGATGATTCGATTGTTATTGATTAGTGTGGGCGTGATGATGTTGATTTGATTGTTATTGATTAGTGTGGGTGTGATGATGATGAATCGATTGTTATTGATTAGTGTGGGTGTGATGATGTTGATTTGATTGTTATTGATTAGTGTGGGTGTGATGATGTTGATTTGACTGTTATTGATTATTGTGGGTGTTATGATGATGAATCGATTGTTATTGATTAGTGTGGGTGTGATTATGTTGATTTGATTGTTATTGATTAGCGTCGGTGTGATGATGATGAATCGATTGTTATTGATTAGTGTGAGTGTGATGATGTTGATTCGATTGTTATTGATCAGTCTGGGTGTGATGATGTTGATTTGATTGTTATTGATTAGTGTGGGTGTGATGATGTTGATTTGACTGTTATTGATTATTGTGGGTGTTATGATGATGAATCGATTGTTATTGATTAGTGTGGGTGTGATGATGTTGATTCGATTGTTATTGATCAGTCTGGGTGTGATGATGTTGATTTGATTGTTATTGATTAGTGTGGGTGTGATGAGGATCAATCGATTGTAATTGATTAGTGTGGGTGTGATGATAATGATTCGATTGTTATTGATTAATGTGGGTGTGATGATGTTGATTTGATTGTTATTGATTAATGTGGGTGTGATGATAATGAATCGATTGTGATTGATTAGTGTGGGTGTTATGATGATGATTCGATTGTTATTGATCAGTCTGGGTGTGATGATTATGATTTGCTTGTTATTGATTAGTGTGGGTGTGATGATGATGATTCGATTGTTATTGAACAGTCTGGGTGTGATGATGTTGATTTGATTGTTATTGATTAGTGTGGGTGTGATGATGATGAATCGATTGTTATTGATTAGTGTGGGTGTCATGATGACGATTTAATTGTTATTGATTAGTGTGGGTGTGATGATGTTGATTTGATTGTTATTGATTAGTGTGGGTGTGATGATGATGATTCGATTGTTATTGATTCGTGTGGGTGTGATGATGATGATTCGATTGTTATTTATTAGTGTGGGTGTCATGATGTTGATTTGATTGTTATTGATTAGTGTGGGTGTGATGATGATGAATCGATTGTTATTGATTAGTGTGGGTGTGATGATGATGATTCGATTGTTATTTCATAGTGTGGGTGTCATGATGTTGATTTGATTGTTATTGATTAGTGTGGGTGTGATGATGATGATTCGATTGTTATTGATTAGTGTGGGTGTGATGATGTTGATTTGATTGTTATTGATTAGTGTGGGTGTGATGATGATGATTCGATTGTTATTGATTAGTGTGGGCGTGATGATGATGAATCGATTGTTATTGATTTGTGTGGGTGTGATGATGTTGATTTGATTGTTATTGATTAGTGTGGGTGTGATGATGATGATTCGATTGTTATTGATTAGTGTGGGCGTGATGATGATGAATCGATTGTTATTGATTTGTGTGGGTGTGATGATGTTGATTTGATTGTTATTGATTAGTGTGGGTGTGATGATGTTGATTTGATTGTTATTGATTATTGTGGGTGTTATGATGATGAATCGATTGTTATTGATTAGTGTGGGTGTGATTATGTTGATTTGATTGTTATTGATTAGTGTGGGTGTGATGATGATGAATCGATTGTTATTGATTAGTGTGGGTGTCATGATGACGATTTAACTGTTATTGATTAGTGTGGGTGTGATGATGTTGATTTGATTGTTATTGATTAGTGTGGGTGTGATGATGATGAATCGATTGTTATTGATTAGTGTGGGTGTCATGATGACGATTTAATTGTTATTTATTAGTGTGGGTGTGATGATGATGATTCGATTGTTATTGATACGTGTGGGTGTGATGATGATGATGCGATTGTTATTTATTAGTGTGGGTGTCATGATGTTGATTTGATTGTTATTGATTAGTGTGGGTGTGATGATGATGAATCGATTGTTATTGATTTGTGGGGGTGTGATGATGATGATTCGATTGTTATTTATTAGTGTGGGTGTGATGATGATGATTCGATTGTTATTGATTAGTGTGGGTGTGATGATGTTGATTTGATTGTTATTGATTAGTGTGGGTGTGATTATGATGATTCGATTGTTATTGATTAGTGTGGGTGTGATGATGTTGATTTGATTGTTATTGATTAGTGTGGGTGTGACGATGATGATTCGATTGTTATTGATTAGTGTGGGCGTGATGATGATGAATCGATTGTTATTGATTTGTGTGGGTGTGATGATGATGATTCGATTGTTATTTATCAGTGTGGGTGTCATGATGTTGATTCGATTGTTATTGATCAGTCTGGGTGTGATGATGTTGATTTGATTGTTATTGATTAGTGTGGGTGTGATGATGTTGATTTGACTGTTATTGATTATTGTGGGTGTTATGATGATGAATCGATTGTTATTGATTAGTGTGGGTGTGATGATGTTGATTCGATTGTTATTGATCAGTCTGGGTGTGATGATGTTGATTTGATTGTTATTGATTAGTGTGGGTGTGATGAGGATCAATCGATTGTAATTGATTAGTGTGGGTGTGATGATAATGATTCGATTGTTATTGATTAATGTGGGTGTGATGATGTTGATTTGATTGTTATTGATTAATGTGGGTGTGATGATGATGAATCGATTGTGATTGATTAGTGTGGGTGTTATGATGATGATTCGATTGTTATTGATCAGTCTGGGTGTGATGATGTTGATTTGCTTGTTATTGATTAGTGTGGGTGTGATGATGATGATTCGATTGTTATTGAACAGTCTGGGTGTGATGATGTTGATTTGATTGTTATTGATTAGTGTGGGTGTGATGATGATGAATCGATTGTTATTGATTAGTGTGGGTGTCATGATGACGATTTAATTGTTATTGATTAGTGTGGGTGTGATGATGTTGATTTGATTGATATTGATTAGTGTGGGTGTGATGATGATGATTCGATTGTTATTGATTCGTGTGGGTGTGATGATGATGATTCGATTGTTATTTATTAGTGTGGGTGTCATGATGTTGATTTGATTGTTATTGATTAGTGTGGGTGTGATGATGATGAATCGATTGTTATTGATTAGTGTGGGTGTGATGATGATGATTCGATTGTTATTTCATAGTGTGGGTGTCATGATGTTGATTTGATTGTTATTGATTAGTGTGGGTGTGATGATGTTGATTTGATTGTTATTGATTAGTGTGGGTGTGATGATGATGATTCGATTGTTATTGATTAGTGTGGGCGTGATGATGATGAATCGATTGTTATTGATTTGTGTGGGTGTGATGATGTTGATTTGATTGTTATTGATTAGTGTGGGTGTGATGATGATGATTCGATTGTTATTGATTAGTGTGGGCGTGATGATGATGAATCGATTGTTATTGATTTGTGTGGGTGTGATGATGTTGATTTGATTGTTATTGATTAGTGTGGGTGTGATGATGTTGATTTGATTGTTATTGATTATTGTGGGTGTTATGATGATGAATCGATTGTTATTGATTAGTGTGGGTGTGATTATGTTGATTTGATTGTTATTGATTAGTGTGGGTGTGATGATGATGAATCGATTGTTATTGATTAGTGTGGGTGTCATGATGACGATTTAACTGTTATTGATTAGTGTGGGTGTGATGATGTTGATTTGATTGTTATTGATTAGTGTGGGTGTGATGATGATGAATCGATTGTTATTGATTAGTGTGGGTGTCATGATGACGATTTAATTGTTATTTATTAGTGTGGGTGTGATGATGATGATTCGATTGTGATTGATTAGTGTGGGTGTTATGATGATGATTCGATTGTTATTGATCAGTCTGGGTGTGATGATGTTGATTTGCTTGTTATTGATTAGTGTGGGTGTGATGATGATGATTCGATTGTTATTGAACAGTCTGGGTGTGATGATGTTGATTTGATTGTTATTGATTAGTGTGGGTGTGATGATGATGAATCGATTGTTATTGATTAGTGTGGGTGTCATGATGACGATTTAATTGTTATTGATTAGTGTGGGTGTGATGATGTTGATTTGATTGTTATTGATTAGTGTGGGTGTGATGATGATGATTCGATTGTTATTGATTCGTGTGGGTGTGATGATGATGATTCGATTGTTATTTATTAGTGTGGGTGTCATGATGTTGATTTGATTGTTATTGATTAGTGTGGGTGTGATGATGATGAATCGATTGTTATTGATTAGTGTGGGTGTGATGATGATGATTCGATTGTTATTTCATAGTGTGGGTGTCATGATGTTGATTTGATTGTTATTGATTAGTGTGGGTGTGATGATGATGATTCGATTGTTATTGATTAGTGTGGGTGTGATGATGTTGATTTGATTGTTATTGATTAGTGTGGGTGTGATGATGATGATTCGATTGTTATTGATTAGTGTGGGCGTGATGATGATGAATCGATTGTTATTGATTTGTGTGGGTGTGATGATGTTGATTTGATTGTTATTGATTAGTGTGGGTGTGATGATGATGATTCGATTGTTATTGATTAGTGTGGGCGTGATGATGATGAATCGATTGTTATTGATTTGTGTGGGTGTGATGATGTTGATTTGATTGTTATTGATTAGTGTGGGTGTGATGATGTTGATTTGATTGTTATTGATTATTGTGGGTGTTATGATGATGAATCGATTGTTATTGATTAGTGTGGGTGTGATTATGTTGATTTGATTGTTATTGATTAGTGTGGGTGTGATGATGATGATTCGATTGTTATTGATTAGTGTGGGTGTGATGATGTTGATTTGATTGTTATTGATTAGTGTGGGTGTGACGATGATGATTCGATTGTTATTGATTAGTGTGGGCGTGATGATGATGAATCGATTGTTATTGATTTGTGTGGGTGTGATGACGATGATTCGATTGTTATTTATCAGTGTGGGTGTCATGATGTTGATTTGATTGTTATTGATTAGTGTGGGTGTGATGATGATGAATCGGTTGTTATTGATTAGTGTGAGTGTGATGATGTTGATTCGATTGTTATTGATCAGTCTGGTTGTGATGATGTTGATTTGATTGTTATTGATTAGCGTCGGTGTGATGATGATGAATCGATTGTTATTGATTAGTGTGAGTGTGATGATGTTGATTCGATTGTTATTGATCAGTCTGGGTGTGATTATGTTGATTTGATTGTTATTGATTAGCGTCGGTGTGATGATGATGAATCTATTGTTATTGATTAGTGTGAGTGTGATGATGTTGATTTGATTGTTATTGATTAGTGTGGGTGTGATGATGCTGATTTGATTTTTATTGATTATTGTGGGTGTGATGATGATGAATCGATTGTTATTGATTTGTGTGGGTGTGATGATGATGATTCGATTGTTATTTATTAGTGTGGGTGTCATGATGTTGATTTGATTGTTATTGATTAGTGTGGGTGTGATGATGATGATTCGATTGTTATTGATTAGTGTGGGTGTGATGATGTTGATTTGATTGTTATTGATTAGTGTGGGTGTGATGATGTTGATTCGATTGTTATTGATTATTGTGGGTGTGATGATGTTGATTTGATTGTTATTGATTAGTGTGGGTGTGATGATGTTGATTTGATTGTTATTGATTAGTGTGGGTGTGATGATGATGATTCGATTGTTATTGATTATTGTGGGTGTGATGATGTTGATTTGATTGTTATTGATTAGTGTGGGTGTGATGATGATGATTCGATTGTTATTGATTATTGTGGGTGTGATGATGTTGATTCGATTGTTATTGATCAGTCTGGGTGTGATGATGTTGATTTGATTGTTATTGATTAGTGTGGGTGTGATGAGGATCAATCGATTGTAATTGATTAGTGTGGGTGTTATGATAATGATTCGATTGTTATTTATTAGTGTGGGTGTCATGATGTTGATTTGATTGTTATTGATTAGTGTGGGTGTGATGATGATGATTCGATTGTTATTGATTAGTGTGGGTGTGATGATGTTGATTTGATTGTTATTGATTAGTGTGGGTGTGATGATGATGATTCGATTGTTATTGATTATTGTGGGTGTGATGATGTTGATTTGATTGTTATTGATTAGTGTGGGTGTGATGATGATGATTCGATTGTTATTGATTATTGTGGGTGTGATGATGTTGATTCGATTGTTATTGATCAGTCTGGGTGTGATGATGTTGATTTGATTGTTATTGATTAGTGTGGGTGTGATGAGGATCAATCGATTGTAATTGATTAGTGTGGGTGTTATGATAATGATTCGATTGTTATTGATTAATGTGGGTGTGATGATGTTGATTTGATTGTTATTGATTAATGTGGGGGTGATGATGATGAATCGATTGTGATTGATTAGTGTGGGTGTGATGATGTTGATTTGATTGTTATTGATTAGTGTGGGTGTGATGATGATGAATCGATTGTTATTGATTAGTGTGGGTGTCATGATGTTAATTTGATTGTTATTGATTAGTGTGGGTGTGATGATGAAAAATTTTCCTCCACACAAGATCAGGGGGCAGGTTGTTCAACCTTGCCCGTCTAAGAGCGAAGTCCAAAGTACGGAAAGTCCTCATCAGAGAACTCCTCTTTGCTGACGATGCTGCTTTAACATCTCACACTGAAGAATGCCTGCAGAGTCTCATCGACCAGGTTTGCGTCTGCCTGCAATGAATTTGGCCTAACCATCAGCCTCAAGAAAACGAACATCATGGGGCAGGATGTCAGAAATGCTCCATCCATCAATATTGGCGACCACGCTCTGGAAGTGGTTCAAGAGTTCACCTACCTAGGCTCAACTATCACCAGTAACCTGTCTCTAGATGCAGAAATCAACAAGCGCATGGGTAAGGCTTCCACTGCTATGTTCAGACTGGCCAAGAGAGTGTGGGAAAATGGCGCACTGACACGGAACACAAAAGTCCGAGTGTATCAGGCCTGTGTCCTCAGTACCTTGCTCTATGGCAGCGAGGCCTGGACAACGTATGCCAGCCAAGAGCGACGTCTCAATTCATTCCATCTTCGCTGCCTTCGGAGAATACTTGGCATCAGGTGGCAGGACTATATCTCCAACACAGAAGTCCTTGAAGCGGCCAACATCCCCAGCTTATACACACTACTGAGTCAGCGGCGCTTGAGATGGCTTGGCCATGTGAGCCGCATGGAAGATGGCAGGATCCCCAAAGACACATTGTACAGCGAGCTCGCCACTGGTATCAGACCCACCGGCCGTCCATGTCTCCGTTATAAAGACGTCTGCAAACGCGACATGAAATCGTGTGACATTGATCACAAGTCGTGGGAGTCAGTTGCCAGCATTCGCCAGAGCTGGCGGGCAGCCATAAAGACAGGGCTAAATTGTGGCGAGTCGAAGAGACTTAGTAGTTGGCAGGAAAAAAGACAGAGGCGCAAGGGGAGAGCCAACTGTGCAACAGCCCCAACAAACAAATTTCTCTGCAGCACCTGTGGAAGAGCCTGTCACTCCAGAATTGGCCTTTATAGCCACTCCAGG
Organism: Heterodontus francisci; assembly: GCF_036365525.1. NCBI lineage: Eukaryota > Metazoa > Chordata > Chondrichthyes > Heterodontiformes > Heterodontidae > Heterodontus > Heterodontus francisci. The sequence goes on along the minus strand of NC_090381.1, from coordinate 106,465,730 downwards.
CGCTGCTTCACAAACCACTGACCACCTCCAGGCGCGTATCCATTGTCTCTCGAGATAAGGAGGCCCAAAAGAAGAAAAGATGATGATGATTCTATTGTTATTGATTAGTGTGGGTGTGATGATGCTGATTTGATTTTTATTGATTATTGTGGGTGTGATGATGATGAATCGATTGTTATTGATTTGTGTGGGTGTGATGATGATGATTCGATTGTTATTTATTAGTGTGGGTGTCATGATGTTGATTTGATTGTTATTGATTAGTGTGGGTGTGATGATGATGATTCGATTGTTATTGATTAGTGTGGGTGTGATGATGTTGATTTGATTGTTATTGATTAGTGTGGGTGTGATGATGATGATTCGATTGTTATTGATTATTGTGGGTGTTATGATGATGAATCGATTGTTATTGATTAGTGTGGGTGTGATGATGATGAATCGTTTGTTATTGATTAGTGTGGGTGTGATGATGTTGATTCGATTGTTATTGATCAGTCTGGGTGTGATGATGTTGATTTGATTGTTATTGATTAATGTGGGGGTGATGATGATGAATCGATTGTGATTGATTAGTGTGGGTGTGATGATGTTGATTTGATTGTTATTGATTAGTGTGGGTGTGATGATGATGATTCGATTGTTATTGATTATTGTGGGTGTTATGATGATGAATCGATTGTTATTGATTAGTGTGGGTGTGATGATGATGAATCGTTTGTTATTGATTAGTGTGGGTGTGATGATGTTGATTCGATTGTTATTGATCAGTCTGGGTGTGATGATGTTGATTTGATTGTTATTGATTAGTGTGGGTGTGATGAGGATCAATCGATTGTAATTGATTAGTGTGGGTGTGATGATAATGATTCGATTGTTATTGATTAATGTGGGTGTGATGATGTTGATTTGATTGTTATTGATTAATGTGGGGGTGATGATGATGAATCGATTGTGATTGATTAGTGTGGGAGTGATGATGTTGATTTGATTGTTATTGATTAGTGTGGGTGTGATGATGTTGATTTGATTGTTATTGATTAGTGTGGGTGTGATGATGATGATTCGATTGTTATTGATTATTGTGGGTGTGATGATGTTGATTTGATTGTTATTGATTAGTGTGGGTGTGATGATGATGATTCGATTGTTATTGATTATTGTGGGTGTGATGATGTTGATTCGATTGTTATTGATCAGTCTGGGTGTGATGATGTTGATTTGATTGTTATTGATTAGTGTGGGTGTGATGAGGATCAATCGATTGTAATTGATTAGTGTGGGTGTTATGATAATGATTCGATTGTTATTGATTAATGTGGGTGTGATGATGTTGATTTGATTGTTATTGATTAATGTGGGGGTGATGATGATGAATCGATTGTGATTGATTAGTGTGGGTGTGATGATGTTGATTTGATTGTTATTGATTAGTGTGGGTGTGATGATGATGAATCGATTGTTATTGATTAGTGTGGGTGTCATGATGTTAATTTGATTGTTATTGATTAGTGTGGGTGTGATGATGAAAAATTTTCCTCCACACAAGATCAGGGGGCAGGTTGTTCAACCTTGCCCGTCTAAGAGCGAAGTCCAAAGTACGGAAAGTCCTCATCAGAGAACTCCTCTTTGCTGACGATGCTGCTTTAACATCTCACACTGAAGAATGCCTGCAGAGTCTCATCGACAGGTTTGCGTCTGCCTGCAATGAATTTGGCCTAACCATCAGCCTCAAGAAAACGAACATCATGGGGCAGGATGTCAGAAATGCTCCATCCATCAATATTGGCGACCACGCTCTGGAAGTGGTTCAAGAGTTCACCTACCTAGGCTCAACTATCACCAGTAACCTGTCTCTAGATGCAGAAATCAACAAGCGCATGGGTAAGGCTTCCACTGCTATGTTCAGACTGGCCAAGAGAGTGTGGGAAAATGGCGCACTGACACGGAACACAAAAGTCCGAGTGTATCAGGCCTGTGTCCTCAGTACCTTGCTCTATGGCAGCGAGGCCTGGACAACGTATGCCAGCCAAGAGCGACGTCTCAATTCATTCCATCTTCGCTGCCTTCGGAGAATACTTGGCATCAGGTGGCAGGACTATATCTCCAACACAGAAGTCCTTGAAGCGGCCAACATCCCCAGCTTATACACACTACTGAGTCAGCGGCGCTTGAGATGGCTTGGCCATGTGAGCCGCATGGAAGATGGCAGGATCCCCAAAGACACATTGTACAGCGAGCTCGCCACTGGTATCAGACCCACCGGCCGTCCATGTCTCCGTTATAAAGACGTCTGCAAACGCGACATGAAATCGTGTGACATTGATCACAAGTCGTGGGAGTCAGTTGCCAGCATTCGCCAGAGCTGGCGGGCAGCCATAAAGACAGGGCTAAATTGTGGCGAGTCGAAGAGACTTAGTAGTTGGCAGGAAAAAAGACAGAGGCGCAAGGGGAGAGCCAACTGTGCAACAGCCCCAACAAACAAATTTCTCTGCAGCACCTGTGGAAGAGCCTGTCACTCCAGAATTGGCCTTTATAGCCACTCCAGGCGCTGCTTCACAAACCACTGACCACCTCCAGGCGCGTATCCATTGTCTCTCGAGATAAGGAGGCCCAAAAGAAGAAAAGATGATGATGATTCTATTGTTATTGATTAGTGTGGGTGTGATGATGCTGATTTGATTTTTATTGATTATTGTGGGTGTGATGATGATGAATCGATTGTTATTGATTTGTGTGGGTGTGATGATGATGATTCGATTGTTATTTATTAGTGTGGGTGTCATGATGTTGATTTGATTGTTATTGATTAGTGTGGGTGTGATGATGATGATTCGATTGTTATTGATTAGTGTGGGTGTGATGATGTTGATTTGATTGTTATTGATTAGTGTGGGTGTGATGATGATGATTCGATTGTTATTGATTATTGTGGGTGTTATGATGATGAATCGATTGTTATTGATTAGTGTGGGTGTGATGATGATGAATCGTTTGTTATTGATTAGTGTGGGTGTGATGATGTTGATTCGATTGTTATTGATCAGTCTGGGTGTGATGATGTTGATTTGATTGTTATTGATTAATGTGGGGGTGATGATGATGAATCGATTGTGATTGATTAGTGTGGGTGTGATGATGTTGATTTGATTGTTATTGATTAGTGTGGGTGTGATGATGATGATTCGATTGTTATTGATTATTGTGGGTGTGATGATGATGAATCGATTGTTATTGATTAGTGTGGGTGTGATGATGATGAATCGTTTGTTATTGATTAGTGTGGGTGTGATGATGATGAATCGTTTGTTATTGATTAGTGTGGGTGTGATGATGTTGATTCGATTGTTATTGATCAGTCTGGGTGTGATGATGTTGATTTGATTGTTATTGATTAGTGTGGGTGTGATGAGGATCAATCGATTGTAATTGATTAGTGTGGGTGTGATGATAATGATTCGATTGTTATTGATTAATGTGGGTGTGATGATGTTGATTTGATTGTTATTGATTAATGTGGGGGTGATGATGATGAATCGATTGTGATTGATTAGTGTGGGAGTGATGATGTTGATTTGATTGTTATTGATTAGTGTGGTTGTTATGATGAGGATTCGATTGTTATTGATCAGTCTGGGTGTGATGATGTTGATTTGCTTGTTATTGATTAGTGTGGGTGTGATGATGATGATTCGATTGTTATTGATCAGTCTGGGTGTGATGATGTTGATTTGATTGTTATTGATTAGTGTGGGTGTGATGATGATGAATCGATTGTTATTGATTAGTGTGGGTGTCATGATGACGATTTAATTATTATTGATTAGTGTGGGTGTGATGATGATGATTCGATTGTTATTGATTCGTGTGGGTGTGATGATGTTGATTCGATTGTTATTGATTAGTGTGGGTGTGATGATGATGATTCGATTGTTATTGATTCGTGTGGGTGTGATGATGTTGATTCGATTGTTATTTATTAGTGTGGGTGTCATGATGTTGATTTGATTGTTATTGATTAGTGTGGGTGTGATGATGATGAATCGATTGTTATTGATTAGTGTGGGTATGATGATGATGATTCGATTGTTATTTCATAGTGTGGGTGTCATGATGATGATTCGATTGTTATTGATTTGTGTGGGTGTGATGATGATGATTCGATTGTTATTTATCAGTGTGGGTGTCATGATGTTGATTTGATTGTTATTGATTAGTGTGGGGGTGATGATGATGATTCGATTGTTATTGATTAGCGGTGGGTGTGATGATGTTGATTTGATTGTTATTGATTAGTGTGGGTGTGATGATGATGATTCGATTGTTATTGATTAGTGTGGGCGTGATGATGATGAATCGATTGTTATTGATTTGTGTGGGTGTGATGATGTTGATTTGATTGTTATTGATTAGTGTGGGTGTGATGATGATGATTCGATTGTTATTGATTAGTGTGGGCGTGATGATGATGAATCGATTGTTATTGATTTGTGTGGGTGTGATGATGTTGATTTGATTGTTATTGATTAGTGTGGGTGTGATGATGTTGATTTGATTGTTATTGATTATTGTGGGTGTTATGATGATGAATCGATTGTTATTGATTAGTGTGGGTGTGATTATGTTGATTTGATTGTTATTGATTAGTGTGGGTGTGATGATGACGATTTAATTGTTATTGATTAGTGTGGGTGTGATGATGTTGATTTGATTGTTATTGATTAGTGTGGGTGTGATGATGATGAATCGATTGTTATTGATTAGTGTGCGTGTCATGATGACGATTTAATTGTTATTTATTAGTGTGGGTGTGATGATGATGATTCGATTGTTATTGATTCGTGTGGGTGTGATGATGTTGATTTGATTGTTATTGATTAGTGTGGGTGTGATGATGATGTTTCGATTGTTATTGATTCGTGTGGTTGTGATGATGTTGATTTGATTGTTATTGATTAGTGTGGGTGCGATGATGATGATGCGATTGTTATTTATTAGTGTGGGTGTCATGATGTTGATTTGATTGTTATTGATTAGTGTGGGTGTGATGATGATGAATCGATTGTTATTGATTTGTGTGGGTGTGATGATGATGATTCGATTGTTATTTATTAGTGTGGGTGTGATGATGATGATTCGATTGTTATTGATTAGTGTGGGTGTGATGATGTTGATTTGATTGTTATTGATTAGTGTGGGTGTGATGATGATGATTCGATTGTTATTGATTAGTGTGGGTGTGATGATGTTGATTTGATTATTATTGATTAGTGTGGGTGTGATGATGATAATTCGATTGTTATTGATTAGTGTGTGCGTGATGATGATGAATCGATTGTTATTGATTTGTGTGGGTGTGATGATGTTGATTTGATTGTTATTGATTAGTGTGGGTGTGATGATGTTGATTTGATTGTTATTGATTAGCGTCGGTGTGATGATGATGAATCGATTGTTATTGATTAGTGTGAGTGTGATGATGTTGATTCGATGGTTATTGATCAGTCTGGGTGTGATGATGTTGATTTGATTGTTATTGATTAGTGTGGGTGTGCTGATGATGAATCGTTTGTTATTGATTAGTGTGGGTGTGATGATGTTGATTCGATTGTTATTGATCAGTCTGGGTGTGATGATGTTGATTTGATTGTTATTGATTAGTGTGGGTGTGCTGATGATGAATCGTTTGTTATTGATTAGTGTGGGTATGATGATGTTGATTTGATTGTTATTGATTAGTGTGGGTGTGATGAGGATCAATCGATTGTAATTGATTAGTGTGGGGGTGATGATGTTGATTTGATTATTATTGATTAGTGTGGGTGTGATGATGATGAATCAATTGTGATTGATTAGTGTGGGTGTTATGATGATGATTCGATTGTTATTGATCAGTCTGGGTGTGATGATGTTGATTTGCTTGTTATTGATTAGTGTGGGTGTGATGATGATGATGAATGGATTGTTATTGATCAGTCTGGGTGTGATGATGTTGATTTGATTGTTATTGATTAGTGTGGGTGTGATGATGATGAATCGATTGTTATTGATTAGTGTGGGTGTGATGATGACGATTTAATTGTTATTGATTAGTGTGGGTGTGATGATATTGATTTGATTGTTATTGATTAGTGTGGGTGTGATGATGATGAATCGATTGTTATTGATTAGTGTGGGTGTGATGATGACGATTTAATTGTTATTGATTAGTGTGGGTGTGATGATGTTGATTTGATTGTTATTGATTAGTGTGGGTGCAATCATGATTCGATTATTATTGATTAGTGTGGGTGTGATGATGATGACACGATTGTTATTGATGAGTGTGGGTGTGATGATGATGAATCGATTGTTATTGATTAGTGTGGGTGTGATGATGTTGATTTAATTGTTATTGATTAGTGTGGGTGTGATGATGATGAATCGATTGTTATTGATTAGTGTGAGTGTGATGATGTTGATTTGATTGTTATTGATTAGTGTGGGTGCAATCATGATTCGATTATTATTGATTAGTGTGGGTGTGATGATGAAGAATCGATTGTTATTGATTAGTGTTTGTGTGATGATGATGAATCGATTGTCATTGATTAGTGTGGGTTTGATGTTGAAGGTTTGATTGTTATTGATTAGTGTTCGCTGTGATTATGATGATTTTATTGTGATTGATTAGTGTGGGTCTGATGATATTGATACGATTGGTTTTGATTCGTGTTGGTTTGACAATGAAGATTTGATTGTTATTGATTTTTGCGGGAGTAATGATCATGATTTAATTGTTATTGATTAGTGTGGGTGTGATGTTGATGATTTGATTGCGATTGATAAGTGTGGGTGTGATGTTGATGATTTGATTGTTATTGATTACTGTGGGTGTGATGATGATGATTTGATTATTATTGATTAGTGTGGGTGTGATGATGATGATTTGATTGTTATTGATTAGTGTGGGTGTGATGATGTTGATTTGATTGTTATTGATGCGTGTGGTTGTGATGATGATGATTCGAGTGTTATTGATTAGTGTGGTTGTGACAATGATGATTCGATTCTTATTGATTAATGTGGGTGTGCTGATGATGATTCGATTGTTATTGATTATTCTGGGTGTGATGATGATGAATCGATTGTTATTGATTAGAGTGGATGTGCTGATGATGAATTGATTGTTATTGATTAGTGTGGGTGTGATGAAGATGATTCGATTGTTATTGATTATTCTGGGTGTGATGATGATGATTCGATTGTTATTGATTAGAGTGGATGTGCTGATGATGATTCGATTGTTATTGATTAGTGTGGGTGTGATGAAGATGATTCGATTGTTATTGATTAGTGTGGGTGTGATGATGATGATTCGATTGTTATTGATTAGTGTCGCTGTTATGATGATGAATCGATTGTTATTGATTAGTGTGGGTGTGATGATGATGATTCGATTGTTATTGCTCAGTCTGGGTGTGATGATGTTGATTTGATTGTTATTGATTAGTGTGGGTGTGATGAAGATGATTCGATTGTTATTGATTAGTGTGGGTGTGATGATGTTGATATGAGTGTTATTGATTAGTGTGGGTGTGATGATGATGAATCGATTGTTATTGATTAGTGTTTGTGTGATGATGATGAATTGATTGTTATTCATTAGTGTGGGTGTGATGATGTTGATTTGATTGTTATTCATTAGTGTGGGTGTGATGATGATGAATCGATTGTTATTGATTAGTGTGGGTGTGATTATGTTGATTTGATTGTTATTGATTAGCGTGGGTGTGATGAGGATGAATCGATTGTTATTGATTAGTGTGGGTGTGATGATGATGATTCGATTGTTATTGATTAGTGTGGGTGTGATGATGATGATTGGATTGTTATTGATTAGTGTGGGTGTGATGATGATGATTCGATTGTTATTGATTAATGTGGGTGGGATGATGATGAATCGATTGTTATTGATTAGTGTGGATGTGATGATGACGATTTAATTGTTATTGAATAGTGTGGGTGCAATTATGAATCGATTGTTATTGATTAGTGTGCGTGTGATGATGATTAATTGATTGCTATTGATTAGTGTGGGTGTGATGATGATGATTCGATTGTTATTGATTAGTGTGGGTATGATGATGTTGATTTGATTGTTATTGATTATTGTGGGTGTTATGATGATGAATCGATTGTTATTGATTAGTGTGGGTGTGATGTTGATGATTTGATTGCAATTGATGTGTGGGTGTGATGATGATGATTGGATTGTTATTGATTATTGTGGGTGTTATGATGATGATTCAATTGTTATTGATTTGTGTGGGTGTGATGATGTTGACTCGATTGTTATTGAAGAATGTGGGTGTGATGATGTTGATTTGATTGTTATTGATTTGTGCAGGTGTGATGATGTTGATTTGATTGTTATTGATTAGTGTGGGTGTGATGATGATGATTTAATTGTTATTGATTAGTGTGGGTGTGATGTTGATGATTTGATTGCGATTGATAAGTGCGGATGTGATGATGATGATTCTATTGTTATTGATTACTGTGCGTGTGATGATGATGATTTGATTATTATTGATTAGTGTGGGTGTGATGATGTTGATTTGATTGTTATTGATTAGTGTGGGTGTGACGATGATGATGTGATTCTTATTGATTAGTGTGGGTGTGATGATGATGATTCGATTGTTATTGATTATTGTGGGTGTGATGATGTTGATTCGATTGTTATTGATTATTGTGGATGTGATGATGATGATTTGATTGTTATTGATTCGTGTGGTTGTGATGATGATTCTATTGTTATTGATTAGTGTGGGTGTGACGATGATGATTTGATTATTATTGATTAGTGTGGGTGTGACGATGATGATGTGATTCTTATTGATTAGTGTGGGTGTGATGATGTTGATTCGATTGTTATTGATTATTGTGGATGTGATGATGATGATTTGTTGTTATTCATTAGTGTGGGTGTGATGATGATGATTCGATTGTTATTGATCATTGTGGGTGTGATGATGATGAATCGATTGTTATTGATTAGTGTGGGTGTGATGATGATGATTCGATTGTTATTGATTAGTGTGGGTGTGATGATGATGATTCGATTGTTATTGATTAGTGTGGGTGTGATGATGATTCATTTGTTATTGATTAGTGTGGGTGTGATGATGTTGACTCGATTGTTATTGAAGAATGTGGGTGTGATGATGTTGATTTGATTGTTATTGATTTGTGCAGGTGTGATAATGTTGATTTGATTGTTATTGATTTGTGTTGGTGTGATGATCATGATTTGATTGGTATTTATTAGTTTTGGTGTGATGATCATGATTCTATAGTTATTGATTAGTGTGGGAGTGATGATGTTTATTTGATTGTTATTGATTAGTGTGGGTTTAATGATCTTGATTTGATTATTATTGATGAGTGTGGGTGTGATGATGATGATTCAACTGTTATTGTTTTTTGTGGTTGTGATGATGATGATTTGATTGTTATTTATTGGTGTGGGTTTAATGATCTTGATTTGATTATTATTGATGAGTGTGGGTGTGATGATGATGATACGATTGTTATTGATTAGTGTGAGTGTGATGATGATGAATCGATTGTTATTGATTAGTTTTGGTGTGATGATGTTGAATCGATTGTTATTGATTAGTGTGGGTGTGATGAAGATGAATCGATTGTTATTGATGAGTGTGGGTGTGATGATGATGATTCGATTGTTATTGATTAGTGTGGGTGTGATGAAGATGAATCGATTGTTATTGATTAGTGTGGGTGTGATGAAGATGAATCGATTGTTATTGATTAGTGTGGGTGTGATGATGATGATTCGATTGTTATTGATTAGTGTGTGTGCGGTGATGCTGATTCGATTATTATTGGAGTGTGCAGGTCTGATAATGTTGATTTAATTGTTATTAATTAGTGTTGGTTTGATATTGTTGATTTGATTGTTATTGCTCACTGTGGGTGTGATGAAAATGATTCAAATTTTATTGATTCGTGTGGGTGTGATGATGATGGTTTGTTCGTTCCTGAATCGTGTGGGTGTGATGATGTTGATTTGATTGTTATTGATTAGTGTAGGTGTGATGATGTTGTTTTGATTGTTATTGATTAGTGTAGGTGCGATGATGATGATTCGATTGTTATTGATTAGTGTGGGTGTGATGATGATGATTCGATTGTTATTGATTAGTGTGAGTGTGATGATGATGAAACGATTGTTATTGATTAGTGTGAGTGTGTTGATGATGATTCGATTGTTATTGATTAGTGTGGGTGTGATGATGATGATTCGATTGTTATTGAATAGTGTAGGTGTGATGATGATGATTCGATTGTTATTGATTAGTGTGGGTGTGATGATGATGATTCGATTGTTATTGATTAGTGCAGGTGTGATGATGATGATTCGATTGTTATTGATTAGTGTGGGTGTGATGAAAGTGAATCGATTGTTATTGATTAGTATGGGTGCAATAATGAGTCGATTGTTATTGATTAGTGTAGGTGTGATGATGTTGTTTTGATTGTTATTGATTAGTGTGGGTGTGATGATAGTGAATCGATTGTTATTGTTTAGTATGGGTGCAATAATGAGTCGATTGTTATTGATTAGTGTGGGTGTGATGATGATGAATCAATTGTTATTGATTAGTGTCGGTGTGATGCTGTTGATTTGGTTGTTCTTGACTAGTGTGGGTGTGATGATGATTATTCGATTGTTATTGATTAGTGTGGGTGTGATGATGTTGATTTGATTGTTATTGATTAGTGTGGGTGTGATGATGATGATTCAATTGTTATTGTTTTTTGTGGTTGTGATGATGATGATTTGATTGTTATTTATTGGTGTGGGTTTAATGATCTTTATTTGATTTTTATTGATTAGTGTGGGTGTGATGATGATAATTTGATTGTTATTGATTAATGTGGGTGTGATGATGATGATTCGATTGTTATTGATTAGTGTGCGTGTGATTATGTTGATTTGATTTTTATTGATTAGTGTGGGTGTGATGATGATGAGTCGATTGTTATTGATTAGTGTGGGTGTGATGATGTTGATTTGATTGTTATTGATTAGTGTGGTTGTGATGATTATGATTTGATTGTTATTGAAGAGTGTGGGTATGATGATGTTGATTTGATTGTTATTGAAGAGGGTGGGTGAGATGGTGTTGATTTGATTGTTATTGATTAGTGTGGGTGTGACGATGATGATGTGATTGTTATTGATTAGTGTGGGTGTGATGATGATGATTTGACTGTTATTGATTAGTGTGGGTGTGATGATGTTGATTTGATTGTTATTGATTAGTGTGGGTGTGATGATGATGAATCAATTTTAATTGATTAGTGTTGGTGTGATGAAGATGAATCGATTATTATTGATGAGTGTGGGTGTGATGATGATGATACGATTATTATTGATGAGTGTGGGTGTGATGATGATGATACGATTGTTATTGATTAGTGTGGGTGTGCTGATGTTGATTTGATTGTTATTGATTAGTGAGGGTGTGATGATCTTGATTTGATTGTTAGTGATTATTGTGGGTGTTATGATGATGATTCGATTGTTATTGATTAGTGTGGGTGTGCTGATGGTGATTTGAGTGTTATTGATTGGTGTGGGTGCAATGATGTTGATTTGATTGTTATTGATTAGTGTGGGTGTGATGATGATGATTTGATTGTTACTGATTGGTGTGTGTGTGATGATGTTGATTTGATTGTTATTGATTAGTGTGGGTGTGATGATTTTAATTTGATTGTTATTGATTAGTGTGGGTGTGATGATGTTGATTTGATTGTTATTGATTAGTGTGGGTGTGATGATGTTGATTTGATTGTTATTGATTAGTGTGGGTGTGATGATGTTGATTTGATTGTTATTCATTAGTGTGGGTGTGATGATGATGATTCGATTGTTATTGATCATTGTGGGTGTGATGATGATGAATCGATTGTTATTGATTAGTGTGTGTGTGATGATGATGAATCGATTGTTATTGATTAGTGTGGGTGTGATGATGATGATTCGATTGTTATTGATCATTGTGGGTGTGATGATGATGAATCGATTGTTATTGATTAGTGTGGGTGTGATGATGATGATTCGATTGTTATTGATTAGTGTGGGTGTGATGATGATGAATCGATTGTTATTGATTAGTGTGGGTGTGATGATGATGATTCGATTGTTATTGATTAGTGTGGGTGTGATGATGATTCTGTTGTTATTGATTAGTGTGGGTGTGATGATCTAGATTTGATTGTTATTGATTAGTGTGTGTTTGATGATGATGATTCGATTGTTATTGATTAGTGTGGGTGTGATGATGTTGACTCGATTGTTATTGAAGAATGTGGGTGTGATGATGTTGATTTGATTGTTATTGATTTGTGCAGGTGTGATGATGTTGATTTGATTGTTATTGATTTGTGTTGGTGTGATGATCATGATTTGATTGGTATTTATTAGTTTTGGTGTGATGATCATGATTCTATAGTTATTGATTAGTGTGGGAGTGATGATGTTTATTTGATTGTTATTGATTAGTGTGGGTTTAATGATCTTGATTTGATTATTATTGATGAGTGTGGGTGTGATGATGATGATTCAACTGTTATTGTTTTTTGTGGTTGTGATGATGATGATTTGATTGTTATTTATTGGTGTGGGTTTAATGATCTTGATTTGATTATTATTGATGAGTGTGGGTGTGATGATGATGATACGATTGTTATTGATTAGTGTGAGTGTGATGATGATGAATCGATTGTTATTGATTAGTTTTGGTGTGATGATGTTGAATCGATTGTTATTGATTAGTGTGGGTGTGATGAAGATGAATCGATTGTTATTGATTAGTGTGGGTGTGATGATGATGATTCGATTGTTATTGATTAGTGTGGGTGTGATGAAGATGAATCGATTGTTATTGATTAGTGTGGGCGTGATGAAGATGAATCGATTGTTATTGATTAGTGTGGGTGTGATGATGATGATTCGATTGTTATTGATTAGTGTGTGTGCGGTGATGCTGATTCGATTATTATTGGAGTGTGCAGGTCTGATAATGTTGATTTAATTGTTATTAATTAGTGTTGGTTTGATATTGTTGATTTGATTGTTATTGCTCACTGTGGGTGTGATGAAAATGATTCAAATTTTATTGATTCGTGTGGGTGTGATGATGATGGTTTGTTCGTTCCTGAATCGTGTGGGTGTGATGATGTTGATTTGATTGTTATTGATTAGTGTAGGTGTGATGATGTTGTTTTGATTGTTATTGATTAGTGTAGGTGCGATGATGATGATTCGATTGTTATTGATTAGTGTGGGTGTGATGATGATGATTCGATTGTTATTGATTAGTGTGAGTGTGATGATGATGAAACGATTGTTATTGATTAGTGTGAGTGTGTTGATGATGATTCGATTGTTATTGATTAGTGTGGGTGTGATGATGATGATTCGATTGTTATTGAATAGTGTAGGTGTGATGATGATGATTCGATTGTTATTGATTAGTGTGGGTGTGATGATGATGATTCGATTGTTATTGATTAGTGCAGGTGTGATGATGATGATTCGATTGTTATTGATTAGTGTGGGTGTGATGAAAGTGAATCGATTGTTATTGATTAGTATGGGTGCAATAATGAGTCGATTGTTATTGATTAGTGTAGGTGTGATGATGTTGTTTTGATTGTTATTGATTAGTGTGGGTGTGATGATAGTGAATCGATTGTTATTGTTTAGTATGGGTGCAATAATGAGTCGATTGTTATTGATTAGTGTGGGTGTGATGATGATGAATCAATTGTTATTGATTAGTGTCGGTGTGATGCTGTTGATTTGGTTGTTCTTGACTAGTGTGGGTGTGATGATGATTATTCGATTGTTATTGATTAGTGTGGGTGTGATGATGTTGATTTGATTGTTATTGATTAGTGTGGGTGTGATGATGATGATTCAATTGTTATTGTTTTTTGTGGTTGTGATGATGATGATTTGATTGTTATTTATTGGTGTGGGTTTAATGATCTTTATTTGATTTTTATTGATTAGTGTGGGTGTGATGATGATAATTTGATTGTTATTGATTAATGTGGGTGTGATGATGATGATTCGATTGTTATTGATTAGTGTGCGTGTGATTATGTTGATTTGATTTTTATTGATTAGTGTGGGTGTGATGATGATGAGTCGATTGTTATTGATTAGTGTGGGTGTGATGATGTTGATTTGATTGTTATTGATTAGTGTGGTTGTGATGATTATGATTTGATTGTTATTGAAGAGTGTGGGTATGATGATGTTGATTTGATTGTTATTGAAGAGGGTGGGTGAGATGGTGTTGATTTGATTGTTATTGATTAGTGTGTGTGTGACGATGATGATGTGATTGTTATTGATTAGTGTGGGTGTGATGATGATGATTTGACTGTTATTGATTTGTGTGGGTGTGATGATGATGAATTGATTGCTATTGATTAGTGTGGGTGTGATGATGATAATTTGACTGTTATTGATTAGTGTGGGTGTGATGATGTTGATTAGATTGTTATTGATTAGTGTGGGTGTGATGATGATGAATCAATTTTAATTGATTAGTGTTGGTGTGATGAAGATGAATCGATTATTATTGATGAGTGTGGGTGTGATGATGATGATACGATTATTATTGATGAGTGTGGGTGTGATGATGATGATACGATTGTTATTGATTAGTGTGGGTGTGCTGATGTTGATTTGATTGTTATTGATTAGTGAGGGTGTGATGATCTTGATTTGATTGTTAGTGATTATTGTGGGTGTTATGATGATGATTCGATTGTTATTGATTAGTGTGGGTGTGCTGATGATGATTTGAGTGTTATTGATTGGTGTGGGTGCAATGATGTTGATTTGATTGTTATTGATTAGTGTGGGTGTGATGATGATGATTTGATTGTTACTGATTGGTGTGTGTGTGATGATGTTGATTTGATTGTTATTGATTAGTGTGGGTGTGATGATGTTGATTTGATTGTTATTGATTAGTGTGGGTGTGATGATGATGAATCAATTTTAATTGATTAGTGTTGGTGTGATGATGTTGATTTGATTGTTATTGATTAGTGTAGGTGTGATGATGATGAATTGATTGCTATTGATTAGTGTGGGTGTGATGATGATGATTTGATTGCTATTGATTAGTGTGGGTGTGATGATGATGATTTGACTGTTATTGATTTGTGTGGGTGTGATGATGATGAATTGATTGCTATTGATTAGTGTGGGTGTGATGATGATGATTTGACTGTTAGTGATTTGTGTGTGTGTGATGATGATGATTTGACTGTTATTGATTTGTGTGGGTGTGATGATGATTTAATTGTTATTGCTTCGTGTGGGTATGATGATGATGATGATTTGATTGCTATTGATTAGTGTGGGTGTGATGATGTTGATTTGATTGTTATTGATTACTGTGGGTGTGATGATGATGATTTGATTATTATTGATTTTTGCGGGAGTAATGATCATGATTTAATTGTTATTGATTAGTGTGGGTGTGATGATGATTTGATTGTTATTGATTAGTGTGGGTGTGATGATGATGATTTGATTGTTATTGATCAGTGTGGGTGTGATGATGATTTGATTGTTATTGATTAGTGTGGGTGTGATGATGATGATTTGATTGTTATTGATCAGTGTGGGTGTGATGATGATTTGATTGTTATTGATTAGTGTGGGTGTGATGATGATGCTTTGATTGTTATTGATTTGTGTGGGTGTGATGATGATTTGATTGTTATTGATTAGTGTGGGTGTGATGATGATGATTTGATTATTACTGATTAGTGTGGGTGTGATGATGATGATGATTTGATTGTTATTGATTAGTGTGGGTGTGATGATGATTTGATTGTTATTGATTAGTGTGGGTGTGATGATGATGATTTGATTGTTATTGATTTGTGTGGGTGTGATGATGATTTGATTGTTATTGATTAGTGTGGGTGTGATGATGTTGATTTGATTGTTATTGCTTTGTGTTGGTGTGATGATGATGATTCGATTGTTATTGATTAGTGTGCGTGTGATAATGTTGATTTGATTGTTATTGATTAGTGTGGGTCTGATGATGATGATTTGATTGTTATTGATTAGTGTGGTTGTGATGATGTTGATTTGATCGTTATTGATTAGTGTGGGTCTGATGATGATGATTTGATTGTTATTGATTAGTGTGGTTGTGATGATGATGATTTGATTGTTATTGAAGATTGTGGGAGTGATGGTGTTGAATAGATTGTTATTGACTAGTGTGCTTGTGATGCTGCTGATTTTATTTTTTTTGAATTGTGTGTGTGTGCAGATATTGATTCGATAGTTATTGAATAGAGTGGGTATGATATGGTGATTTGATTGATATTGATTAGTGTGGGTGTGCTGATGTTGATTTGATTGTTATTGATTAGTGTGTGTGTGATGATGTTGATTTGATTGTTATTGATTAGTGTGGTTGTGATGATCTTGATTTGATTGTTAGTGATTATTGCGGGTGTTATGATGATGATTCGATTGTTATTGATTAGTGTGGGTATGATGAAGATGATTCGATTGTTATTGATTATTGTGGGTGTGATGATGACGAATTGATTGTTATTGATTCGTGAGGGTGCGATGATGTTGATTTGATTGTTATTGATTAGTGTGTGTGTGATGATGTTGATTTGATTGTTATTGATTAGTGTGGGTGTGATGATCTTGATTTGATTGTTAGTGATTCGTGTGGATGTGACAATGATGATTCGATTGTTAATGATTATTGTGGGTGTGATGTTGATGATTCAATTCAAATTGATTTTTGTGGGGGTGATGATGTTGATTTGATTGTTATTGATTAGTGTGGGTATGATGATGTTGATTTGATTGTTATTGATTAGTGTGGGTATGATGATGTTGAATCGATTGTTATTGATTAGTGTGGGTATGATGATGATGAATCGATTGTTATTGATTAGTTTTGGTGTGATGATGTTGAATCGATTGTTATTGATTAGTGTGGGTGTGATGATGTTGATTTGATTGTTATTGATTAGTGTGGGTATGATGATGTTGATTTGATTGTTATTGATTAGTGTGGGTATGATGATGTTGAATCGATTGTTATTGATTAGTGTGGGTATGATGATGATGAATCGATTGTTATTGATTAGTTTTGGTGTGATGATGTTGAATCGATTGTTATTGATTAGTGTGGGTGTGATGATGTTGATTTGATTGTTATTGATTAGTGTGGGTATGATGATGTTGATTTGATTGTTATTGATTAGTGTGGGTATGATGATGTTGAATCGATTGTTATTGATTAGTGTGGGTATGATGATGATGAATCGATTGTTATTGATTAGTTTTGGTGTGATGATGTTGAATCGATTGTTATTGATTAGTGTGGGTGTGATGAAGATGAATCGATTATTATTGATGAGTGTGGGTGTGATGATGATGATACGATTATTATTGATGAGTGTGGGTGTGATGATGATGATACGATTGTTATTGATTAGTGTGGGTGTGATGATGTTGAATCGATTGTTATTGATTAGTGTGGGTATGATGATGATGAATCGATTGTTATTGATTAGTTTTGGTGTGATGATGTTGAATCGATTGTTATTGATTAGTGTGGGTGTGATGAAGATGAATCGATTGTTATTGATTTGTGTGGGTGTGATGACGTTGATTCGATTGCTATTGATTAGTGTGGGTGTGATGCGGATGATTCAATTATAATTGATTAGTGTGTGTGCGATGATGCTGATTCGATTATTATTGGAGTGTGCAGGTCTGATAATGTTGATTTAATTGTTATTAACTAGTGTTGGTGTGATATTGTTGATTTGATTGTTATTGATCACTGTGGGTGTGATGAAGATGATTTAAATTTTATTGATTCGTGTGGGTGTGATGATAATGGTTTGTTCGTTCCTGAATCGTGTGGGTGTGATGATGTTGATTTGATTGTTATTGATTAGTGTAGGTGTGATGATGATGATTCGATTGTTATTGATTAGTGTGGGTGTGATGATGTTGATTTGATTGTTATTGATTAGTGTGGGTGTGATGATGATGATTCGATTGTTATTGATTATTGTGGGTGTGATGATGTTGATTTGATTGTTATTGATTTGTGCAGGTGTGATGATGTTGATTTGATTGTTATTGATTTGTGTTGGTGTGATGATCATGATTTGATTGGTATTTATTAGTTTTGGTGTGATGATCATGATTCTGTAGTTATTGATTAGTGTGGGAGTGATGATGTTTATTTGATTGTTATTGATTAGTGTGGGTTTAATGATCTTGATTTGATTATTATTGATGAGTGTGGGTGTGATGATGATGATTCAACTGTTATTGTTTTTTGTGGTTGTGATGATGATGATTTGATTGTTATTTATTGGTGTGGGTTTAATGATCTTGATTTGATTATTATTGATGAGTGTGGGTGTGATGATGATGATACGATTGTTATTGATTAGTGTGAGTGTGATGATGATGAATCGATTGTTATTGATTAGTTTTGGTGTGATGATGTTGAATCGATTGTTATTGATTAGTGTGGGTGTGATGAAGATGAATCGATTGTTATTGATTAGTGTGGGTGTGATGATGATGATTCGATTGTTATTGATTAGTGTGGGTGTGATGAAGATGAATCGATTGTTATTGATTAGTGTGGGTGTGATGAAGATGAATCGATTGTTATTGATTAGTGTGGGTGTGATGATGATGATTCGATTGTTATTGATTAGTGTGTGTGCGGTGATGCTGATTCGATTATTATTGGAGTGTGCAGGTCTGATAATGTTGATTTAATTGTTATTAATTAGTGTTGGTTTGATATTGTTGATTTGATTGTTATTGCTCACTGTGGGTGTGATGAAAATGATTCAAATTTTATTGATTCGTGTGGGTGTGATGATGATGGTTTGTTCGTTCCTGAATCGTGTGGGTGTGATGATGTTGATTTGATTGTTATTGATTAGTGTAGGTGTGATGATGTTGTTTTGATTGTTATTGATTAGTGTAGGTGCGATGATGATGATTCGATTGTTATTGATTAGTGTGGGTGTGATGATGATGATTCGATTGTTATTGATTAGTGTGAGTGTGATGATGATGAAACGATTGTTATTGATTAGTGTGAGTGTGTTGATGATGATTCGATTGTTATTGATTAGTGTGGGTGTGATGATGATGATTCGATTGTTATTGAATAGTGTAGGTGTGATGATGATGATTCGATTGTTATTGATTAGTGTGGGTGTGATGATGATGATTCGATTGTTATTGATTAGTGCAGGTGTGATGATGATGATTCGATTGTTATTGATTAGTGTGGGTGTGATGAAAGTGAATCGATTGTTATTGATTAGTATGGGTGCAATAATGAGTCGATTGTTATTGATTAGTGTAGGTGTGATGATGTTGTTTTGATTGTTATTGATTAGTGTGGGTGTGATGATAGTGAATCGATTGTTATTGTTTAGTATGGGTGCAATAATGAGCCGATTGTTATTGATTAGTGTGGGTGTGATGATGATGAATCAATTGTTATTGATTAGTGTCGGTGTGATGCTGTTGATTTGGTTGTTCTTGACTAGTGTGGGTGTGATGATGATTATTCGATTGTTATTGATTAGTGTGGGTGTGATGATGTTGATTTGATTGTTATTGATTAGTGTGGGTGTGATGATGATGATTCAATTGTTATTGTTTTTTGTGGTTGTGATGATGATGATTTGATTGTTATTTATTGGTGTGGGTTTAATGATCTTTATTTGATTTTTATTGATTAGTGTGGGTGTGATGATGATAATTTGATTGTTATTGATTAATGTGGGTGTGATGATGATGATTCGATTGTTATTGATTAGTGTGCGTGTGATTATGTTGATTTGATTTTTATTGATTAGTGTGGGTGTGATGATGATGAGTCGATTGTTATTGATTAGTGTGGGTGTGATGATGTTGATTTGATTGTTATTGATTAGTGTGGTTGTGATGATTATGATTTGATTGTTATTGAAGAGTGTGGGTATGATGATGTTGATTTGATTGTTATTGAAGAGGGTGGGTGAGATGGTGTTGATTTGATTGTTATTGATTAGTGTGGGTGTGACGATGATGATGTGATTGTTATTGATTAGTGTGGGTGTGATGATGATGATTTGACTGTTATTGATTTGTGTGGGTGTGATGATGATGAATTGATTGCTATTGATTAGTGTGGGTGTGATGATGATAATTTGACTGTTATTGATTAGTGTGGGTGTGATGATGTTGATTTGATTGTTATTGATTAGTGTGGGTGTGATGATGATGAATCAATTTTAATTGATTAGTGTTGGTGTGATGAAGATGAATCGATTATTATTGATGAGTGTGGGTGTGATGATGATGATACGATTATTATTGATGAGTGTGGGTGTGATGATGATGATACGATTGTTATTGATTAGTGTGGGTGTGCTGATGTTGATTTGATTGTTATTGATTAGTGAGGGTGTGATGATCTTGATTTGATTGTTAGTGATTATTGTGGGTGTTATGATGATGATTCGATTGTTATTGATTAGTGTGGGTGTGCTGATGGTGATTTGAGTGTTATTGATTGGTGTGGGTGCAATGATGTTGATTTGATTGTTATTGATTAGTGTGGGTGTGATGATTTTAATTTGATTGTTATTGATTAGTGTGGGTGTGATGATGTTGATTTGATTGTTATTGATTAGTGTGGGTGTGATGATGTTGATTTGATTGTTATTGATTAGTGTGGGTGTGATGATGTTGATTTGATTGTTATTGATTAGTGTGGGTGTGATGATGATGAATCAATTTTAATTGATTAGTGTTGGTGTGATGATGTTGATTTGATTGTTATTGATTAGTGTAGGTGTGATGATGATGAATTGATTGCTATTGATTAGTGTGGGTGTGATGATGATGATTTGATTGCTATTGATTAGTGTGGGTGTGATGATGATGATTTGACTGTTATTGATTTGTGTGGGTGTTATGATGATGATTCGATTGTTATTGATTAGTGTGGGTGTGCTGATGGTGATTTGAGTGTTATTGATTGGTGTGGGTGCAATGATGTTGATTTGATTGTTATTGATTAGTGTGGGTGTGATGATGATGATTTGATTGTTACTGATTGGTGTGTGTGTGATGATGTTGATTTGATTGTTATTGATTAGTGTGGGTGTGGTGATTTTAATTTGATTGTTATTGATTAGTGTGGGTGTGATGATGTTGATTTGATTGTTATTGATTAGTGTGGGTGTGATGATGTTGATTTGATTGTTATTGATTAGTGTGGGTGTGATGATGTTGATTTGATTGTTATTGATTAGTGTGGGTGTGATGATGATGAATCAATTTTAATTGATTAGTGTTGGTGTGATGATGTTGATTTGATTGTTATTGATTAGTGTAGGTGTGATGATGATGAATTGATTGCTATTGATTAGTGTGGGTGTGATGATGATGATTTGATTGCTATTGATTAGTGTGGGTGTGATGATGATGAATTGATTGCTATTGATTAGTGTGGGTGTGATGATGATGATTTGACTGTTATTGATTTGTGTGGGTGTGATGATGATGAATTGATTGCTATTGATTAGTGTGGGTGTGATGATGATGATTTGACTGTTAGTGATTTGTGTGTGTGTGATGATGATGATTTGACTGTTATTGATTTGTGTGGGTGTGATGATGATTTAATTGTTATTGCTTCGTGTGGGTATGATGATGATGATGATTTGATTGCTATTGATTAGTGTGGTTGTGATGATGTTGATTTGATTGTTATTGATTACTGTGGGTGTGATGATGATGATTTGATTATTATTGATTTTTGCGGGTGTAATGATCATGATTTAATTGTTATTGATTAGTGTGGGTGTGATGATGATTTGATTGTTATTGATTAGTGTGGGTGTGATGATGATGATTTGATTGTTATTGATCAGTGTGGGTGTGATGATGATTTGATTGTTATTGATTAGTGTGGGTGTGATGATGATGATTTGATTGTTATTGATCAGTGTGGGTGTGATGATGATTTGATTGTTATTGATTAGTGTGGGTGTGATGATGATGATTTGATTGTTATTGATTTGTGTGGGTGTGATGATGATTTGATTGTTATTGATTAGTGTGGGTGTGATGATGATGATTTGATTATTACTGATTAGTGTGGGTGTGATGATGATGATGATTTGATTGTTATTGATTAGTGTGGGTGTGATGATGATTTGATTGTTATTGATTAGTGTGGGTGTGATGATGATGATTTGATTGTTATTGATTTGTGTGGGTGTGATGATGATTTGATTGTTATTGATTAGTGTGGGTGTGATGATGTTGATTTGATTGTTATTGCTTTGTGTTGGTGTGATGATGATGATTCGATTGTTATTGATTAGCGTGCGTGTGATAATGTTGATTTGATTGTTATTGATTAGTGTGGTTGTGATGATGTTGATTTGATCGTTATTGATTAGTGTGGGTCTGATGATGATGATTTGATTGTTATTGATTAGTGTGGTTGTGATGATGATGATTTGATTGTTATTGAAGATTGTGGGAGTGATGGTGTTGAATTGATTGTTATTGACTAGTGTGCTTGTGATGCTGCTGATTTTATTTTTTTTGAATTGTGTGTGTGTGCAGATATTGATTCGATAGTTATTGAATAGAGTGGGTATGATATGATGATTTGATTGATATTGATTAGTGTGGGTGTGCTGATGTTGATTTGATTGTTATTGATTAGTGTGTGTGTGATGATGTTGATTTGATTGTTATTGATTAGTGTGGTTGTGATGATCTTGATTTGATTGTTAGTGATTATTGCGGGTGTTATGATGATGATTCGATTGTTATTGATTAGTGTGGGTATGATGAAGATGATTCGATTGTTATTGATTATTGTGGGTGTGATGATGACGAATTGATTGTTATTGATTCGTGAGGGTGCGATGATGTTGATTTGATTGTTATTGATTAGTGTGTGTGTGATGATGTTGATTTGATTGTTATTGATTAGTGTGGGTGTGATGATCTTGATTTGATTGTTAGTGATTCGTGTGGATGTGACAATGATGATTCGATTGTTAATGATTATTGTGGGTGTGATGTTGATGATTCAATTCAAATTGATTTTTGTGGGGGTGATGATGTTGATTTGATTGTTATTGATTAGTGTGGGTATGATGATGTTGATTTGATTGTTATTGATTAGTGTGGGTATGATGATGTTGAATCGATTGTTATTGATTAGTGTGGGTATGATGATGATGAATCGATTGTTATTGATTAGTTTTGGTGTGATGATGTTGAATCGATTGTTATTGATTAGTGTGGGTGTGATGATGTTGATTTGATTGTTATTGATTAGTGTGGGTATGATGATGTTGATTTGATTGTTATTGATTCGTGTGGGTATGATGATGTTGAATCGATTCTTATTGATTAGTGTGGGTATGATGATGATGAATCGATTGTTATTGATTAGTTTTGGTGTGATGATGTTGAATCGATTGTTATTGATTAGTGTGGGTGTGATGATGTTGATTTGATTGTTATTGATTAGTGTGGGTATGATGATGTTGATTTGATTGTTATTGATTAGTGTGGGTATGATGATGTTGAATCGATTGTTATTGATTAGTGTGGGTATGATGATGATGAATCGATTGTTATTGATTAGTTTTGGTGTGATGATGTTGAATCGATTGTTATTGATTAGTGTGGGTGTGATGAAGATGAATCGATTATTATTGATGAGTGTGGGTGTGATGATGATGATACGATTATTATTGATGAGTGTGGGTGTGATGATGATGATACGATTGTTATTGATTAGTGTGGGTGTGATGATGTTGAATCGATTGTTATTGATTAGTGTGGGTATGATGATGATGAATCGATTGTTATTGATTAGTTTTGGTGTGATGATGTTGAATCGATTGTTATTGATTAGTGTGGGTGTGATGAAGATGAATCGATTGTTATTGATTTGTGTGGGTGTGATGACGTTGATTCGATTGCTATTGATTAGTGTGGGTGTGATGCGGATGATTCAATTATAATTGATTAGTGTGTGTGCGATGATGCTGATTCGATTATTATTGGAGTGTGCAGGTCTGATAATGTTGATTTAATTGTTATTAACTAGTGTTGGTGTGATATTGTTGATTTGATTGTTATTGATCACTGTGGGTGTGATGAAGATGATTTAAATTTTATTGATTCGTGTGGGTGTGATGATAATGGTTTGTTCGTTCCTGAATCGTGTGGGTGTGATGATGTTGATTTGATTGTTATTGATTAGTGTAGGTGTGATGATGATGATTCGATTGTTATTGATTAGTGTGGGTGTGATGATGATGATTCGATTGTTATTGATTCGTGTGGGTGTGATGATGATGAAACGATTGTTATTGATTAGTGTGGGTGTGATGATGATGATTCGATTGTTAATAATTAGTGTAGGTGTGATGATGATGATTCGATTGTTATTGATCAGTGTAGGTGTGATGATGTTTTTCTGATTGTTATTGATTAGTGTGGGTGTGATGAAAGTGAATCGATTGTTATTGATTAGTATGGGTGCAATAATGAGTCGATTGTTATTGATTAGTGTAGGTGTGATGATGTTGTTTTGATTGTTATTGATTAGTGTGGGTGTGATGATGTTGTTTTGATTGTTATTGATTAGTGTGGGTGTGATGATAGTGAATCGATTGTTATTGTTTAGTATGGGTGCAATAATGAGTCGATTGTTATTGATTAGTGTGGGTGTTATGATGATGAATCAATTGTTATTGATTAGTGTCGGTGTGATGCTGTTGATTTGGTTGTTCTTGACTAGAGTGGGTGTGATGATGATGATTCAATTGTTATTGTTTTTTGTGGTTGTGATGATGATGATTTGATTGTTATTGATTAGTGTGGGTGTGATGATGTTGATTTGATTGTTATTGATTAGTGTGGATGTGATGATGATGATTCGATTTTTATTGATTAGTGTGGGTGTGATGATGTTGATTTGATTGTTATTGATTAGTGTGGGTGTGATGATGATGATTCGATTGTTTTTGATTAGTTTGCGTGTGATTATGTTGATTTGATTGTTATTTATTGGTGTGGGTGTTATGACGATGAATCGATTGTTGTTGATTAATGTGGGTGTGATGATGTTGATTTGATTGTTATTGATTAGTGTGGGTGTGATGATGCTGATTTGATTGTTATTGATTAGTGTGGGTGTGATGATGATGATTCGATTGTTATTGATTAGTGTGGGTGTGATGATGTTGATTTGATTGTTATTGATTAGTGTGGGTGTTATGACAATGAATCGATTGTTGTTGATTAATGTGGGTGTGATGATGTTGATTTGATTGTTATTGATTAGTGTGGGTGTGATTATGTTGATTTGATTGTTATTTATTGGTGTGGGTGTTATGACGATGAATCGATTGTTGTTGATTAATGTGGGTGTGATGATGTTGATTTGATTGTTATTGATTAGTGTGGGTGTGATGATGTTGATTTGATTGTTATTGATTAGTGTGGGTGTGATGATGATGAGTCGATTGTTATTGATTAGTGTGGGTGTGATGATTATGATTTGATTGTTATTGAAGAGTGTGGGTATGATGATGTTGATTTGATTGTTATTGAAGAGGATGGGTGAGATGGTGTTGATTTGATTGTTATTGACAAGTGTGGTTGTGATGATGATGATTCGAGTGTTATCGATTAGTGTGGGAATGATGATGTTGATTTGATTGTTATTGATTAGTGTGGGTGTGATGATGTTGATTTGATTGTTATTGATTAGTGTGGGTGTGATGATGATGATTCGATTGTTATTGATTAGTGTCGGTGTGATGATGGTGATTTGATTGTTATTGATTAGTGTGGGTGTGATGATGTTGATTTGATTGTTCTTGATTACTGTGGGCGTGATGATGTTGATTTGATTGTTATTGATTAGTGTGGGTGTGATGATTTTGATTTGATTGTTATTGATTAGTGTGGGTGTGATGATGTTGATTTGATTGTTATTGATTAGTGTGGGTGTGATGATGTTGATATGATTGTTATTGATTAGTGTGGGTGTGATGATGTTGAGTTGATTGTTATTGATTAGTGTGGGTGTGATGATGTTGATATGATTGCTATTGATTACTGTGGGCGTGATGATGTTGATTTGATTGTTCTTGATTACTGTGGGCGTGATGATGTTGATTTGATTGTTCTTGATTACTGTGGGCGTGATGATGTTGATTTGATTGTTCTTGATTACTGTGGGTGTGATGATGTTGATATGATTGCTATTGATTACTGTGGGCGTGATGATGTTGATTTGATTGTTCTTGATTACTGTGGGCGTGATGATGTTGATTTGATTGTTCTTGATTACTGTGGGCGTGATGATGTTGATTTGATTGTTATTGATTACTGTGGGTGTGATGATGTTGATTTGATTGTTATTGATTAGTGTGGGTGTGATGATGTTGATTTGATTGTTATTGATTACTGTGGGTGTGATGATGTTGATTTGATTGTTATTGATTAGTGTGGGTGTGATGATGTTGATTTGATTGTTATTGATTAGTGTGGGCGTGATGATGTTGATTTGATTGTTATTGATTACTGTGGGTGTGATGATGTTGATTTGATTGTTATTGATTAGTGTGGGTGTGATGATGTTGATTTGATTGTTATTGATTAGTGTGGGTGTGATGATGTTGATTTGATTGTTATTGATTAGTGTGGGCGTGATGATGTTGATTTGATTGTTATTGATTACTGTGGGTGTGATGATGTTGATTTGATTGTTATTGATTAGTGTGGGTGTGATGATGTTGATTTGATTGTTATTGATTACTGTGGGTGTGATGATGTTGATTTGATTGTTATTGATTAGTGTGGGTGTGATGATGTTGATTTGATTGTTATTGATTAGTGTGGGCGTGATGATGTTGATTTGATTGTTATTGATTAGTGTGGGTGTGATGATGTTGATTTGATTGTTATTGATTAGTGTGGGCGTGATGATGTTGATTTGATTGTTATTGATTAGTGTGGGTGTGATGATGTTGATTTGATTGTTATTGATTAGTGTGGGCGTGATGATGTTGATTTGATTGTTATTGATTAGTGTGGGCGTGATGATGTTGATTTGATTGTTATTGATTACTGTGGGCGTGATGATGTTGATTTGATTGTTATTGATTAGTGTGGGCGTGATGATGTTGATTTGATTGTTATTGATTAGTGTGGGTGTGATGATGTTGATTTGATTGTTATTGATTACTGTGGGTGTGATGATGTTGATTTGATTGTTATTGATTAGTGTGGGTGTGATGATGTTGATTTGATTGTTATTGATTAGTGTGGGCGTGATGATGTTGATTTGATTGTTCTTGATTACTGTGGGCGTGATGATGTTGATTTGATTGTTATTGATTAGTGTGGGCGTGATGATGTTGATTTGATTGTTATTGATTACTGTGGGTGTGATGATGTTGATTTGATTGTTATTGATTAGTGTGGGTGTGATGATGTTGATTTGATTGTTATTGATTACTGTGGGTGTGATGATGTTGATTTGATTGTTATTGATTAGTGTGGGTGTGATGATGTTGATTTGATTGTTATTGATTAGTGTGGGCGTGATGATGTTGATTTGATTGTTCTTGATTACTGTGGGCGTGATGATGTTGATTTGATTGTTATTGATTAGTGTGGGCGTGATGATGTTGATTTGATTGTTATTGATTACTGTGGGTGTGATGATGTTGATTTGATTGTTATTGATTAGTGTGGGTGTGATGATGTTGATTTGATTGTTATTGATTAGTGTGGGTGTGATGATGTTGATTTGATTGTTATTGATTAGTGTGGGCGTGATGATGTTGATTTGATTGTTATTGATTACTGTGGGTGTGATGATGTTGATTTGATTGTTATTGATTAGTGTGGGTGTGATGATGTTGATATGATTGTTATTGATTACTGTGGGCGTGATGATGTTGATTTGATTGTTCTTGATTACTGTGGGTGTGATGATGTTGATTTGATAGTTAGTGATTTGTGTGTCTGTGATGATGATGAATCAATTTTAATGGCTTAGTGTTGGTGTGATGATGTTGATTTGATTGTTATTGATTAGTGTAGGTGTGATGTTGATGAATCGATTGTTATTGATCAGTATGGGTGCAATTATGATTCGATTGTTATTGATTAGTGTGGGTGTGATGATGATGAATTGATTGCTATTGATTAGTGTGGGTGTGATGATGATGATTTGACTGTTATTGATTTGTGTGGGTGTGATGATGATTTGATTGTTATTGCTTGGTGTGGGTATGATGATGATGATGATTTGATTGATATTGATTAGTGTGGGTGTGATGATGATGATTTGATTGATATTGATTAGTGTGGGTGTAATGATGTTGATTTGATTTTTATTGCTTACTGTGGGTGTGATGTTGATGATTTGATTGCGAATGATAAGTGTGGGTGTGATGTTGATGATTTGATTGTTATAGATTAGTGCGTGTGTGATGATGATGATTTGATTGTTATTGATTAGTGTGGGTGTGATGATGTTGATTTGATTATTATCGATTAGTGTGGGTGTGATGATGATGATTTGATTGTTATTGATTAGTGTGGGTGTGATGATGTTGATTTGATTGTCATTGATTCGTGTGGTTGTGATGATGATGATTCGAGTGTTATTGATTAGTGTGGGTGTGATGATGATGATTTGATTGATATTGATTAGTGTGGGTGTAATGATGTTGATTTGATTTTTATTGCTTACTGTGGGTGTGATGTTGATGATTTGATTGCGAATGATAAGTGTGGGTGTGATGTTGATGATTTGATTGTTATAGATTAGTGCGTGTGTGATGATGATGATTTGATTGTTATTGATTAGTGTGGGTGTGATGATGTTGATTTGATTATTATCGATTAGTGTGGGTGTGATGATGATGTTTTGATTGTTATTGATTAGTGTGGGTGTGATGATGTTGAATTGATTGTTATTGATTAGTGTGGGTGTGATGATGATGATTTGATTGTTATTGATTAGTGTGGGTGTGACGATGATGATGTGATTCTTATTGATTAGTGTGGGTGTGATGATGTTTATTTTATTGTTATTGATTAGTGTGGCTGTTATGATGATGAATCAATAGTTATTGATTAGTGTCGGTATGATGCTGTTGATTTGGTTGTTCTTGACGAGTGTGGATGTGATGATGATTATTTGATTGTTATTGATACGTGTGGGTGTGATGATGATGATTCAATTGTTATTGTTTTTTGTGGTTCTGATGATGATGATTTGATTGTTATTTATTGGTGTGGGTTTAATGATCTTGATTTGATTGTTATTGATTAGTGTGGGTTTTCTGATGATGAATCGATTGTTGTTGATTAGTGTGGTTTTGATGATGTTGATTTGATTGTTATTGATTAGTGTGGGTGTGATGATGATGATTCGACTCATATTGATTTTTATGGGTGTGATGATGATGATTCGATTGTTATTGATTAGTGTGGGTGTGATGATGTTGATTTGATTGTTATTGATTAGTGTGGGTGTGATGATGATGAGTCGATTGTTATTGATTTGTGTGGGTGTGATGATGTTGATTTGATCGTTATTGATTAGTGTGGGTGTGACGATGATGATTCAATTGTTATTGTTTTTTGTGGTTGTGATGATGATGATTTGATTGTTATTTATTGGTGTGGGTTTAATGATCTTGATTTGATTGTTATTGATTTGTGTGGGTGTTATGATGATGAATCGATTGTTGTTGATTCGTGTGGTTGTGATGATGTTGCTTTGATTGTTATTGCTTTGTGTGGGTGTGATGATGATGATTTGATTGTTATTGATTAGTGTGGGTTTGATGTTGAAGGTTTGATTGTTATTGATTAGTGTTCGCTGTGATTATGATGATTTTATTGTTATTGATTAGTGTGGGTCTGATGATATTGATTCGATTGGTATTGATTCGTGTTGGTGTGACAATGAAGATTTGATTGTTATTGATTTTTGCGGGAGTAATGATCATGATTTAATTGTTATTGATTAGTGTGGGTGTGATGTTGATGATTTGATTGCGATTGATAAGTGTGGGTGTGATGTTGATGATTTGATTGTTATTTATTGGTGTGGGTTTAATGATCTTGATTTGATTGTTATTGATTTGTGTGGGTGTTATGATGATGAATCGATTGTTGTTGATTCGTGTGGTTGTGATGATGTTGCTTTGATTGTTATTGATTAGATTAGATTAGATTAGAGATACAGCACTGAAACAGGCCCTTCGGCCCACCGAGTCTGTGCCGACCATCAACCACCCAGTTATACTAATCCTACACTAATCCCACATTCCTACCAAACATCCCCCACCTGACGCTATATTTCCCTACCACCTACCTATATTAGTGACAATTTATGAAGGCCAATTTACCTACCAACTTGCAAGTCTTTTTGGCTTGTGGGAGGAAACCGGAGCACCCGGAGAAAACCCACGCAGACACAGGGAGAACTTGCAAACTCCACACAGGCAGTACCCGGAATCGAACCCGGGTCCCTGGAGCTGTGAGGCTGCAGTGCTAACCACTACGCCACTGTGCCGCCCTAGTGTGGGTGTGATGATGATGATTCTATTGTTATTGATTAGTGTGGGTGTGATGATGTTGATTTGATTGTTATTGATTAGTGTGGGTGTGATGATGTTGATTTGATTGTTATTGATTACTGTGGGTGTGATGATGTTGATTTGATTGTTATTGATTAGTGTGGGTGTGATGATGTTGATTTGATTGTTATTGATTAGTGTGGGCGTGATGATGTTGATTTGATTGTTCTTGATTACTGTGGGCGTGATGATGTTGATTTGATTGTTATTGATTAGTGTGGGCGTGATGATGTTGATTTGATTGTTATTGATTACTGTGGGTGTGATGATGTTGATTTGATTGTTATTGATTAGTGTGGGTGTGATGATGTTGATTTGATTGTTATTGATTAGTGTGGGTGTGATGATGTTGATTTGATTGTTATTGATTAGTGTGGGCGTGATGATGTTGATTTGATTGTTATTGATTACTGTGGGTGTGATGATGTTGATTTGATTGTTATTGATTAGTGTGGGTGTGATGATGTTGATATGATTGTTATTGATTACTGTGGGCGTGATGATGTTGATTTGATTGTTCTTGATTACTGTGGGTGTGATGATGTTGATTTGATAGTTAGTGATTTGTGTGTCTGTGATGATGATGAATCAATTTTAATGGCTTAGTGTTGGTGTGATGATGTTGATTTGATTGTTATTGATTAGTGTAGGTGTGATGTTGATGAATCGATTGTTATTGATTAGTATGGGTGCAATTATGATTCGATTGTTATTGATTAGTGTGGGAGTGATGATGATGAATTGATTGCTATTGATTAGTGTGGGTGTGATGATGATGATTTGACTGTTATTGATTTGTGTGGGTGTGATGATGATTTGATTGTTATTGCTTGGTGTGGGTATGATGATGATGATGATTTGATTGATATTGATTAGTGTGGGTGTGATGATGATGATTTGATTGATATTGATTAGTGTGGGTGTAATGATGTTGATTTGATTTTTATTGCTTACTGTGGGTGTGATGTTGATGATTTGATTGCGAATGATAAGTGTGGGTGTGATGTTGATGATTTGATTGTTATAGATTAGTGCGTGTGTGATGATGATGATTTGATTGTTATTGATTAGTGTGGGTGTGATGATGTTGATTTGATTATTATCGATTAGTGTGGGTGTGATGATGATGATTTGATTGTTATTGATTAGTGTGGGTGTGATGATGTTGATTTGATTGTCATTGATTCGTGTGGTTGTGATGATGATGATTCGAGTGTTATTGATTAGTGTGGGTGTGATGATGATGATTTGATTGATATTGATTAGTGTGGGTGTAATGATGTTGATTTGATTTTTATTGCTTACTGTGGGTGTGATGTTGATGATTTGATTGCGAATGATAAGTGTGGGTGTGATGTTGATGATTTGATTGTTATTGATTAGTGTGGGTGTGATGATGTTGATTTGATTATTATCGATTAGTGTGGGTGTGATGATGATGTTTTGATTGTTATTGATTAGTGTGGGTGTGATGATGTTGAATTGATTGTTATTGATTAGTGTGGGTGTGATGATGATGATTTGATTGTTATTGATTAGTGTGGGTGTGACGATGATGATGTGATTCTTATTGATTAGTGTGGGTGTGATGATGTTTATTTTATTGTTATTGATTAGTGTGGCTGTTATGATGATGAATCAATAGTTATTGATTAGTGTCGGTGTGATGCTGTTGATTTGGTTGTTCTTGACGAGTGTGGATGTGATGATGATTATTTGATTGTTATTGATACGTGTGGGTGTGATGATGATGATTCAATTGTTATTGTTTTTTGTGGTTCTGATGATGATGATTTGATTGTTATTTATTGGTGTGGGTTTAATGATCTTGATTTGATTGTTATTGATTAGTGTGGGTTTTCTGATGATGAATCGATTGTTGTTGATTAGTGTGGTTTTGATGATGTTGATTTGATTGTTATTGATTAGTGTGGGTGTGATGATGATGATTCGACTCATATTGATTTTTATGGGTGTGATGATGATGATTCGATTGTTATTGATTAGTGTGGGTGTGATGATGTTGATTTGATTGTTATTGATTAGTGTGGGTGTGATGATGATGAGTCGATTGTTATTGATTTGTGTGGGTGTGATGATGTTGATTTGATCGTTATTGATTAGTGTGGGTGTGACGATGATGATTCAATTGTTATTGTTTTTTGTGGTTGTGATGATGATGATTTGATTGTTATTTATTGGTGTGGGTTTAATGATCTTGATTTGATTGTTATTGATTTGTGTGGGTGTTATGATGATGAATCGATTGTTGTTGATTCGTGTGGTTGTGATGATGTTGCTTTGATTGTTATTGCTTTGTGTGGGTGTGATGATGATGATTTGATTGTTATTGATTAGTGTGGGTTTGATGTTGAAGGTTTGATTGTTATTGATTAGTGTTCGCTGTGATTATGATGATTTTATTGTTATTGATTAGTGTGGGTCTGATGATATTGATTCGATTGGTATTGATTCGTGTTGGTGTGACAATGAAGATTTGATTGTTATTGATTTTTGCGGGAGTAATGATCATGATTTAATTGTTATTGATTAGTGTGGGTGTGATGTTGATGATTTGATTGCGATTGATAAGTGTGGGTGTGATGTTGATGATTTGATTGTTATAGATTAGTGCGGGTGTGATGATGATGATTCTATTGTTATTGATTTGTGTGGGTATGATGATGATTTGATTGTTATTGATTAGTGTGGGTGTGATGATGTTGATTTGATTTTTATTGATTACTGTGGGTGTGATGTTGATGATTTGATTGCGATTGATAAGTGTGGGTGTGATGTTGATGATTTGATTGCGATT
Organism: Heterodontus francisci; assembly: GCF_036365525.1. NCBI lineage: Eukaryota > Metazoa > Chordata > Chondrichthyes > Heterodontiformes > Heterodontidae > Heterodontus > Heterodontus francisci. The sequence continues at coordinate 106,432,066 of NC_090381.1, read as the reverse complement.
GATAAGTGTGGGTGTGATGATGATGATTCTATTGTTATTGATTAGTGTGGGTGTGATGATGATGATTTGATTGTTCTTGATTAGTGTGGGTGTGATGATGTTGATTTGATTGTTATTGATTAGTGTGGGTGTGATGATGATGATTCGATTGTTATTGATTGGTGTGGGTGTGATGATGATGATTCGATTGTTATTGATTAGTGTGGGTGTGATGATGTAGATTTGATTGTTGTTGATTAGTGTGGGTGTGATGATGATGATTTGATTGTTCTTGATTAGTGTGGGTGTGATGATGTAGATTTGATTGTTGTTGATTAGTGTGGGTGTGATGATGATGATTTGATTGTTCTTGATTAGTGTGGGTGTGATGATGTTGATTTGATTGTTATTGATTAGTGTGGGTGTGATGATGATGATTTGATTGTTATTGATTAGTGTGGGTGTGATGATTTTGATTTGATTGTTATTGATTAGTGTGGGTGTGATGATGATGATTCTATTGTTATTGATTAGTGTGGGTGTGATGATGATGATTTGATTGTTATTGATTAGTGTGGGTGTGATGATGATGAGTCGATTGTGATTGAAGAATGTGGGTGTGATGATGTTGATTTGATTGTTATTGATTAGTGAGGGTGTGCTGATGATGATTCGATTGTTATTGATCATTGTGGGTGTGATGATGTTGATTTGATTATTATTGATTAGTGTGGGTGTGATGATGATTCTGTTGTTATTGATTAGTGTGGGTGTGATGATCTAGATTTGTTTGATGTTGATTAGTGTGGGTGTGATGATGATGATTCGATTGTTATTGATTAGTGTGGGTGTGATGATGATTCTGTTGTTATTGATTAGTGTGGGTGTGATGATCTAGATTTGTTTGATGTTGATTAGTGTGGGTGTGATGATGATGAATCGATTGTTATTGATTAGTGTGGGTGTGATGATGATGATTCTATTGTTATTGATTAGTGTGGGTGTGATGATGTTGATTTGATTTTTATTGATTAGTGTGGGTGTGATGATGTTGATTTGATTATTATTGATTAGTGTGGGTGTGATGATGATTCTGTTGTTATTGATTAGTGTGGGTGTGATGATCTAGATTTGTTTGATGTTGATTAGTGTGGGTGTGATGATGATGAATCGATTGTTATTGATTAGTGTGGGTGTGATGATGATGATTCGATTGTTATTGATTAGTGTGGGTGTGATGATGTTGATTTGATTTTTATTGATTAGTGTGGGTGTGATGATGTTGATTTGATTATCATTGATTAGTGTGGGTGTGATGATGATTCTGTTGTTATTGATTAGTGTGGGTGTGATGATCTAGATTTGATTGATGTTGATTAGTGTGGGTTTGATGATGATGATTCGATTGTTATTGATTAGTGTGGGTGTGATGATGATGATTCGATTGTAATTGATTAGTGTGGGTGTGATGATGTTGATTTGATTTTTATTGATTAGTGTGGGTGTGATGATGATGATTCGATTGTTATTGATTAGTGTGGTTGTGATGATGATGATTCGATTGTTGTTGATTTGTGTGGGTATGATGATGATTTGATTGTTATTGATTAGTGTGGGTGTGATGATGTTGATTTGATTTTTATTGATTACTGTGGGTGTGATGTTGATGATTTGATTGCGATTGATAAATGTGGGTGTGATGTTGATGATTTGATTATTATTGATTAATGTGGGTGTGATGATTTTGATTTGATTGTTATTGATTAGTGTGGGTGTGATGATGATGATTCTATTGTTATTGATTAGTGTGGGTGTGATGATGATGATTTGATTGTTCTTGATTAGTGTGGGTGTGATGATGTTGATTTGATTGTTATTGATTAGTGTGGGTGTGATGATGATGATTCGATTGTTATTGATTGATGTGGGTGTGATGATGATGATTCGATTGTTATTGATTAGTGTGGGTGTGATGATGTAGATTTGATTGTTGTTGATTAGTGTGGGTGTGATGATGATGATTTGATTGTTCTTGATTAGTGTGGGTGTGATGATGTAGATTTGATTGTTGTTGATTAGTGTGGGTGTGATGATGTTGATTTGATTGTTATTGATTAGTGTGGGTGTGATGATGATGATTCGATTGTTATTGATTAGTGTGGGTGTGATGATTTTGATTTGATTGTTATTGATTAGTGTGGGTGTGATGATGATGATTCTATTGTTATTGATTAGTGTGGGTGTGATGATGATGATTTGATTGTTATTGATTAGTGTGGGTGTGATGATGATGAGTCGATTGTGATTGAAGAATGTGGGTGTGATGATGTTGATTTGATTGTTATTGATTAGTGAGGGTGTGATGATGTTGATTTGATTATTATTGATTAGTGTGGGTGTGATGATGATTCTGTTGTTATTGATTAGTGTGGGTGTGATGATCTAGATTTGATTGATGTTGATTAGTGTGGGTGTGATGATGATGATTTGATTGTTATTGATTAGTGTGGGTGTGATGATGATGATTTGATTGTTCTTGATTAGTGTGGGTGTGATGATGTTGATTTGATTGTTATTGATTAGTGTGGGTGTGATGATGATGATTCGATTGTTATTGATTAGTGTGGGTGTGATGATTTTGATTTGATTGTTATTGATTAGTGTGGGTGTGATGATGATGATTCTATTGTTATTGATTAGTGTGGGTGTGATGATGATGATTTGATTGTTATTGATTAGTGTGGGTGTGATGATGATGAGTCGATTGTGATTGAAGAATGTGGGTGTGATGATGTTGATTTGATTGTTATTGATTAGTGAGGGTGTGATGATGTTGATTTGATTATTATTGATTAGTGTGGGTGTGATGATGATTCTGTTGTTATTGATTAGTGTGGGTGTGATGATCTAGATTTGATTGATGTTGATTAGTGTGGGTGTGATGATGATGATTTGATTGTTATTGATTAGTGTGGGTGTGATGATGATGATTTGATTGTTCTTGATTAGTGTGGGTGTGATGATGATGATTTGATTGTTATTGATTAGTGTGGGTGCGATGATGATGATTCGATTGTTATTGATCATTGTGGGTGTGATGCTGTTGATTTGATTATTATTGATTAGTGTGGGTGTGATGATGTTGATTTGATTATTATTGATTAGTGTGGGTGTGATGATGATTCTGTTGTTATTGATTAGTGTGGGTGTGATGATCTAGATTTGATTGATGTTGATTAGTGTGGGTGTGATGATGATGATTTGATTGTTATTGATTAGTGTGGGTGTGATGATGATGATTTGATTGTTCTTGATTAGTGTGGGTGTGATGATGTTGATTTGATTGTTATTGATTAGTGTGGGTGTGATGATGATGATTCGATTGTTATTGATTGATGTGGGTGTGATGATGATGATTCGATTGTTATTGATTAGTGTGGATGTGATGATGTTGATTTGATTGTCATTGATTCGTGTGGTTGTGATGATGATGATTCGAGTGTTATTGATTAGTGTGGGTGTGATGATGATGTTTTGATTGTTATTGATTAGTGTGGGTGTGATGATGTTGAATTGATTGTTATTGATTAGTGTGGGTGTGATGATGATGATTTGATTGTTATTGATTAGTGTGGGTGTGACGATGATGATGTGATTCTTATTGATTAGTGTGGGTGTGATGATGATGAGTCGATTGTGATTGAAGAATGTGGGTGTGATGATGTTGATTTGATTGTTATTGATTAGTGAGGGTGTGATGATGTTGATTTGATTATTATTGATTAGTGTGGGTGTGATGATGATTCTGTTGTTATTGATTAGTGTGGGTGTGATGATCTAGATTTGATTGATGTTGATTAGTGTGGGTGTGATGATGATGATTTGATTGTTATTGATTAGTGTGGGTGTGATGATGATGATTTGATTGTTCTTGATTAGTGTGGGTGTGATGATGTTGATTTGATTGTTATTGATTAGTGTGGGTGTGATGATGATGATTCGATTGTTATTGATTAGTGTGGGTGTGATGATTTTGATTTGATTGTTATTGATTAGTGTGGGTGTGATGATGATGATTCTATTGTTATTGATTAGTGTGGGTGTGATGATGATGATTTGATTGTTATTGATTAGTGTGGGTGTGATGATGATGAGTCGATTGTGATTGAAGAATGTGGGTGTGATGATGTTGATTTGATTGTTATTGATTAGAGAGGGTGTGATGATGTTGATTTGATTATTATTGATTAGTGTGGGTGTGATGATGATTCTGTTGTTATTGATTAGTGTGGGTGTGATGATCTAGATTTGATTGATGTTGATTAGTGTGGGTGTGATGATGATGATTTGATTGTTATTGATTAGTGTGGGTGTGATGATGATGATTTGATTGTTCTTGATTAGTGTGGGTGTGATGATGATGATTTGATTGTTATTGATTAGTGTGGGTGTGATGATGATGATTCGATTGTTATTGATCATTGTGGGTGTGATGATGTTGATTTGATTATTATTGATTAGTGTGGGTGTGATGATGATTCTGTTGTTATTGATTAGTGTGGGTGTGATGATCTAGATTTGATTGATGTTGATTAGTGTGGGTTTGATGATGATGATTCGATTGTTATTGATTAGTGTGGGTGTGATGATGTTGATTTGATTTTTATTGATTAGTGTGGGTGTGATGATGTTGATTTGATTATTATTGATTAGTGTGGGTGTGATGATGATTCTGTTGTTATTGATCAGTGTGGGTGTGATGATCTAGATTTGATTGATGTTGATTAGTGTGGGTTTGATGATGATGATTCGATTGTTATTGATTAGTGTGGGTGTGATGATGATGATTCGATTGTAATTGATTAGTGTGGGTGTGATGATGTTGATTTGATTTTTATTGATTAGTGTGGGTGTGATGATGATTCGATTGTTATTGATTAGTGTGGGTGTGATGATGATGATTCGATTGTTATTGATTAGTGTGGGTGTGATGATGTTGATTTGATTTTTATTGATTAGTGTGGCTGTTATGATGATGAATCAATAGTTATTGATTAGTGTCGGTGTGATGCTGTTGATTTGGTTGTTCTTGACGAGTGTGGATGTGATGATGATTATTTGATTGTTATTGATACGTGTGGGTGTGATGATGATGATTCAATTGTTATTGTTTTTTGTGGTTCTGATGATGATGATTTGATTGTTATTTATTGGTGTGGGTTTAATGATCTTGATTTGATTGTTATTGATTAGTGTGGGTTTTCTGATGATGAATCGATTGTTGTTGATTAGTGTGGTTTTGATGATGTTGATTTGATTGTTATTGATTAGTGTGGGTGTGATGATGATGATTCGACTCATATTGATTTTTATGGGTGTGATGATGATGATTCGATTGTTATTGATTAGTGTGGGTGTGATGATGTTGATTTGATCGTTATTGATTAGTGTGGGTGTGACGATGATGATTCAATTGTTATTGTTTTTTGTGGTTGTGATGATGATGATTTGATTGTTATTTATTGGTGTGGGTTTAATGATCTTGATTTGATTGTTATTGATTTGTGTGGGTGTTATGATGATGAATCGATTGTTGTTGATTAGTGTGGTTGTGATGATGTTGCTTTGATTGTTATTAATTAGTGTGGGTGTGATGATGATGATTCGATTGTTATTGATTAGTGTGGGTGTTATGATGTTGATTTGATTGTTATTGCTTTGTGTGGGTGTGATGATGATGATTTGATTGTTATTGATTAGTGTGGGTTTGATGTTGAAGGTTTGATTGTTATTGATTAGTGTTCGCTGTGATTATGATGATTTTATTGTTATTGATTAGTGTGGGTCTGATGATATTGATTCGATTGGTATTGATTCGTGTTGGTGTGACAATGAAGATTTGATTGTTATTGATTTTTGCGGGAGTAATGATCATGATTTAATTGTTATTGATTAGTGTGGGTGTGATGTTGATGATTTGATTGCGATTGATAAGTGTGGGTGTGATGTTGATGATTTGATTGTTATAGATTAGTGCGGGTGTGATGATGATGATTCTATTGTTATTGATTTGTGTGGGTATGATGATGATTTGATTGTTATTGATTAGTGTGGGTGTGATGATGTTGATTTGATTTTTATTGATTACTGTGGGTGTGATGTTGATGATTTGATTGCGATTGATAAGTGTGGGTGTGATGTTGATGATTTGATTATTATTGATTAATGTGGGTGTGATGATTTTGATTTGATTGTTATTGATTAGTGTGGGTGTGATGATGATGATTCTATTGTTATTGATTAGTGTGGGTGTGATGATGATGATTTGATTGTTCTTGATTAGTGTGGGTGTGATGATGTTGATTTGATTGTTATTGATTAGTGTGGGTGTGATGATGATGATTCGATTGTTATTGATTGGTGTGGGTGTGATGATGATGATTCGATTGTTATTGATTAGTGTGGGTGTGATGATGTAGATTTGATTGTTGTTGATTAGTGTGGGTGTGATGATGATGATTTGATTGTTCTTGATTAGTGTGGGTGTGATGATGATGATTCGATTGTTATTGATTGGTGTGGGTGTGATGATGATGATTCGATTGTTATTGATTAGTGTGGGTGTGATGATGTAGATTTGATTGTTGTTGATTAGTGTGGGTGTGATGATGATGATTTGATTGTTCTTGATTAGTGTGGGTGTGATGATGTAGATTTGATTGTTGTTGATTAGTGTGGGTGTGATGATGATGATTTGATTGTTCTTGATTAGTGTGGGTGTGATGATGTTGATTTGATTTTTATTGATTAGTGTGGGTGTGATGATGATGAGTCGATTGTTATTGATTAGTGTGGGTGTGATGATGTTTATTTGATTGTTATTGATTAGTGCAGGTGTGATGATGTTGATTTGATTGTTATTGATTAGTTTTGGTGTGATGATGATGATTCGTTAGTTATTGTTTAGTGTGGGAGTGATGATGTTTATTTGATTGATGTTGATTAGTGTGGGTGTGATGATGATGATTTGATTGTTATTGATTAGTGTGGGTGTTATGATGATGAGTCGATTGTGATTGAAGAATGTGGGTGTGATGATGTTGATTTGATTGTTATTTATTGGTGTGGGTTTAATGATCTTGATTTGATTGTTATTGATTAGTGTGGTTGTGATGAGGTTGATTTGATTGTTATTGATTAGTGTGGGTGTGATGATGTTGATTTGATCGTTATTGATTAGTGTGGGTCTGATGATGATGATTTGATTGTTACTGATTAGTGTGGGTGTGATGATGATGAGTCAATTGTTATTGATTAGTGTGGGTGTGATGGTGTTGATTTGATTGTTATTGACTAGTGTGGGTCTGATGATGATGATGTGATTGTTATTGATTAGTGTGGTTGTGATGATGCTGATTTTATTTTTTTTGATTAGTGTGGGTGTGATGATGATGATTCGATTGTTATTGATTAGTGTGGGTGTGATGATGTTGATTTGATTGTTATTGATTAGTGTGGGTGTGATGATGATGATTCGATTGTTATTGATTAGTGTGGGTGTGATGATGATGATTCGATTGTTATTGATTATTGTGGGTGTGATGATCTTGATTTGATTGTTATTGATTCGTGTGGGTGTGAAGATGTTGATGTGATTCTTATTGATTAATGTGGGTGTGATGATGATGATTCTATTGTTATTGATTAGTGTGGGTGTGATGATGATGAGTCGATTGTGATTGAAGAATGTGGGTGTGATGATGTTGATTTGATTGTTATTGATTAGTGTGGGTGTGATGATGATGATTTGATTGTTATTGATTAGTGTGGGTGTGATGATGATGAGTCGATTGTGATTGAAGAATGTGGGTGTGATGATGTTGATTTGATTGTTATTGATTAGTGTGGGTGTGATGATGATGATTCGATTGTTATTGATCATTGTGGGTGTGATGATGATGATTCGATTGTTATTGATTAGTGTGGGTGTGATGATGTTGATTTGATTATTATTGATTAGTGTGGGTGTGATGATGATTCTGTTGTTATTGATTAGTGTGGGTGTGATGATGATTCTGTTGTTATTGATTAGTGTGGGTGTGATGATGTTGATTTGATTGTTATTGATTAGTGTGGGTGTGATGATGTTGATTTGATTGTTATTGATTAGTGTGGTTGTGATGATGTTGATTTGATTGTTATTGATTAGTGTGGGTGTGATGATGATGATTCGATTGTTATTGATTCGTGTGGGTGTGATGATGATGATTCGATTGTTATTGATTAGTGTGGGTGTGATGATGTAGATTTGATTATTATTGATTAGTGTGGGTGTGATGATGATTCTGTTGTTATTGATTAGTGTGGGTGTGATGATGATGATTTGATTGTTCTTGATTAGTGTGGGTGTGATGATGATGATTCGATTGTTATTGATTAGTGTGGGTGTGATGATGTTGATTTGATTATTATTGATTAGTGTGGGTGTGATGATGATTCTGTTGTTATTGATTAGTGTGGGTGTGATGATGATGATTTGATTTTTATTGATTAGTGTGGGTGTGATGATGTTGATTTGATTGTTATTGATTAGTGCAGGTGTGATGATGTTGATTTGATTGTTATTGATTTGTGTGCGTGTGATGATGATGATTTGATTGTTATTGATTAGTGTGGGTGTTATGATGATGAGTCAATTGTTATTGTTTTTTGTGGTTGTGATGATGTTGATTTGATTGTTATTGATTAGTGTGGGTGTGATGATGTTGATTTGATTGTTTTTGATTAGTGTGGGTGTGATGATGATGATTCGATTGTTATTGATTAGTGTGGGTGTGATGATGTAGATTTGATTATTATTGATTAGTGTGGGTGTGATGATGATTCTGTTGTTATTGATTAGTGTGGGTGTGATGATGATGATTTGATTGTTCTTGATTAGTGTGGGTGTGATGATGATGATTCGATTGTTATTGATTTGTGTGGGTGTGATGATGTTTATTTGATTATTATTGATTAGTGTGGATGTGATGATGATTCTGTTGTTATTGATTAGTGTGGGTGTGATGATGATGAATCGATTGTGATTGATTAGTGTGGGTGTGATGATGATGATTCGATTGTTATTGATCAGTCTGGGCGTGATGATGTTGATTTGATTGTTATTGATTAGTGTGGGTGTGATGATGACGATTTAATTGTTGTTGATTAGTGTGGGTGTGATGATGTTGATTTGATTGTTATTGATTAGTGTGGGTGTGATGATGATAAATCGATTGTTATTGATTAGTGTGAGTGTGATGATGTTGATTTGATTGTTATTGATTAGTGTGGGTGCAATCATGATTCGATTATTATTGATTAGTGTGGGTGTGATGATGATCACACGATTGTTATTGATGAGTGTTGGTTTGATGATGATGAATCGATTGTTATTGATTCGTGTTTGTGTGATGATGATGAATCGATTGTTATTGATTAGTGTGGGTGTGATGATGTTGATTTGATTGTTATTGATTAGTGTGGGTGTGATGATGTTGATTTGATTGTTATTGATTAGTGTGGGTGTGATGATGATGAATCGATTGTTATTGATTAGTGTGGGTGTGATGATGTTGATTCGATTGTTATTGATCAGTCTGGGTGTGATGATGTTGATTTGATTGCTATTGATTAGTGTGGGTGTGATGAGGATGAATCGATTGTAATTGATTAGTGTGGGTGTGATGATGATGATTTGATTGTTCTTGATTAGTGTGGGTGTGATGATGTTGATTCGATTGTTATTGATTAGTGTGGGTGTGATGATGATGATTCGATTTTTATTGATTAGTGTGGGTGTGATGATGTTGATTTGATTATTATTGATTAGTGTGGGTGTGATGATGTTGATTTGATTGTTATTGATTTGTGTTGTTGTGATGATCATGATTTGATTGTTATTTATTAGTTTTGGTGTGATGATGATGATTCGTTAGTTATTGTTTAGTGTGGGAGTGATGATGTTGATTTGATTGTTGTTGATTAGTGTGCGTGTGATGATGATGATTCGATTGTTATTGATTCGTGTGGGTGTGATGATGATGAGTCAATTGTTATTGATTAGTGTGGGTGTGATGATGATGATTTGATTGTTATTGATTAGTGTGGGTGTGATGATGATGAGTCAATTGTTATTGATTAGTGTGGGTGTGATGATGATGATTTGATTGTTATTGATTAGTGTGGGTGTGATGATGATGAGTCAATTGTTATTGATTAGTGTGGGTGTGATGATGATGAGTCAATTGTTATTGATTAGTGTGGGTGTGATGATGATGATTTGATTGTTATTGATTAGTGTGGGTGTGATGATGATGAGTCAATTGTTATTGATTAGTGTGGGTGTGATGATGATGAGTCAATTGTTATTGATTAGTGTGGGTGTGATGATGATGAGTCAATTGTTATTGATTAGTGTGGGTGTGATGATGATGAGTCAATTGTTATTGATTAGTGTGGGTGTGATGATGATGATTTGATTGTTATTGATTAGTGTGGGTGTGATGATGATGAGTCAATTGTTATTGATTAGTGTGGGTGTGATGATGATGATTTGATTGTTATTGATTAGTGTGGGTGTGATGATGATGAGTCAATTGTTATTGATTAGTGTGGGTGTGATGATGATGAGTCAATTGTTATTGATTAGTGTGGGTGTGATGATGATGAGTCAATTGTTATTGATTAGTGTGGGTGTGATGATGATGATTTGATTGTTATTTATTAGTGTGGGTGTGATGATGATGAGTCAATTGTTATTGATTAGTGTGGGTGTGATGATGATGATTTGATTGTTATTGATTAGTGTGGGTGTGATGATGATGAGTCAATTGTTATTGATTAGTGTGGGTGTGATGATGATGATTTGATTGTTATTGATTAGTGTGGGTGTGATGATGATGATTTGATTGTTATTGATTAGTGTGGGTGTGATGATGATGAGTCAATTGTTATTTATTAGTGTGGGTGTGATGATGATGAGTCAATTGTTATTGATTAGTGTGGGTGTGATGATGATGATTTGATTGTTATTTATTAGTGTGTGTGTGTTGATGATGAGTCAATTGTTATTGATTAGTGTGGGTGTGATGATGATGATTTGATTGTTATTGATTAGTGTGGGTGTGATGATGATGAGTCAATTGTTATTGATTAGTGTGGGTGTGATGATGATGATTTGATTGTTATTGATTAGTGTGCGTGTGATGATGATGAGTCAATTGTTATTGATTAGTGTGGGTGTGATGATGTTGGTTTGATCGTTATTGATTAGTGTGGTTGTGATGATTATGATTTGATTGTTACTGATTAGTGTGGTTGTGATGATTATGATTTGATTGTTATTGATTAGTGTGGGTGTGATGATGATGATTTGATTGTTATTGATTAGTGTGGGTGTGATGATGATGAGTCAATTGTTATTGATTAGTGTGGGTGTGATGATGTTGATTTGATTGTTATTGATTTGTGTTGTTGTGATGATCATGATTTGATTGTTATTTATTAGTTTTGGTGTGATGATGATGATTCGTTAGTTATTGTTTAGTGTGGGAGTGATGATGTTGATTTGATTGTTGTTGATTAGTGTGGGTGTTATGATGATGATTTGATTGTTATTGATTAGTGTGGGTGTGATGATGATGAGTCAATTGTTATTGATTAGTGTGGGTGTGATGATGATGATTTGATTGTTATTGATTAGTGTGGGTGTGATGATGATGAGTCAATTGGTATTGATTAGTGTGGGTGTGATGATGATGATTTGATTGTTATTGATTAGTGTGGGTGTGATGATGATGAGTCAATTGTTATTGATTAGTGTGGGTGTGATGATGATGATTTGATTGTTATTGATTAGTGTGGGTGTGATGATGATGAGTCAATTGTTATTGATTAGTGTGGGTGTGATGATGATGATTTGATTGTTATTGATTAGTGTGGGTGTGATGATGATGATTTGATTGTTATTGATTAGTGTGGGTGTGATGATGATGAGTCAATTGTTATTGATTAGTGTGGGTGTGATGATGATGATTTGATTGTTATTGATTAGTGTGGGTGTGATGATGATGAGTCAATTGTTATTGATTAGTGTGGGTGTGATGATGATGATTTGATTGTTATTGATTAGTGTGGGTGTGATGATGATGAGTCAATTGTTATTGATTAGTGTGGGTGTGATGATGATGAGTCAATTGTTATTGATTAGTGTGGGTGTGATGATGATGATTTGATTGTTATTTATTAGTGTGTGTGTGATGATGATGAGTCAATTGTTATTGATTAGTGTGGGTGTGATGATGATGATTTGATTGTTATTGATTAGTGTGCGTGTGATGATGATGAGTCAATTGTTATTGATTAGTGTGGGTGTGATGATGATGAGTCAATTGTTATTGATTAGTGTGGGTGTGATGATGATGATTTGATTGTTATTGATTAGTGTGCGTGTGATGATGATGAGTCAATTGTTATTGATTAGTGTGGGTGTGATGATGATGAGTCAATTGTTATTGATTAGTGTGGGTGTGATGATGATGAGTCAATTGTTATTGATTAGTGTGGGTGTGATGATGTTGGTTTGATCGTTATTGATTAGTGTGGTTGTGTTGATTATGATTTGATTGTTACTGATTAGTGTGGGTGTGATGATGATGAGTCAATTGTTATTGATTAGTGTGGGTGTGATGATGATGATTTGATTGTTATTGATTAGTGTGCGTGTGATGATGATGAGTCAATTGTTATTGATTAGTGTGGGTGTGATGATGATGATTTGATTGTTATTGATTAGTGTGCGTGTGATGATGATGAGTCAATTGTTATTGATTAGTGTGGGTGTGATGATGATGATTTGATTGTTACTGATTAGTGTGGTTGTGATGATTATGATTTGATTGTTATTGATTAGTGTGGGTGTGATGATGATGATTTGATCGTTATTGATTATTGTGGTTGTGATGATTATGATTTGATTGTTATTGATTAGTGTGCGTGTGATGATGATGAGTCAATTGTTATTGATTAATGTGGGTGTGATGATGTTGGTTTGATCGTTATTGATTAGTGTGGTTGTGATGATTATGATTTGATCGTTATTGATTAGTGTGGTTGTGATGATTATGATTTGATTGTTACTGATTAGTGTGGTTGTGATGATTATGATTTGATTGTTATTGATTAGTGTGGGTGTGATGATGATGAGTCAATTGTTATTGATTAGTGTGGGTGTGATGATGATGATTTGATTGTTATTGATTAGTGTGCGTGTGATGATGATGAGTCAATTGTTATTGATTAGTGTGGGTGTGATGATTATGATTTGATTGTTACTGATTAGTGTGGTTGTGATGATTATGATTTGATTGTTATTGATTAGTGTGGGTGTGATGATGATGATTTGATCGTTATTGATTAGTGTGGTTGTGATGATTATGATTTGATTGTTACTGATTAGTGTGGTTGTGATGATTATGATTTGATTGTTATTGATTCGTGTGGTTGTGATGATTAATATTTGATTGTTATTGATTAGTGTGGGTGTGATGATGATGATTTGATTGTTATTGATTAGTGTAGGTGTGATGATGATGAGTCAATTGTTATTGATTAGTGTGGGTGTGATGATGTTGGTTTGATTGTTATTGATTAGTGTGGGTGTGATGATGATGATTTGATTGTTATTGATTAGTGTGGGTGTGATGATGTTGGTTTGATTGTTATTGATTAGTGTGGGTGTGATGATGATGATTTGATTGTTATTGATTAGTGTAGGTGTGATGATGATGAGTCAATTGTTATTGATTAGTGTGGGTGTGATGATGTTGGTTTGATTGTTATTGATTAGTGTGGGTGTGATGATGATGATTTGATTGTTATTGATTAGTGTGGGTGTGATGATGTTGGTTTGATTGTTATTGATTAGTGTGGGTGTGATGATGATGATTTGATTGTTATTGATTAGTGTGGGTGTGATGATGATGAGTCAATTGTTATTGATTAGTGTGGGTGTGATGATGATGATTTGATTGTTATTGATTAGTGTGGGTGTGATGATGATGAGTCAATTGTTATTGATTAGTGTGGGTGTGATGATGTTGGTTTGATTGTTATTGATTAGTGTGGGTGTGATGATGATGATTTGATTGTTATTGATTAGTGTGGGTGTGATGATGATGAATCAATTGTTATTGATTAGTGTGGGTGTGATGATGATGATTTGATTGATATTGATTAGTGTGGGTGTGATGATGATGAATCGATTGTTTTTGATTAGTTTGGGTGTGATGATGTTGATTTGATTGTTATTGATTAGTGTGGGTGTGATGATGTTGATTTGATTGTTATTGATTAGTGTGGGTGTGATGATGATGAATCGATTGTTGTTGATTAGTGTGGGTGTGATGATGATGAATCGATTGTTTTTGATTAGTTTGGGTGTGATGATGTTGTTTTGATTGTTATTGATTAGTGTGGGTGTGATGATGATGAATCGATTGTTGTTGATTAGTGTGGGTGTGATGATGATGAATCGATTGTTTTTGATTAGTTTGGGTGTGATAATGTTGATTTGATTATTATTGATTAGTGTGGGTGTGATGATTTTGATTTGATTGTTATTGATTAGTGTGGGTATGGTGATGTTGAAATGATTGTTATTGATTATTGTGGGTGTGATGATGATGAATCGATTGTTATTGATTAGTGTGGGTGTGATGATGTTGATTTGATTATTATTGATTAGTGTGGGTGTGATGATGTTGAAATGATTGTTATTGATTATTGTGGGTGTGATGATGTTGATTTGATTGTTATTGATTAGTGTGGGTGTGATGATGATGAATCGATTGTTATTGATATGTGTGGGTGTGATGATTTTGATTTGATTGCTATTGATTAGTGTGGGTATGATGATGTTGAAATGATTGTTATTGATTATTGTGGGTGTGATGATGTTGATTTGATTGCTATTGATTAGTGTGGGTATGATGATGTTGAAATGATTGTTATTGATTATTGTGGGTGTGATGATTTTGATTTGATTGTTATTGATTAGTGTGGGTGTGATGATCTTGATTTGATTGTTATTGATTAGTGTGGGTATGGTGATGTTGAAATGACTGTTATTGATTACTCTGGGCGTGATGATGTAGATTTGATTGTTAGTGATTTGTGTGGGTGTGATGATGATGAATCAATTTTAATTGATTAGTGTGGGTGTGATGATGTTGATTTGATTGTTATTGATTCGAGTGTGTGCAATCATGATTCGATTGGCATTGATTAGTGTGGGTGTGATGTTGAAGGTTTGATTGTTTTTGATTAGTGTTCGGTGTGATTATGATGATTTTATTGTTATTGATTAGTGTGGGTCTGATGATATTGATTCGATTGGTATTGTTTCGTGTTGGTATGACAATGAAAATTTGATTGTTATTGATTTTTGCGGGAGTAATGATCATGATTTAATTGATATTGTTTAGTGTGGGTGTGAAATTGATGATTTGATTGCGATTGATGTGTGGGTGTGATGTTGATGATTTGATTCTTATAGATTAGTGCGGGTGTGATGATGATGATTCTATTGTTATTGATTAGTGTGGGTGTGATGATGTTGATTTGATTGTTAGTGATTAGTGTGGGTGTGATGATGATGATTTGATTGTTATTTATTATTGTGGGTGTGATGATGATGATTCTATTGTTATTGATTAGTGTGGGTGTGATGATGCTGATTTGATTGTTATTGATTAGTGTGGGTGTGATGATGATGATTCGATTCTTATTTATTATTGTGGGTGTGATGATGATGATTTGATTGTTATTGATTAGTGTGGGTGTGATGATGATGATTTTATTGTTATTGATTAGTGTGGGTGTGATGATGTTGAGTCGATTGTTATTGAAGAATATGGGTGTGATGATGTTGATTTGATTGTTATTGATTAGTGTGGGTGTGATGATGATGGTTCGATTGTTATTGATTAGTTGTGGTGTGACGATGATGATGTGATTCTTATTGTTCAGTGTGGGTGTGATGATGTCGATTTGATTGTTATTGATTAGTGTGGGTGTGATGATGATGATTTGATTGTTATTGATTAGTGTGGGTGTGATGATGATGATTTGATTGTTATTGATTAGTGTGGGTGTGATGATGTTGATTTGATTGTTATTGATTAGTGTGGGTGTGATGATGATGATTTGATTGTTATTGATTAGTGTGGGTGTGATGATGATGATTTGATTGTT